>NC_090284.1:33255567-33860526 GCF_037392515.1 Haliotis asinina
ACATTAGCAAAATTTCTTCACCCTGGGAAAAAGAGGAGGCCGGACGCCCATCACACGCAATTTATTTGAATTCGTAAACTAAAAACAACGACTTTGCCATTGGTAGAGAAATCTGAAAAGTTTCTTACGTAAAAAAAACTGATTATACCCATTTACCCAAGTTCACAGCAAATACCTATGTGTATTTGTTATGTAACAACGAAGTTCCGTTGGTATCCTCAAAACAGTTTCGGCTCAAAAGTGTTTTCAGGCTGCATGCGACACAGAGATTACATCTTCCTTGCTGTAACTCATGTTTAATTGTATAAACCTACACGTGTTATGTGTCATCATTCACTTGATGGTCAGTTAATGAATGTATAACGGGTATAAATAATGGTAACACCACTAAGATTACTTGACAAAGGTTCTCATTTAGCATTTCTCCTGTCTGGAGTAAATACTCAACATTATAAATTAAGGTCTGTAGTGGCAAATGTATTGCATGTTATGTAATATGTACATGTAAGTGATACAAGAGGGTTTATCAGCTCCGTTACAAAAACAAACATCGATCAAAGGATTAACCGATAACACACTGATTGATTAATTACTTCCACAGCGTATTTGTCAAGAAGGCAGTGTTTATGAGTGTAGATTTACTAATCTATACTGAATACACCCTGTCGTAAAGTACAAGTGTAAAAACAACAGCCTTCCTACAAAGAATTAACTGCCACTGCCTTGACTGATTGACTGTTGCTCATTATTGGCTAACTAATGACGGGCATCCTACAGTTAGTTGAAAAGGTGTGCTGTCCTGGGTGACCAGAGAGTTTATGTATACACCAGGGGGGAAAGAAAGGGAGAAGGGAGAAAAGCGATAACAAAAGAAACAACCAGTCCACGGAAATTGCTCCGCATCAGTGCCCCTTTAATACAAACAGAAGGGTTCCAGGGTCAGACTGAAGTGTTTCAGACCCTGGTGCTCATATAGCTGATCCCTCTGCTTGAATGGTATAACCAGTTTCCCTAAAACGGAGACGGCGTTTTGCCTATTTGTTGAAAAGTTGTGGCATCGAGATATTATTCAATTTTGGCAGATAGCTTTAGAGATTATAATTGCTTTGACCGTGTCGGAAAGCTTGAGTAATAACCAGTAATGCACGTGGTTAAGCATCTGTCTAATTTTACATCGTGTACAGGCGTGAATATTTGACCATTAAGTTGTGGTCGGAGAGGTCACTACAAACACTGGAGTGTATGCTCAGTGAGGCTTTTAGCGGCATTAGGCGATGCCAGTAGCATATACAGCTGTCACTTACGCAAGTTGCCGATAACAAGTCTGCTACAGCATGAATGCTTTAACAAAATGTATGAAATATAGCATTGACCTCAGTGAGAAATATCTAAATAATTTTAGATAAAAATATACACATTTTGCAACTGTTAACTGTTATACATATACTGTAAGATTGTGGAATTCTTTGTCTACTGATCATAGAGAATCGGCTACTTTGGGTGGTTTTAAGAAAAAACATAATGTGTCAAATACTAATAATCAAAACTACTTTAATTTAAACACTGGAACAAGATTCTGTCAGATTATCCATTTCGCTATTTCTTTTGGTGCATTAATTAGTCTGACATAAGACATAAAATGCACTATTAGAATCTATCTATTCTTTCATTGTACTCTCAGGCAGATTTGTGTTGTAATAGTAAAACGAAATTGCACTTCCGACACTAATGATCGTAACGTTATAGGTGGGTATGTTATCAAGTTTTGATTGTTACATTCTCAGTGAGCTATTGTTTATTGTTTCATATTTGCATGCAGTCTTGTTACGACTGTTGTATTTAGGTTATTTGTATCCTGGAACGGTATTAACATAAGCAATATATTGCTTGTTTACCAATCCGATTCCTCTTCTGGAAATAAATATGTTTAAACCACACACAAAAATTCGAATGTGTTTCCATTGTATTTTGAAATATGACACCAGCCCAAATCCGACAGCGTGTGCGTATGCAAATGTCTAAATTTATTGGTACACATGACAAACAAAATGAAATTATATCTACCTATGTAACACTTAGTAGAGCCCAAGTCACGCAGTTTTCCTGTGCAAACATGTTTGCTCAAAGTGCAACACTCTTAACAGAGACACAGCATCACAAGCGTTCCGTCCGGCATGGCACGCTCCGTCAGAAGCACCTTACATCTCTCAAATGTATCTTGAACCGTATTTAAACAGATAAATTTATTTTCTATTTTCTATACATTCTCAACAAAGACACGGTATCACTAGCTTTCGGTCCGGCTGGGTCCGGGCTCTCAAAAGCAGCTTAAACCAGGGATAATCTACAACACAGGCCAGGTTTATGATGGAATCCTATACACATCAGACTTTCACAGCATGGTCAACAAGATACCCCACAACCCTACCACCTACCGTAAGATCAAGAAAGATCCGACTGCCAAACTCAACCGACAACATAAAACCAACCTAAAACTATTAAAAGACAAATGTGAAATCAGCCAGTAACTCTATAACAAGCTATCCACTCCCAACCCACAGCCATCATATGCCAGAGCCACAATAAAAATCCACAAGACCCCTCCCAAAGCCAGACCGCTCGTGTGCTCCATAGACAGTGCTCTACAGCACCGTTCAGTACCCCACAAAAATCCTTGTCCCACTTGGGAAAACAGATGACTCCTTCATCTCTGACTCCACTGATTTCTGCACCAAACTCATGAAAACCACAGAAGCAGACCACATCCTTAGCTATTATGTAGTGGACCTCTTCACCAGCGTCCCATTTGATGAAACCCTCCAAATCCTCCGCCGTATCGACGACCAAGAAACCACTCTTGATACCAACCTCTCCACTGATTCCATCACTAACCTGACCTCTGCCTGCATTACCTCCACCTACTTCACCTGAGGAGAAGACTATTATGAGCAGATCCACGGCCTGCCCATGGGCTTCCCTCTGTCCCCAATCCTCACCGAAATTTACATGACTGCCTTTGAACAACAGCACTTCTCCAACCAAACCCATCTGCTGGTCCAGGAAAGTCGATGATACCTTCGTCATCCTACAACAAGACCAAGATCCTGAAACTCTCCTGCATCACTTCAACCAACAGCGTCCTCGCATCAAGTTCACCACAGACAAAGAGACCAATGGCCAACTTCCCTTTCTAGATGTCTTTCTTCCTAACTAGAACCCAACATCATCCAAACCAGTGTCTACAGAAAGCCCACCCACTCCGATCAGTACATACACTGTGACTCAAATCACCCCCTGAGAATTAAAACTGGCATCATCTCCACCCTCACCAAACGATCATCAATCTTTGCTCTACCGACAATACAGAAATCCAGCACCTTCGCCATGTCTCCACCCTGTTCAACCACTACCCACCCAAGCTAGTTGACAAAATCATCAGCACCACTGTCCATCCAGCATGAAAATCATACACAACCGATTCTGATCCAGCACCCATCCGCATCTCTCTCTCCCCTTCATTGGAAAGACCTCCTGCCACACCACCCGTCTCCTAAAACGCATAGAAACCCTTTTCACCAGCTCCACCCCACTGAAAACTCTACTCCAAACCAATGGCAGGAACACTTCCAAACACCTAAAACCCAGAGGAGTTATCTACAAGATCACTTGTGACTGTGGTGAGGCGTATGTTTGTTTTACTTCCCGCCCGATAATCCTCAGAATTAAGGAACACCAGATATCAACCAGGAAATCAGACCAAACATCAGCCACCTCAGAACACATAATCAGCTCCCCTGGTCACAACATTGAATGGTACAATGTGGAAATATTATCAAAAAACCCCAGCGACTTTACCAAAAGAAAACTGACAGAAGCAGTCCAAATCTGCCGACACAAGCCTTCAATCAACAGAGACCAAGGATACCTCATTCCCTTCGTTTACAATGAACTCATAAAAACAACAGGACAGGACACTCCAGCCATCATTGCTAATTAATCCCTATCTGCTCTGTATAGCATGGCTTCATCCCACATGTTATGTATACCCAGGCTCCTCCTATTATCATTGTATTACTGACCACGCCTCACAATTGTTACTGCATTATTACCTACTGTATCCCCGATGTATACCTTGCTCCGCCTCCTCAATATTGGCCTCCTCGCATTGTTACTGTATTTTTATTCTTGTTATTATTACTCCCTTTCATACATTCCTTTATGTTGTCTTACTTAATCCCTGTTATGATATGTATAAAAGCTGGTTCTGTGCTGTGTTGCTTTACTCTTGCTTGAAAAGTATAAGTAGTATAAACAATGGTGGTACGGCTGTATCTCTTGTTTTATATATTTTTTTCTCATCCTCACTTATAGAAGAACTTTTTTTATGAACCTTTGATTGAATCTCTTCTTTCATTTTGTTGTATTTTTCTAGTTCCCCTAGTATCATACGACTGGCATACCCTAGCAGATACGACTGGCAGATACGATCTCACAATGCACAGCTGATCTGTACTCGATAAGCCTGCGCCTCAACCGACTGAGTTACATAGGACCGAAGCGGGTATATTCTGAGATTACACAATCCTATTACATACATTTAGAGAATTGTTTAACATATAGTATTAACATGGTAACATGATTACAGTACATGAGTTGAAAAAGCAAGCACATGAACATGGAATGCGAGGTTATTCTCATATGAGGAAACATGAGTTACTAGATTTATTAGGTTTAAAATATCTAAAAACACCTACTGTGAAAGAGCTTATAAAGGAAGCTCGTGAACAAGGAATGCAAGGTTATTCTCGTATGAGGAAATCTGAGCTAATCGAATTACTAAAGGAACAAAAACCTATAGAATTACAATGCACCCCTACTTAGCGTGCTATAGGAAAATATTTGAGAGGTTGGGGAAGATGGAAGTTCAAAGAAATATAGATGTTGGAGATGTAAAACAATTGGTATTTGATAATGTGAACGAAGAACTGAAAGTTTTAAGAGGTATTAAATTTCAACTAATGTTAAAGACAGCACTAGAGAAACAACAGGCAAATGGAGCAACTGAATACACCAATGTTTACTTCAGAGGTAATCAAGAAGTTACAACACAACCAGATACTATCAACTCTTCTACAGACAGATCACTAGAAAAAATTCGAGAAACACGAGAACGTTACACTACTATGTGGTCTGGTTGGGTTGTTGATAAGATTAATATGGTCTACCTGGACATAGTAAACTATGTACAACTGAGAGGTGGAACGTACTTACCCCTACCTGAGTATTTTAAGAAAAAACAATCCATGATTAACATTAACAAGAGTCATAAGATGACATATCCCCCCTGCCTCCACATATTTGAAAGGGCAAATCATCTGACAGTCACTTAATGTCTTTTTAGAAATGAAACCCATCCGTCAATTTTGAGACTAAGTCTGAATTGTTTCCATGGAAACCAGGAAAGATAAATATGCCAAAACTTTACAAATAGCAAAAGGCATGACTCTGTAGTCTGCCTCAAATATCTGCCAAGTTTTGCAGAAAAATATTGAACGGTTTTCGAGTTCTGCACCTGAAACGAAGCCCATCCTTCCATTTTGAGACTAAGTCCGAAAACTTTCCATGGAACCCAAGAAAATAATAAATCACAAAAGCCTGTAAATTCTGATTGATATATCTACCAAGTTTTGCAGCAGCATATTGAACGGTTTTTGAGTTCTGCTCCGGAAATGAAGCCCACCCCACCATAAAACTAACACCAAAATGTTCCATGAATCCATGATCACAGACATTATATGTCGGGGGGACAAAAAGGCACCACTTTGTGGTCTGCCTCAAATATCTGCCAGCTGTTACTGTAAGATATTATAAAGTTTTCCACTTGTGCTCTGGAAACGAGGCCCATCCCTCTATTTTGAGACTAAGTCCAAAACGTTTCCATGGACACCAAGAAAATAAGAAATCACAAAAACCTGTACAAAGCAAAAAGCACCACTTCAGCTTCTGATTGAAATATCTACCAAGTTTTGCAAAATAATATAAAACGGTTTTGGAGTTCTGCTCCGGAAACGAAACACACCTCTCACTTTTGAGACTATGTCCAAAACGTTTCCATGGAGACCAAGAAAACAATAAATCACAAACATTTGTAAATAGCAAAAGGCACCACTTCAGCTTCTGACTGATATATCTACCAAATTTGGCAGAAAAGTATTAAACGATTTTGGAGTTCTGCTCCGGAAATGAAACACACCAGTCAATTTTGAGATTATGTCTGAAACATTTCCATGGAAACCGAGAAAATAATAAATCACAAAAAACTGTAAACACCAAAAGGCAACACCATAGGTTCAGATTGATATATCTACGAAGTTTTGAAGAAAAATATTGAATGTTTTTTTTAGTTCTGCTCCAGAAACGAAGCCCATCCTTTCATTTTGAGACTAAGTCCAAAACGTTTCCATGGAAACTAAGAAAATAATAAATCACAAAAACCTGCACATAGCAAAAGGCACCACTTCAGCTTCTCACTGATGTATCTACAAAGTTTTGCCAAAAAATATTGAACGGTTTTTGAGTTCTGCTCCGGAAACGAAACACACACCTCACTCCTGAGACTATGTCCGAGACGTTTCCATGGAAACCGAGAAAATAATAAATCACAAAAACCTGTACACCCCACCATTAGACTAACACCAAAATGTTCCATGGAAAAACAAAAAACAATAATAAAAATGCCAAAGCTCTCTAAATAGCGAAAGGCGCAAGTATCGGCTGAGATCATTATACAATAGAATACTTTCATGACGAACACGGATATAACGAACTTACCGACTATAGCGAACTGATTTGCAATCCCCGCGAGTCGCAGGTAACACTAATTAATGGTGTGAATAGTCAATTGAGCAAACTCAATCAGTGTCAGTTAGCGTCCCTCACTTTGAAATCTGACCAATAAGTTAGATGTAAATGGTGGGATACAACACTTGCCCCTTGTGTTGACTTGAGGAGTATGTGGAATGAATTGAAAGGAGTGTCCGAGATTTCCGATCTCCGGCAATCTGATTGGCTGAGACTTTGTGTACAAAACACACTCCAGTTTTTACACCCACTTGAAGTTGTAGTTTGCATTATTAACCAATCAGATTGCCAGAGACCCTAAAGCCCGTCGCTGATGACCTAGTCACTGACGACCTAGTTTTGTATACTTCCAGCACATCAACTCGGTCTTTGGCGATTTAATAGAAACCAACAAGTGAATCCCCTCGAAAAGCCTGTGTGTATCCCTCCCACACACATTGGAAATGTGGACAGAAGCTTTTGATACTCGTGAGACTTTTAAAACACCATATATTCAATGACGAGTGCGTAGTGACGAGTGACCTGTGTAAGATTACTGACTTTCTAGTGAAAAGAACGTAATATAAATGAATGAATGTATGAATAAACTGAGTAGGAATGTATTGTACTGTAGAGTGTATTTTGTTGTTCTTTCAGTGGATTTTCGTGAATAGCGAACTACGGGTATAACGAACTAATTTCAGTGGTCCCTTGTACTTACTGTATCAAGTTTGGTCAATAAAAATACTGACCAATATTATTCTGAGTTATGCCCCAGAAACAAAATGATTATGAACGGACGGATGGACAGATGGACAGACGAGGCGTCGACTATATCCCCCCTCATTAGACGCCTGGTAAAAACCGTGGCAACAATTGTATGAGGATAGTGATAAGACCTGATAAATTTCCAGCTGAAAAAAATTCTGATAGACTTTCCAGTTATCCAGAAGATGATGGAATCAGCTGGGAAGGTATAGATGGACCCATCCCCATCTCTCAGATTAAAAAAATAGAAAAACAGAATCCAGACTTAGCCATAAACCTATTCGGACATGAAGGTAAAAAAGTAATAGTACACAGGATAAGTCCTTTATTGTATAAGGATGACCGAAAAATGATCAATATACTATATTTATGGTACAACAAGGTGAGAAATATCACTACACATGGATAAAGTATTTAAGCCGACTGTTGTACAATCAATCAAAACACAGGGAAAAGAAACCCTTTTGTGAAAGGTGCCTTCACATGTTTTCTAGGTCCGATCTCCTTGATTCGCACAGGGATGATTGCCTAGGTGTAGGTGAGACAGCTGTCCGAATAGATATACCGAAAGAAAACAACATCTTGAAATTTATCAACTACAAAAATCAAATGCCAGTATCATACATTATCTACGCTGTCTTAGAAGCTATCATTAAACCAATCGATACAGTAGCTCAATCCACTGATAAAAGTTTCACCAAAAAGTACAAGAGCACGAAACGTGTAGGTTTGGGGATGGCCGTCTGGAGGACGTCATGAGCATAGCTCCAGATTAGAACAAGGGTTATATACTCGAAGTTGATTTAAAGTATCCGGAGGAGTGGCACGCATCGCACAACAGCTACCCCCTGGCCCCCAAACATTTGAGGGTTACCCAAGACTGAATGTCCGAGTACCAGCGTAACTTGCTTAGAGGTGTGGGGGTATCCCCCGCCGTTGAAAAACTGGTACCGAATTTGATGAACAAAACAAAGTATATCATTCACTATCATAATTTACAGCTTTATCTATCAGTGGGTATGAAGCTGACTAAAGTACATAGAATACTGAAGTTCGATCAAAGCCCCTGGATGGAGCTATACATCAGGATGAACACGGACCTGAGAATGCTGGCCACTTATGACTTCGAGAAAAATCTGTACAAATTAATGAACAACTCTGTATTTAGCAAAACTATAGAGGATTTACAAAAACGTGTTAACATGAAGCTAGTAAGGGTGAGCGAGCCCTGCATACAATAGAAGTACCATATTTCATGATGGCTTGGCAGCGATACATATGAAAAAGAGTCACATTAAACTAAATCAACCAATCTACGTTGGTATGAGCATTCTAGACCTACCTAAACACCTCATGTATGATTTTTCCTACAACAACCTCAAGAAACAGTACGGCAACAGGTGTGAAGTGTTGTACTCGGATATGGATTCCCTGCTGATGGATATTCAAACTGAGGACGTGTACGAGGATATGAAAAACAATACATGATACCAGTGATTACCCAAAAGACCACTCCATGTATAGCGAAGTCAACAAAAAGGTGTTGGGTAAGATGAAGGATGAATGTGCGGGCATACCAATCACTGAATACGTTGGATTGAGACCTAAGATGTATTCTATCAAAGAACAGACGACGCTGAAATAAGAAAGGCTAAAGGTGTAAAAAAGAACCAAGGTGAAACGACATATTAAGCATACCCTCTACAAACAGACCGTGAGAAGAAAATGGTCAAACACCAGATAAACACACTTCTTAGTGATGGGCATAAGATGTACGGGCTGACTATGAATAAGACGGCTCTATCACCAATAATACAAAACAATAGATAGCTTCGGATGGTGTCAATACGTTTGCCTAAGGCCATAAAAATATTTAAATTACATATATATATAATGGGGAAAATTTACTACAGCCGGTGAGGATATTGGAAAGGTGTAGCCACTAATAAAAAATTTGCTAAAACTGCACGTATATCAGAAGAAAAAGCCAAAGCCTGGTTACAAAACAAGCTATATGGCAAATATACTTATTGGCACCAAAATATATATCCAGGAGAAAATTTGGTATTCATATACCTAGTCAAGTTCACCAGGCTGACTTGTTGTTTCTTCCACAGGACACGGTCAGAGGTGAAAAAGTACGTTCTGACAGTTGTTGGCATAGCCAGCCGGTACACCCTGAACCCTTGACCGCAAATAATGCAACTCAAGTAGCCCACAGATTCGAACGTATATACAAACGCAGTCTGCTGACGTGGCCCTCGAAGCTGCAAGTCAATCCAGGGCAGGAATTCATCCACATCACAACTGCTAGCCAAACACAATATGAGACACCCGTAAATGTGCTACAGATCCTATCTGGTCTATGAAAACATACAATATCAAACGAGTGGATATCAAAGACGGGGAACCTAACCTATACTTCTTGGAAAATGGACCACATAGAGGCTTCATACGTGAGGATTTTCAAATCATACCACAGGGATAAAAAATTCATATCTTTATCTTTAAGAAATGTTTAACTTTGCAGATGTAGTCTTTCTTCTTCTCACAAATTAGCTGAAATCGTACTTTATCTGTGCCATGGTCTTTACATAGTCAGTAATGTCCTTTAACTCCTATACCACACACTGAGCATGTATAGTTAGTATAACCTTAACGGTGAAAACAATAACCCTCAATGTGGCTTTTTTACCACAAATTTCAGTTTTCCCCATAAAACCCATTTACAAATATACGGTGCTGATCTCATTTTCGATATAATAATTTGAGAAATTAGTCTAATTGTTTAACAATTAACACTGTCACTGCTAAACTACGTGCCACGAAAGCCATCCCACGATCTTTCTGACCCTCTGAAGGAGTGTAATACTGAGACATCGTTGGTGCATTACCTAATGGTTCTAGTTGTTTCATTGCTTCATCAACGTCCTTGAAAGTTCTAACAGAATAATTTTCGCGTTGGAGTTGATCATTGATAAAATCTAGTCTCTTCATTCGTCTCATAGGGCATTCAGCCTGTGCAACCTGTAGTTTTTCTACAGCTGTATTTTGTCGTTTTCGCGCCGCTTCTACCTCAGCCACGTTTGACTCTCTTAATTAAAGAAAAAATTACTCCTGGAAAGTGCAAGGGCATTCACAAGAGCTCCACCAACCATCATTGCTATCGTGGCCATATTATATATATTAAATATTAAATATTTTCAGGTATAATACCTTGCTTTACCAGAAGGCCTTTGGTGGCCATCACCATACCAATGTTCATAGTAAGCATCAAAATATCTTGCAGGTCGAGGCACAGTAACTTGTGCCACGGTCAATGGATCCAGAACAATATCTTCTACACTACCGGATAGCAGCTCTATTTTTTACAGTGGAAGCTAACGCCATATTAACAGCTCTTAAATATATTCAAAGACACCCTAAATGTAAACAATACATAATCTATTCAGAGTCTCATTCCTGTGTTCAGGCGATTAAAAATTTATCATATGAACATCGACTTTTAGTAGAAATTATTGAACTGTATAATGATCTTGCTACTGGCAGTACGACATTGTCTTTTGTTGGTTAACCAGCCAGGTAGGCATTTCTGGTAACATGATGGCCGATCTTGCTGCCAAGGCGGCACAAATCTGTGACACCACTTCTTATTCCATACTCTGATTACAAGGGTAGCATTAGAACTTACATCCGTGATCTCATGCAGAAGAAGTGGGACACCCAAGTAGGTATCAATAAACTACATGAAATAAAACCCAACATTGGTTACACCTACTTGGGCTGTCAGTCCCGATTTGAAGAGGTCATCATGCGATAATGTCGTATTGGCCATACAAGATATACTCATGAATACTTATTGAAAGGTGATGATCCTCCATTCTGCATCCCTTGTGATGAGAGAGTCACGGTCAAGCATATCCTGCTTGACTGTGTTGAATTCTCCATCACATGGGATAAATATTTCAATGTCAAAACTATCTAGGATCTTTTTTACAACTGTTAGTTCTCATTTAAATCATTGGGGTTTTAAAGGAAATCGATTTCATGGTAGAATTTTGAGCACTATGGTTCTGTAAATAGATGTATTTTAATAACTGGTAGTTTAGATTAGCAACTAGAATTGTTAGTGACTGTACCCTCAAAGGGGGTTGAAGTACTGTATCCTCCTGAGAGGGTACATAGGTCCACAAACATTCAAAGTAAATTCTAAATTTCCAGGTTTTTAATCAGAGAATAAGTGTGTTTTTATTGTATGAGTAGATTTCCCAAACTGCTGACGGCTGAGGGGATGATGTAAATCCAGCTAGGTCCATGCAGGTAGCAACAGTACTGTAAGTCCCCATGGTCCCTAGTATGGTGATCTACCTTCAGTTGTTAGCAATCTATTGCCCATTTTTATATACTATTGTCCTCTATAGATAAATTGTTTTAGGCATAGTTACTAGTTTTACATTCTTTTCTGTGATATTCTAGTTGTTTTACTGTCCTTTATTGACAGGTTTCTATACTACATATGCATTCCATTTCAGTGTTTTGTTCCCGTCACGATATGGCTGAAATATTGCCGATGTCACGTTAAATATTAACTCACTCACTCACTCTTGCAGGTCGAAGTCGAGTTTTGTAGTCTGTTATTTTATAATCATTTTAGGCAACTGAGCGTATCCTACTGCTAATCAAGAAACCACTAATGAGTGGTATGCATCGTCAATGAATGTTTTTCCCTCAGACATGATATATATTAATGAAAATATAATTTTAACTGCTACTCAAAATTTGATAAAGATCACTAGGTTATATGTGTGTAATCTATCACTAACATAACAAAAGACAAAAGTTTGACTCAGAAACGTGTTTACTCAGGTTATGAATGAAAATTCATGAACGGTATGAACTTTTATCAATACAGAATGCTTGAAATATGATAACAACACCAAAAGACATTTCATTACAAAATGTTAACGGCAAACCAGAGAAAGAATTACACAGTTTTTTGGGGGGATAGTCCATCAGTACACTTAGTCGATGAAGTGTCAATACCGGATATGGCCTCCCCTTGCATCAGTGACGGCTTGACAATGTCGATCCATGCTGTCAATAAGAACCCGGATGTTTCCAGTCAGTGGCGGTGCGCCATGCATTGGTGAATATGATGGTTGTAACTCATGTATGCCGGTGGTGTTGAACCATGCATTGGTGGATGTTGTGGTGTACTCATGTATGCCGGTGGTGGTGCCCCATGCATTGGTGGATGTTGTGATGCACTCATGTATACCGGTGGTGGTGTCCCATGACAGTGGCGGTGCCACATGCATTGGTGGATGTGATGGTGGTGGCTCATGTATGCCGGTGGTGGTGCCCCATGCATTGGTGGATGTTATGATGCACTCATGTATACTGGTGGCCGTGCCCCATGCCAGTGGCGGTGTGCCATGCATTGGTGGATGTGATGGTGGTGGCTCATGTATGCCGATGGTGGTGCCAAATGCATTGGTAGATGTTGTGGTGTACTCATGTATGCCGGTGGTGGTGCCCTATGCCGGTGGCGGTGTGCCATCCATTGGTGGATGCGATTGTGGTGTCTCATGTATGCCTGTGGTGGTGCCCCATGGATTGGTGACGTGGCGTCCTTGCATTGCTCACGACATCACCTCACCATGACAAAGTAATATTTTCCCCTAGGTCATCGTATGAAAAATATGAGCCCCGATATTTTCGATCTCGTAGCTCACGGGCCAATCTGGTAGAAATATTAATATTAATTCTTCTGCTGGAGTAGATCATCCAGGTATCCTTAGTGCTGTAAGTTGGAGACCCACTTGCTTTTAGCACTGTCCTTGTGATACTCCGTGGTGGGTGGGTGGCTCGGATGATGAACCATCTTTCACTAACCATAGCTTACACCTATGAAATTCCACCCAAAAGCCTAAAATGTCCACTTGAAATTGACCCTATTGATACCGACCACAGACCTTCTGTATCGATTGAGTATTGGCCGCTTTTCCTTGTGATCGAGACTCCTGACAAGACACCGTAAAAGGTGACCCTCTTTGCTGTATCCAAGGGTATTGAAGTAGTACAGGAGGAGGCAGCTGAAAAATCTGATGTCGTAGCCTCCCCAGTACTGAGTTTGTTTGACACTATCTTCAGTTAGTATGATGTCTTTGGCTCATGAAAAGGTCTTTAATACTCAGGTTTTCACAGGCCATTGTATATGGTGGAGGTCTGTGAGCATTTTCATGACATTTGGTTTGCTGGCCGACAACATCTCAAAGTTAATCATGGATAGTTTTATTAATATCAATCTGATCACTGTCATTTTGACTTTTGTGTATTGCTAAAGGGTGTATATGTTTTTTGACATATATTTGGTTTGGAAAATAATGAAAATGACCGCCATTTTGAATTGTCTTCTCGGCAGTTCCATGTACATAAAAATTAACAACGAATGTGTCCATTTACGGCCAATGTTGATACTTGTTTTTATGTTTTTTGACACTTGTATCTTCTAGAGTGGTGACTCCGGCACAAAACAGGTGAATTTGTATGGTCAGGTCGTGATAATATAATGTTTTACAGCTTACTCTTTGAGACGAGATTTTGTTTCCTGTTTACTTCTAGAGTGACAACATGTTACATGGAATACCTTGATATTATCCAG
Source organism: Haliotis asinina (assembly GCF_037392515.1). Classification (NCBI taxonomy): domain Eukaryota; kingdom Metazoa; phylum Mollusca; class Gastropoda; order Lepetellida; family Haliotidae; genus Haliotis; species Haliotis asinina. The sequence continues at coordinate 33,269,840 of NC_090284.1, forward strand.
AATTCAAAAATGGCTGCCAAGGTGGCCACCATTGTAGTTTTAGTGCCTATACATAGCAGAGAACTAAGAAACAATTCATTTGGTGTCACATGTTTAACACAGTTTAGAAAAAAAAAACTTCAATGTTATGGTTAATAAAAGCTGTACATTCCTAAACTATTTGATGAAATAGCAGTATCCAAAGTATTAGAAAATTATGCTTCACGATCGATAACTGCCTCTAAGCTCTCGTAGTAGCTATTCAAATGGTCTGTCAGATAACTGTTACTCACTTTGGATACATTCACAAGCTTACAATTTGTTCAGTTTATCTGCTTTGATATAGATCTCTCTGTCTGATGGCATACTGACTTTATTGCATTTACTCTGTGTCAGTTCAACCAAACCATGGGGAGCAGCATCTCTCGACATCAGAACACCAGAATAGGGATACGCTGACCATCACAAATGCTCCAACCATGGTCAACTGGTTAAGGAATATGATTGGCAAACACGCACTTGGTTGTTTACTTGCGCAATGTAATATTCTAGACTGTTGGATGTTGGTGGGAGCTTTTCATTTAATGTCTTGTCTCATCTACAGACACCACTGGATTGTTTAGTACATACATTGAACTAAAGGTCTGTGCGATGTGATCTAGTAATGTTGATAGGCTTTTGTATTGTAAGTTCTGGTTTGTAGACATTAGAATACCCCCGTGTATTGATCTATTGTTTGAATGTTGGACTTGTTTCGTGATGTGTTTCTGTGTTGGCGGTGTTTAGCAGTGCATGGCAGTGTATGGCTAAAAACAAGCACTCCTACAAGGCGATAAAGTCGTGCACATCCGATTTCCATGGACAAAAACAATTCTTCTCGAGTTCACAAGTTTCACAAACAAAACAGCAAAACAAACAAGTACAATTGGACCAGCTGTGCGGATTATGTTTTATTAATGTCATCATTCCCAACATGGAACAGTACCAAATCCTCGAACATAAACACCAACATTGTTGTCCCAGAATGTGTGTTTAAATTGATCTTGATCAAATTTGAGATTTGAACAAGGTCAAAGGTAACTGAAGCCCGACACGTAAAACCAGAGATAAAACACATTTTTGAGAAAAAAAACTCTGAAACCGTGTTCCCTCAACGTATGCAACGCTACCTATTCTACTGGAGGGTTTACAGTAGTAGACACGCAGAGTACATTGTCACAAAATGTCCGAACAGTAAAACATCCACATGCTGCTCCAGAAGAGACCTTGATGCACTTCTGTCTATGGAATGTCTTCTTGGCAGTCGTCCTGCTTCTTGGGGACTTCAGTCCATTTCCGCCCCAGGACGATGGCATCCACGCTCCTGATAATAAAGGTAAACAGATTTTACATCATTTGTACTGTGTGTATAAATGCAAAATATATGATTCCACGAGAACATATCTCAAACACGAAAATCAAGTTGTGACTTGGCAGTAGACGTCATCGTACACAAGGAGGCACTTCATGTTTTCTTTAAAAGATCGTTTCGACAAACACAGTGGCTTCTGCTAATAAGGGTAAACAGTATTCTGTATCATAATTTATACTTCCAGTACATATTAAGACTGCGTGAGTGTCGTTTTCACACTGCTTTTACCAGCATACCAGTTATATCACGGGGAGAAACAACAAATATCGGCTCCACACATCATTCAGATATGGAAAATCGAAAAAGTTTCTTTTTTGAGCGTCATGAGCGAACGCTTTAACCATTCGGTTATTCGACGATCCCCATACATTTAAATGGCGTCCTTGCATTGCTCACGACATCACCTCACCATGACAAAGTAATATTTTCCCCTAGGTCATCGTATGAAAAATATGAGCCCCGATACTTTCGATCTCGTAGCTCACGGGCCAATCTGGTAGAAATATTAATATTAATTCTTCTGCTGGAGTAGATCATCCAGGTATCCTTAGTGCTGTGAGTTGGAGACCTACTTGCTTTTAGCGTTGTCCTTGTGATACTCCGTGGTGGGTGGGTGGCTCGGATGATGAACCATATTATACTAACCATGGCTTACACCTATGAAATTCCACCCAAAAGCCTAAAATGTCCACTTGAAATTGACCCTATTGATACTGATCACAGACCCTCTGCATCGATTGAGTATTGGCCGCTTTTCCTTGTGATCGAGACTCCTGACAAGACACCGTAAAAGGTGACCCTCTTTGCTGTATCCAAGGGTATTGAAGTAGTACAGGAGGAGGCAGCTGAAAAATCTGATGTCGTAGCCTCCCCAGTACTGAGTTTGTTTGACACTATCTTCAGTTAGTATGATGTCTTTGGCGCATGAAAAGGCCTTTAATACTCAGGTTTTCACAGGCCATTTTATGTGGTGGAGGTCTGTGAGCATTTTCATGACATTTGGTTTGCTGGCCGACAACATCTCAAAGTTAATCATGGATAGTTTTATTAATATCAATCTGATCACTGTCATTTTGACTTTTGTGTATTGCTAAAGGGTGTATATATTTTTTGACATATATTTGGTTTGGAAAATAATGAAAATGACCGCCACTTTGAATTGTCTTCTCGGCAGTTACATTTACATAAAAATTAACACCGAATGTGTCCATTTACGGCCAATGTTGATACTTGTTTTTATGTTTTTTGACACTTGTATCTTCTAGAGTGGTGACTCCGGCACAAAACAGGTGAATTTGTATGGTCAGGTCGTGATAATATAATGTTTTACAGCTTACTCTTTGAGACGAGATTTTGTTTCCTGTTTACTTCTAGAGTGACAACATGTTACATGGAATACCTTGATATTATCCAGAATTCAAAAATGGCTGCCAAGGTGGCCACCATTGTAGTTTTAGTGCCTATACATAGCAGAGAACTAAGAAACAATTCATTTGGTGTCACATGTTTAACACAGTTTAGAAAAAAAAAACTTCAATGTTATGGTTAATAAAAGCTATACATTCCTAAACTATTTGATGAAATAGCAGTATCCAAAGTATTAGAAAATTATGCTTCACGATCGATAACTGCTTCTAAGCTCTCGTAGTAGCTATTCAAATGGTCTGTCAGATAACTGTTACTCACTTTGGATACATTCACAAGCTTACAATTTGTTCAGTTTATCTGCTTTGATATAGATCTCTCTGTCTGATGGCATACTGACTTTATTGCATTTACTCTGTGTCAGTTCAACCAAACCATGGGGAGCAGCATCTCTCGACATCAGAACACCAGAATAGGGATACGCTGACCATCACAAATGCTCCAACCATGGTCAACTGGTTAAGGAATATGATTGGCAAACATGCACTTGGTTGTTTACTTGCGCAATGTAATATTCTAGACTGTTGGATGTTGGTGGGAGCTTTTCATTTAATGTCTTGTCTCATCTACAGACACCACTGGATTGTTTAGTACATACATTGAACTAAAGGTCTGTGCGATGTGATCTAGTAATGTTGATAGGCTTTTGTATTGTAAGTTCTGGTTTGTAGACATTAGAATACCCCCGTGTATTGATCTATTGTTTGAATGTTGGACTTGTTTCATGATGTGTTTCTGTGTTGGCGGTGTTTAGCAGTGCATGGCAGTGTATGGCTAAAAACAAGCACTCCTACAAGGCGATAAAGTCGTGCACATCCGATTTCCATGGACAAACACAATTCTCCTCGAGTTCACAAGTTTCACAAACAAAACAGCAAAACAAACAAGTACAATTAGACCAGCTGTGCGGATTATGATTTATTAATGTCATCATTCCCAACATGGAACAGTACCAAATCCTCGAACATAAACACCAACATTGTTGTCCCAGAATGTGTGTCTAAATTGATCTTGATCAAATTTGAGATTTGAACAAGGTCAAAGGTAACTGAAGCCCGACACGTAAAACCAGAGATAAAACACATTTTTGAGAAAAAAACTCCGGAACCGTGTTCCCTCAACGTATGCAACGCTACCTATTCTACTGGAGGGTTTACAGTAGTAGACACGCAGAGTACATTGTCACAAAATGTCCGAACAGTAAAACATCCACATGCTGCTCCAGAAGAGACCTTGATCCACTTCTGTCCATGGAATGTCTTCTTGGCAGTCGTCCTGCCTCTGGGGAACTTCAGAGTCCATTTCCGCCCCCAGGACGATGGCATCCACGCTCCTGATAATAAAGGTAAACAGATTTTACATCATTTGTACTGTGTGCATAAATGCAAAATATATGATTCCACAAGAACATATCTCGAAACACGAACACGAAAATCAAGTTGTGACTTGGCAGTAGACGTCATCGTACACAAGGAGGCACTTCATGTTTTCTTTAAAAGATCGTTTGGAAAAACACAGTGGCTTCTGCTAATAAAAGTAAACAGTATTCTGTATCATAATTTATACTTCCAGTACATATTAAGACTGCATGAGAGTCGTTTTCACACTGCTTTTACCAGCATACCAGCTATATCACGAGGAGAAACAACAAATATCGGCTCCACACATCATTCAGATATGGAAAATCGAAATAGGTTGTTTGGAGCGTCATGAGCGAATGCTTTAACCATTCGGTCATTCGACGATCCCCTTACATTTAAATACAAAGCAAATATGTCGGGACGTGAAAAACAAAATTTAATTTAAGTTTTAAACTGAAATAGTGAATGCTTTACCAGCAGGTGGCCAGTACACTGACTTTCAAAGTGATCATCCGGGACTTGCTTTGTCTCGAACTACCTATTGAAGGACGGAATGGTGGGTTAACACTAAGTTATACTATCTATAGATAGCATCGTACAGGGCATGCACGAAGGGGGCCCTATCTACACTAACCCCTATTCTACCAGTCAAGTGCAGTCAGCATTGGGTCTACTGGGGGTGCTGAAAAGACTGGGGCCACAGAGTGTGCCAACCCTAAACTAGCTGGGTTGCTGTAGCAACCATCCTGACTGTACAGTCAGGCCCTAGCACCGAACCTACTCCATGTACGCTCGGCAGGGGGCTACGCGGAGAGCAGACGCACAATGGAGCCACCATGAGACAAAAGCTCATCCCATCGGACCCTCGGAAAGTCAGTGTACTAAAGTCCAGGTGGAAGAGTTTAGAGTGACACAACACCAAATCCAGAGTGTTCCAGGGTTCCTGCGTCTGAAAGAAATGAGTCATGCATAAGCATCAGTAATCACATTTCTCTCGGATGTAGATTGGATTAACAACAGCGAGAAAGTGTGGTTTTCTGCTGCTTTTGGCAATTTTCCAACGACGGGCCTCATAAGTAGGCGTGGGACATAGTATTTAAGTGAGGACTCGAACAATGGTACTGAACATGACGTGCCAACACTTGAACAACGAGGCTACACTACCACTCTGTTTACATGCAGAAACCAGTATCAACCTTTCCCATCTATACCTAAATGGCTGTGACTATGCTTGTCGTAAGAGGCGACTAACGGGATCGGGTGGTCAGACTCGCTGACTTCTTGGTTGAAACATGTCATCGGTTCCCATTTGCGCAGATCAATGCTCGTGTTGTTGATCACTGGATTGTCTTGTCCAGACTCGATTATTTACAGACCGTCACCTTATAGCTGAATATTGCTGCGTGCGGCGTAAATCTAAACTCACTCACTCCTAAATGACTGTATACTATGAGAGAATTAGTGTGCACTATATATGAAACAAATATTTTCTTCCAAAATGAGTTGAAAACACCTGCCTGTCTGGTCCTCTGTCGCCTTTCCGAAGAATCCATGGTCCACGTCTATCCATGGAATATCTTCTTGGCAGTCGTCCTGCCTCTGGGGGACTTCAGGGTCCATTTCCGCCCCCAGGACGATGGCATCCACGTTCCTAATAGTAACGATAACGAATAGGTTAATGTTTCATATCACTGATACTTACTACATAGATAATAAATATTAAAAGCATATGCTTTTTGGTCAGGAAAACGCTGTAACCTGAAACACAAGTTGTAACTTGCTCATGACGTCATTGTCAACAGGAATGCATTGTATGTTGTCTTCAAAAGATAGTTTGGAGAACTTGCCTTCCTGGTAGTCTGGCGGCTTCGTGGTCGTTGTCCTGCTGCCAGAAGAGACCTTGATCCACTTCTGTCCACGGAATATCTTCTTGGCAGTCGTCCTGCCCCTGGGGGACTTCAGGGTCCGTTTCCGCCCCCAGGTAGATGGCATCCCTGCTCATAACAGTACAGAGAATATAGTTTACATCCCTGGCACTTACCGTGTGCATAAATGCAACTTATATGCCTACACGTAAAATCTCAAACATGAAACTCTAGTTGTAATTTTGCAGTAGACGTCATGATAAACAAGGATGCATGGCATGTTATGGTTTATTCAAAAGATTGTTTGAAAGGAACAGTTGCATGCGTAAGCAACGGTTCTACTTCAAAAGGCAAAGAACATTTTACATAATTTATGCTTCTCACACAGATTATGACTGCATGAGTGTACTTTTACACCGCTTTCAGCAATATACTAGCTATATCAAGGTGAGAAAAACAAATAGATGCTTCACACATCATTCAGATATGGGAAATCGAAATAGGTTGTTTGGAGCGTCATGAGCGAAGGCTTTAACCATTCGGTCATTCGACGATCCCCTTACATTTAAATACAAAGCAAATATGTCGGGACGTGAAAAACAAAATTTAATTTAAGTTTTAAACTGAAATAGTGAATGCTTTACCAGCAGGTGGCCAGTACACTGACTTTCAAAGTGACCATCCGGGACTTGCTTTGTCTCGAACTACCTATTGAAGGACGGAATGGTGGGTTAACACTAAGTTATACTATCTATAGATAGCATCGTACAGGGCATGCACGAAGGGGGCCCTATCTACACTAACCCCTAATCTACCAGTCAAGTGCAGTCAGCATTGGGTCTACTGGGGGTGCTGAAAAGACTGGGGCCACAGAGTGTGCCAACCCTCAGCTAGCTGGATTGCTGTAGCAACCATCCTGACTGTACAGTCAGGCCCTAGCACCGAACCTACTCCATGTACGCTCGGCAGGGGGCTACGCGGAGAGCAGACGCACAATGGAGCCACCATGAGACAAAAGCTCATCCCATCGGACCCTCGGAAAGTCAGTGTACTAAAGTCCAGGTGGAAGGGTTTAGAGTGACACAACACCAAATCCAGAGTGTGCCAGGGTTCCTGCGTCTGAAAGAAATGAGTCATGCATAAGCATCAGTAATCACATTTCTCTCGGATGTTTTCTGCCGCTTTGGACAATTTTCCAACGACGGGCCTCATAAGTAGGCGTGGGGCATAGTATTTAAGTGAGGACTCGAACACTGGCACTGAACATGACGTGCCAACACTTGAACAACTAGTCTACACTACCACTCCGTTTACATGCAGAAACCAGTATCAACCTTTCCCATCTATACCTAAATGGCTGTGACTATGCTTGTCGTAAGAGGCGACTAACGGGATCGGGTGGTCAGACTCGCTGACTTCTTGGTTGAAACATGTCATCGGTTCCCATTTGCGCAGATCGATGCTCGTGTTGTTGATCACTGGATTGTCTTGTCCAGACTCGATTATTTACAGACCGTCACCTTATAGCTGAATATTGCTGAGTGCGGCGTAAATCTAAACTCACTCACTCCTAAATGGCTGTATACTATGAGAGAATTAGTGTGCACTATATATGAAACAAATATTTTCTTCCAAAATGAGTTGAAAACACCTGCCTGTCTGGTCCTCTGTCACCCTTCCGAAGAATCCATGGTCCACGTCTATCCATGGAATATCTTCTTGGCAGTCGTCCTGCCTCTGGGGGACTTCAGGGTCCATTTCCGCCCCCAGGTAGATGGCATCCCTGCTCATAACAGTAGAGAGAATATAGTTTACATCCCTGGCACTTACCGTGTGCATAAATGCAACTTATATGCCTACACGTAAAATCTCAAACATGAAACTCAAGTTGTAATTTTGCAGTAGACGTCATGATAAACAAGGATGCATGGCATGTTATGGTTTATTCAAAAGATTGTTTGAAAGGAACAGTTGCATGCGTAAGCAACGGTTCTACTTCAAAAGGCAAAGAACACTTTACATAATTGATGCTTCTCACACAGATTATGACTGCATGAGTGTACTTTTACACCGCTTTCAGCAATATACTAGCTATATCACGGTGAGAAACAACAAATAGATGGTTCACACATCATTCAGATATGGAAAATCGAAATAGGGTTGTTTGGAGCGTCATGAGCGAACGCTTTAACCATTCGGTTATTCGACGATCCCCTTACATTTAAATAGAAAGCAAATATATCGGGACGTGAAAAACAAAATTTCATCTAAGTTTTAAACTGAAATAGTGAATGCTTTACCAGCAGGTGGCCAGTACACTGACTTTCAAAGTGACCATCCGGGACTTGCTTTGTCTCGAACTACCTATTGAAGGACGGAATGGTGGGTTAACACTAAGTTATACTATCTATAGATAGCATCGTACAGGGCATGCACGAAGGGGGCCCTATCTACACTAACCCCTAATCTACCAGTCAAGTGCAGTCAGCATTGGGTCTACTGGGGATGCTGAAAAGACTGGGGCCACAGAGTGTGCCAACCCTAAACTAGCTGGATTGCTGTAGCAACCATCCTGACTGTACAGTCAGGCCCTAGCACCGAACCTACTCCATGTACGCTCGGCAGGGGGCTACGCGGAGAGCAGACGCACAATGGAGCCACCATGAGACAAAAGCTCATCCCATCGGACCCTCGGAAAGTCAGTGTACTAAAGTCCAGGTGGAAGGGTTTAGAGTGACACAACACCAAATCCAGAGTGTGCCAGGGTTCCTTCGTCTGAAAGAAATGAGTCATGCATAAGCATCAGTAATCACATTTCTGTCGGATGTAGATTGGATTAACAACAGCGAGTAAGTGTGGTTTTCTGCCGCTTTGGGCAATATTCCAACGACGGGCCTCATAAGTAGGCGTAGGACATAATATTTAAGTAAGGACTCGAACACTGACACTGAACGTGACGTGCCAACACTTGAACAACTAGTCTACACTACCACTCCGTTTACATGCAGAAACCAGTATCAACCTTTCCCATCTATACCTAAATGGCTGTGTACTATGAGAGAATGAGTGTGCACTGTATATTAAACAAATATCCATGAAGATGCATATTTTCTTCCAAATAGATATGGAAACACCTACCTGTCTGGTCCTCTGTCGCCCTTCCGAAGAATCCTTGAAGTCGTCCTACCTCTAGAGGATTTCAAGACTTTCTGCACCCACGACGAATATTTCACGTCAATAGGTGGGTGCTCAAACTCCAAGCGGGCTTCAGTCGCTCGCTTCGGGTCGCTCGCTTACGCAACCTAATCCCAGTCGCCGAACCCGAAACAAAGGATTAGAGCTATTGAAAGCACCTCAATCAATCACAAATGTTTGCACAGAGGCATGTTTTCTTACTTAGCGTGAGCCAAGTAAGACCTGCTAATATTCATTATTCAAACATAACGAAAGAAAATTTTCTTTCATTAATTACAGATTTATTTATGTAAGACAATATAGCTAAAACATAATCAACGGCTAATACAATACAGGTATAACCCATTGTAAATTTAAAATTACAAGTTAAATCCAAAGTGACATAGGTGTATGGAACATTCAATGTAAATGAATTAAAACAAACTGTCGTCCGTGGGTGGGAATGTTGTAAATTGTGATGTGCTTATCACTGCTCATCGCTATCGTGACTCCTTCGTGTTATTCTGCGATTACAGTCCGTTTGCTGTGAAAGCGTACCGATGAATGTCTCTTTAAACAAAAACGTAAATCGAATAAAATGAAATTACGATGGCAAAGTTCTTATAATTTTATACCTTGCCAATTGAACATTTAATTCTCAGAATTTTATTCAAATTAAGATGAAAGTTGTTAAACAAACGATCATAATTTCAAATCACTTTCTTTGTTTGTATTACAGGGGGTTTGGGATGCACATTAAATAAAACGTCGAGAAGTTGGGTTGGTCTAAGTTAACGCTCATCACGTACCGCGCGTGCACTTGTTTCACTGTTCTAACTGCTGCGCTTACCTCCTTGCAATACAAAAAAGTAATAACGATTTGAATCTACAATCGTTTGTTAAACAACTTTTATCCTAAGTTAGATAAAATTCTAAGATTTAAATTTTCAGCTGCAAGATAAAATGACGTGGATTCGAAATATTAATTTCACTATGTCTGGTTTACGTTTTGTTTGAAGTAAAAAAAATCATCTCAATATCGTACACCACAATACATGTAAATGAGACACCACCATCATATTCACCAATGCATGGCGCACCACCACCGGCATACATGAGTACACCACAACATCCAACAATGCATAGGGAACAACGACCGGCATAAATAAGCCACCACCATCACATCTACCAATGCATGGGGCACCACCACCGGGATACATGAGTACACTACCTTATCCACCAATGCATGGCGCACCATCACCGGCATACATGAGCCACCACCATCACATCCACCAATGCATGGGGCACCACCACCGGGATACATGAGTAGACCACAACATCCAACAATGCATAGGGAACAACGACCGGAATAAATAAGCCACCACCATCACATCTACCAATGCATGGGGCACCACCACCGGGATACATGAGTACACTACCTTATCCACCAATGCATGGCGCACCATCACCGGCATACATGAGGCACCACCATCACATCCACCAATGCATGGGGCACCACCACCCTCATACATGAGTAGACCACAACATCCACCAATGCAATGGTCACCACCACCCTCATACATATACATGAGACACCACCATTACATCCACCAATGCATGGAACACCAAAACTGGCATACATGAGTACACCACAACATTAACCAATGCATGGCGCACTACCACCGTCCTACTGAGGCACCACCATCACAACCACTACTGCATGAGGCACCGCCACCCGCATACATAAGTACACCACAACATACACCAATGGATGGGGCACCACCACAGGCATACATGAGAAACCACCATCACATCCACCAATGCATTGCGCACCGCCAATGGCATGGGGCATCGCCACCAGTATACATGAGTCCATCACAACATCCACCAATGCATGGCGCACCACCACCGACATACATGAGCCACCACCATCACATCCATCAATGCCTGGCACACCGCCACTGGCATGGGGCATCGCCACCAGTATACATGAGTGCATCACAACATCCACCAATGCATGGGGCACCACCACCGACATACATGAGCTACAACCATCATATTGACCAATGCATGGTGCACCACCATGACATACACCAAAGCATGTCACACGGATACCGTCATACATAGGTACACCACAACATTCACCAACGGATGGTACACCGCCAACAGCATACATGAGGACACCAAAACATCCACCAATGAATGGGGCACCACCACAGGCATCCAAAAGCCACCACCATCACATCCACCCATGCATGATGCACCGGCAACGGTACACATGAGTACACCACAACATCCACCAATGCATGGGGCACCACCACCTTAATACATGAGACACCGTCATCACCTCCACCAATACATGGCGCACAGCCACTGGCATATACAGGAGTACACCACAACATCAACCAATCCATCGTCCTCCGCCATCCACATACATGAACACAAAACAACATCCACCAATAAATGGTGCACCACCACCCTCATACATGAGACACCAAGATCACATACACGAATGCATGGCGCACCGCCACCGCCATATATCAGTACACCACACCATTCACCAATGGACGGGGCACACCGACACCGTCATACATGAGCACACTACAACATCCACCAATGTATGCGGAACCACCACAGGCATCCATAAGCCTCCACCATCACATCCACCAATGCATGGCGCACCGCCAATGGTATACATGTGTACACCACAACATCCAGAAACGTATGGCGCACCATGACCACTGGCATACATGAGTACACAACAGCATTCACCATTGCATCGTGTACCGCCACTGGGATGCATGAGTACACCACAACATCCACCAATGCATGGGACATGCTGTGGTGTACTCATGTATGCCATTGGTGGTGTGACATGCATTGGTGGATGTGATGGTGGTGGCTTATGTATGTCGGTGGTGGTGCCTCATGCATTGGTGGATGTTGTGGTGTACTCATGTATGCTGATGGCGGTGCGCCATTCATTGGTGGATGTGATCGTAGTGTCTGTTGTATGAGGGTGGTGGTACCCCATGCAATGGTGGATGTTAAGGTGTACTCATGTATGCCATTAGTGGGACGCCATGCATTGGTGGATGTAATGGTAGTGGCTGATGTATACCGGTGGTGGTGAACCATGCATTGGTGGATGTAGTGGTGTGCTCATATATGCAGGTGGCAGTGCACCATGGATTGATGGATGTTATTGTGTACTCATATATGCCGGTTGCGGTGCGACATGCATTGGGGGATGGTAGTATCTGTTTAAAACATTGTGGTGGTGACCCATGCATTTTGTATATAATGTGGTGTACTCATGTATGCCGGTTCCGGTGTGTCATGCATTTGTGGATGTGATGGTTGTTGCTTATGTATACCTGTGGTGGTGCCCCATGCATTGGTAGATGTTGTTGTGTACTCATATATCAAGGTGGTTTTGGTGCGCCATACATTTGTGGATGTTGTGATGTACTCATGTATGACGCTGGTTGTGCACCATGCATTGGTGGATGCTGTAGTGTACTCATGCATGTTTGTGGTGGTGCGCCACGCATTGATGGATCCTGTGGTGTTCTTATGTATGTCGGTGGCGGTGCGCTTTGCAATGGTGGATGTGATGGTGGTGGCTCATGTATGCCGGTATTACCACCCCATCCATTGGTGGATGTTGTGATCCACTCATGTATATCGGTAGTGGTGCCCCATGCATTGGTGGATGTTGTGATGCACTTATGTATACCTTTGGTGGTGCCCGATGTCAGTGGCGGTGTGCCATGCATTGGTTGATGTGATGCTGGTGACTAATGTATACGGTGGCGGTGTGCCATGTGTTGGGGGATGTGATGGTGGTGGCTCATGTATGCCGGTGGTGATGACCCACGCATTGGTGGATATTGTGATGCACTCATGTATGCCGGTACTGGTGCCCCATGACAGTGGTGGTGTTCCATGCATTGCTTGATGTGATGCTGGTAACTCATGTATGCCGGTGGTGGTGTGCCATGTGTTGGTGTATGTGATGGTGGTGGCTCATGTATGCTGGTGGTGCTGCCCCATGCATTAATATATGTGATGGTGGTGACTCATGTATGCCGGTGGTGCTGCCCCATGCATTAGTGGATGTTGTGATGCACTCATGTATACCGGTAATGGTGCCCCATTCCAGTGGCAGTGTTCCTTGCATTGGTTAATGTGATGCTGGTGACTCATGTACACGGTGGCGGTGCGCCGAGCATTGGTGAATGTGATGGTGGTGGCTCATGTATGCCGGTGGTTTTCAACCATGCATAGGTGGATGTTGTGATGCCCAGTGGCGGTGTTCCATGCATTGGTTGATGTGATGGTGGTGATTCATGTATGCCGGTGACAGTGCGCCATGTGTTGGTGGATTTGATGGTGGTGGTTCATGTATGCCAGTAGTACCGCCTCATGCATTGGTGGATGTTGTGATGCACTCATATATACCGGTGGCGGTGCGTCACGCTTCAGTGGATGTGATGGTGGTGGTTCATGTATGCCGGTAGTACCGCCCCATGCATTGTTGGATGTTGTGATGCACTCATGTATACCGGTTGTGGTGCCCCATGCAATGGTGGATGTTGTGATGCACTTATGTATGCCTTTGGTGGTGCCCAATGCCAGTGGCCGTGTGCCATGCATTGGTGAATGTGATGGTGGTGTCTCATGTATGCCGGTGGTTTTCAACCATACATTGGTGGATGTTGTGATGCCCAGTGGCAGTGTTCCATGCATTGGTTGATGTGATGGTGGTGATTCATGTATGCCGGTGACAGTGCGCCATGTGTTGGTGGATTTGATGGTGGTGGTTCATGTATGCCGGTAGTACCGCCTCATGCATTGGTGGATGTTGTGATGCACTCATGTATACCGGTGGCGGTGCATCACGCTTTGGTTGATGTGATGGTGGTGGCTCATGTATGCTGGTAGTACCGCCCCATGCATTGGTGGATGTTGTGATGCATTCATGTATACCGGTAGTGGTGCCCCATGCATTGGTGGATGTTGTGATGCACTTATGTATACCTGTGGTGGTGCCCCATGCCGGTGGCGGTGCGCCATGCATTGGTGGATGTGATGGTGGTGACTCATGTATACGGTGGTGGTGCGCCATGCATTGGTGGATGTGATGGTGGTGGCTCATGTATGCTGATGGTGAGGGCCCATGCATTGGTAGATGTTGTGATGCACTCATATATACTGGTAGTGGTGCCGCATGACAGTGGCGGTGCGCCATGCAATAGTGGATGTGATGGTGGTGGCTCATGTATGCCGGTGGTGCTGCCCCATGCGTTGGTGGATGTTGTGATGCACTCATGTATGCCTGTAATGGTGCCCCATTCCAGTGGCAGTGTTCCATGCATTGGTTGATGTGATACTGGTGACTCATGTACACGGTGGCGGTGTGCCGAGCATTCGTGAATGTGATGGTGGTGGCTCATGTATGCTGGTGGTGCTGCCCCATGCATTGGTGGATGTTGTGATCCACTCATGTATATCGGTAGTGGTGCCCCATGCATTGCTGGCTGTTGTGATGCACTTATGTATACCTTTGGTGGTGCCCAATGCCAGTGGCGGTGTGCCATGCATTGGTGAATGTGATGGTGGTGTCTCATGTATGCCGATGGTTTTCAACCATGCATTGGTGGATGTTGTGATGCCCAGTGGTGGTGTTCCATGCATTGATTGATGTGATGGTGGTGACTCATGTATGCCGGTGACGGTGCGCCATGTGTTGGTGGATTTGATGGTGGTGGTTCATGTATGCCGGTAGTACCGCCTCATGCATTGGTGGATGTTGTGATGCACTCATATATACCGGTGGCGGTGCGTCACGCTTCGGTGGATGTGATGGTGGTGGTTCATGTATGCCGGTAGTACCGCCCCATGCATTGTTGGATGTTGTGATGCACTCATGTATACCGGTTGTGGTGCCCCATGCATTGGTGGATGTTGTGATGCACTTATGCATACCTTTGGTGGTGCCCAATTCCAGTGGCGGTGTGCCATGCATTGGTGAATGTGATGGTGGTGGCTCATGTATGCCGGTGGTTTTCAACCATACATTGGTGGATGTTGTGATGCCCAGTGGAGGTGTTCCATGCATTGGTTGATGTGATGGTGGTGATTCATGTATGCCGGTGACGGTGCGCCATGTGTTGGTGGATTTGATGGTGGTGGTTCATGTATGCCGGTAGTACCGCCTCATGCATTGGTGGATGTTGTGATGCACTCATGTATACCGGTGGCGGTGCGTCACGCTTTGGTTGATGTGATGGTGGTGGCTCATGTATGCTGGTAGTACCGCCCCATTCATTGGTGGATGTTGTGATGCATTCATGTATACCGGTTGTGGTGCCCCATGCATTGGTGGATGTTGTGATGCACTTATGTATACCTGTGGTGGTGCCCCATGCCGGTGGCGGTGCGCCATGCATTGGTGGATGTGATGGTGGTGGCTCATGTATGCAGGTGGTGCTGCTCCATGCATTGGAGGATCCTGTGATGCACTTATG
Source organism: Haliotis asinina (assembly GCF_037392515.1). NCBI lineage: Eukaryota > Metazoa > Mollusca > Gastropoda > Lepetellida > Haliotidae > Haliotis > Haliotis asinina. Next base: position 33,285,588 of record NC_090284.1, read on the forward strand.
CATACTAGTGGTGGTGCCCCATGTCGGTGGCGGTGCGCCATGCATTAGTGAATGTCATGGTGGTGATTCATGTAAGCCGGTGGTGGTGCCCCATGCCAGTGGTGTTGTGCCATGCATTGGTGTATGTGATGGTGGTGTCTCATGTATGCCGGTGGCGATGCACCATGCATTGGTGGATGTTGTGGTTGTGGCTCATGTATGCAGGTGGTGCTGAGCATTGCATTGGTGCATGTTGTGATGCACTCATGTATACCGGTAGTGGTGCTCCATGCATTGGTAGATGGTGTGATGCAGTCAAGTATACCGATGGTAGTGCCCCATGCCGGTGGCGGTGTTACCATGCTCATGCTCAAAAATGCAGTGGTGGATGTTGTGATGCACACATGTATGCCGGTTGTGCTGCCCCATGCATTTGGTTATGTTGTGATACAGTCAAGTATACCGGTGGTAGTGCCCCATGACGGTGGCGGTGTTACATACATTGGTGGATGTAATGGTTGTGGTTGATGTATGCCGGTGGTACTGCCCCATGCATTGGTGGATCTTGTGATGCGCTCATGTATACCGGTGGTAGTGGCCCACACCAGTGGCTTTGTGCCATAGATTGGTGGATGTGATGGTGGTGTCTGATGTATACCGGTGGTGTTGCGCCATGCAATGGTGGATGTGATGGTGGTTGCTCATGTATGCCGGTATTACCACCCCATGGATTGTTGGATGTTGTGATCCACTCATGTATATCGGTAGTGGTGCCCCATGCATTGGTGCATGTTGTGATGCACTTATGCATACCTTTGGTTGTGCCCAATGCCAGTGGCCGTGTGCCATGCATTGGTGAATGTGATGTTGGTGTCTCATGTATGCCGATGGTTTTCAACCATGCATTGGCGGATGTTGTGATGCCCTCATGTATACCGGTAGTGGTGAACATGAATTGGTGAATGTTGTGATGGACTCATGCATGCCTTTGGTGGTGCCCAATGCCAGTGGCGGTGTGCCATGCATTGGTTGACGTGCTGCTGGTGACTCATGTATACCGGTGGTGATGCCCCATGCATTGGTAGATGTTGTGATGCACTCATGAATACCGGTAGTGGTGCCGCATGACAGTGGCGGTGCGCCATGCAATAGTGGATGTGATGGCTGTGGCTCATGTATGCCGGTGGTGCTGCCCCATGCATTGGTGGATGTTGTGATGCACTCATGTATACCGGTAATGGTGCATCATTCCAGTGGCAGTGATCCTTGCGTTGGTTGATGTGATGCTGGTGACTCATGTACATGGTGGCGGTGCACCGAGCATTGGTGAATGTGATGGTGGTGGCTCATGTATGCTGGTGGTGCTGCCCCATGCATTGGTGGATGTTGTGATCCACTCATCTATAACGGTAGTGGTGCCCCATGTATTGGTGGATGTTGTGATGCACTTATGCATACCTTTGGTGGTGTCCAATGCCAGTGGCGGTGTGCCATGCATTGGTGAATGTGATGGTGGTGTCTCATGTATGCCGGTGGTTTTCAACCATGCATTGGTGGATGTTGTGATGCCCAGTGGCGGTGTTCCATGCATTGGTTGATGTGATGGTGGTGACTCATGTGTGCCGGTGGCGGTGCTCCATGCATTGGTGGATGTTGTGATGCACTCATGTATACCGGTAGTGGTGCCCCATGCCAGTGGCGTTGTGCCATGCATTGGTGGATGTGGTGGTTGAGGCTCATGTATGCCGGTGGTGCTGCCCCATGCATTGGTGAATGTTGTGATGCGCTCATGTATAGCGGTAGTGGTGCCCCATGCATTGGTGGATCTTGTGGTGCACTTATGTATACCTGTGGGGGTGCCCCATACCAGTGTCGGTGTGCCATGCATTGGTGGATGTGATGGTGGTGGCTCATGTATGCCGGTGGTGCTGAACCATGCATTGGTGAATGTTGTGATTAGCTCATGCATAGCGGTAGTGGTGCCCCATTCATTGGTGGATGTTGTGATGCACTTATGTATACCTGTGGGGGTGTCCCACGCCAGCTGTGGTGTTCCATGCATTGGTTGATGTCATGGTGGTGTCTCATGTATGCCGGTGGTGTTGCGCCATGTATTGGTGGATGTGATGGTGGTGTCTCATGTATGCCGGTAGTGGTGCCTAATGCATTGGTGGATGTTGTGATGCACATATGTATACCTTTGGTGGTCCCCCACGCCAGTGGCGGTGTGCCATGCATTGGTGTATGTGATGGTGATGCCTCTTGTATGTCGGTGGTGCAGAACTATGCATTGGCCAATGTTGTGATGCGCTCATGCATGGCGGTAGTGGTGCCCCATGCATTGGTTGATCTTGTGATGCACTTATGTATACCTGTGGTGGTCCCCATTCCAGTGGTGGTGCGCCATGCATTGGTCGATGTGATAGTGGTGGCTCTTGTATGCAGGTGGTGCTGAACATTGCATTGGTGGATCTTGTGATGCACTCATGTATACCGGTAGTGGTGCCCCATGCCAGTGGCGTTGTGCCATGCATTGGTGTATGTCATGGTGGTGCTTCATGTATGCCGGTGGCGGTGCACCGAGCATTGGTGGATGTGACGGTTGTGGTTCATGTGTGTCGGTGGTGCTCAACCATGCATTGGTGGATGTTGTGATCCACTCATCTATAACGGAAGTGGTGCCCCATGTATTGGTGGATGTTGTGATGCACTTATGCATACCTTTGGTGGTGCACCATCTCAGTGGCGGTGTGGTATGCATTGGTTGATGTCATGGTGGTGTCTCATGTATGCCGGTGGCAGTGCTAGATGCATTGATGGATGTGATGGTTTTTGCTCATGTATGCAGGTGATGATGCCCCATGCATTGGTGGATGTTATGATGTGTTCCAGTAGTGGTGCCCCATGACAGTGGCGGTGCGCCATGCATTGGTGGATGTGGTGGTTGTGGCTCATGTCTACCGGTGGTGGTGCCCCATGCATTGGTTAATGTTGTGATGCGCTCATGTATAGCGGTTGTGGTGCCCCATGCATTGGTGGATCTTGTGTTGCACTTATGTATACCTGTGGTGGTGCCCCATGCCAGTGGAGGTGTTCCATGGATTGGTTAATGTCATTGGTGGATGTTGTGATGCACTTATGTATACCTGTGGGTGTGCCCCATGCCAGTGTCGGTGTGCCATGCATTGGTGGATGTGATGGTGGTGGCTCATGTATGTCCGTGGTCCTGAACCATGCATTGGTGAATGTTGTGATGCCCTCATGCATAGCGATAGTGATGCCCCATGCATTGGTGGATCTTGTGATGCACTTATGTATACCTGTGGTGGTGCCCCATGCCAGTGGAGGTGTTCCATGCATTGGTTGATGTCATGGTGGTGTCTCATGTATGCCGGTGGCGTTGCACCATGCATTGGTGGATGTGATGGTGGTGTCTCATGTATGCCGGTAGTGGTGACTAATGCATTGGTGGACGTTGTGATGCACTTATGTATACCTTTGGTGGTGCCCCATGCATTTGTGAATCTTGTGATGCACTTATGTATACCGGTGGTGGTGCCCCAAGAATTGGTGGATGTTGTGATGCACTTATGTATACCGGTGGTGGTGCCCCATGATAGTGGCCCCATGCATTGGTTGATGTTGTGATGCACATATGTATACCTTTGGTGGTGCCCCACGCCAGTGGCGGTGTGCCATGCATTGGTGTATGTTATTGTGCTGGCTCATGTATGCCGGTGGCGGTGCGCCATGCATTGGTGGATGTGATGGTGATGGCTCATTTATGCCGGTGGTGTGAACCATGCATTGGTGAATGTTGTGATGCGCTCATGCATAGCGGTAGTGGTGCCCCATGCATTGGTGGATGTTGTGATGCACTTATGTATACCTGTGGTGGTGCCCCATGCCAGTGGAGGTGTGCCATGCATTGGTTAATGTCATGGTGGTGTCTCATGTATGGCGGTGGCGGTGCGCTATGCATTGGTAAATGTGATGGTGATGCCATCATGTACACCGGTAGTGGTGCCTAGTGCATTGGTGGATGTTGTGATGCACTAATGTATACCTTTGGTGGTGCCCCATGCATTGGTGGATGTTGTGATACCCTTATGTATACCGGTGGTGGTGCCCCATGCCAGTGGCCCAATGTATTGCTGGATGATGTGATGCACTTATGTATACTTTTGGTGGTGCTCCATGCCAGTGGCGGTGTGCCATGCATTGGAGGATGTGATTGTGGTGGCTCATGTATGCCGGTGGCGGTGCGCCATGCATTGGTGGATGTGATGGTGATGGCTCATTTATGCCGGTGGTGCTGAACCATGCATTGGTGAATGTTGTGATGCGCTCATGCATAGTGGTAGTGGTGCCCCATGCATTGGTGAATCTTGTGATGCACTTATGTATACCTGTGGTGGTGCCCCATGACAGTGGCAGTGTTCCATGCATTGGTTGATGTGATGGTGGTGACTCATGTATGCTGGTGGTGGTGCGCCATGTGTTTGTGGATTTGATGGTGGTGGTTCATGTATGCCGGTAGTACCGCCTCATGCATTGGTGGATGTTGTGATGCACTCATATATACCGAAAGTGGTGACCCATGCATTGGTGGATCTTGTGATGCACTTATCTATACCTGTGGTGGTCCCCATTCCAGTGGCGGTGCGCCATGCATTGGTCGATGTGATAGTGGTGGCTCATGTATGCAGGTGGTGCTGAACATTGCGTTGGTGGATGTTGTGATGCACTCATGTATACCGGTAGTGGTGCCCCATGCCAGTGGCGTTGTGCCATGCATTGGTGTATGTAATGGTGGTGCTTCATGTATGCCGGTTGCGTTGCTCCATGCATTGGTGGATGTGACGGTTGTGGGTCATGTGTGTCGGTGGTGCTCAGCCAAGCATTGGTGGATGATGTGATGCCCTCATGTATACCGGTAGTGGTGCCCCATGCATTAGTGGATGTTGTAATGCACTTATGTATACCTTTGGTGGTGCCCCATCTCAGTGGCGGTGTGCTATGCATTGGATGATGTCATGGTGGTGTCTCATGTGTGCCGGTGGCTGTGCTCCATGCATTGGTGGATGTGATGGTTGTGGCTCATGTATGCCGGTGGTGGTGCCCCATGCATTGGTGAATGTTGTGATTCGCTCATGTATAGCGGTAGTGGTGCCCTATGCATTGGTGGATCTTGTGATGCACTCATGTATGCGTGTGGGGGTGCCCCATGCCAGTGGAGGTGTTCCATGCATTGGTGGATGTCATGGTGGTGTCTCATGTATGCCGGTGGTGTTGCACCATGCATTGGTGGATGTGATGGTGGTGTTTCATGTATGCCGGTAGTGGTGCCTAATGCATTGGTGGATGTTGTGATGCACTTATGTAAACCTTTGGTGGTGCCCCATGCATTGGTGAATCTTGTGATGCACTTATGTATACCAGTGGTGGTGCCCTATGCATTGGTGGATGTTGTGATGCACTTATGTATACCGGTGGTGGTGCCAAATGATATTGGCCCCATGCATTGGTGGATGTTGTGATGCACTTATGTATACCTTTGGTGGTACCCCACGCCAGTGGCGGTGTGCCATGCATTGGTCGATGTGATTGTGGTGGCTCATGTATGCCGGTGGCAGTGCGCCATGCATTGGTAGATGTGATGGTGATGGCTCATGTATGCCGGTGGTGCAGAACCATGCATTGGTGAATGTTGTGATTCGCTCATGGATAGCGGTAGTGGTGCCCCATGCATTGGTTGATGTGATGATGGTGACTCATGTTTTCCGGTGGTGGTGCGACATGTGTTGGTGGATTTGATGGTGGTGGTTCATGTATGCCGGTAGTACCGCCTCATGCATTGGTGGATGTTGTGATGCACTCATGTATACCGGTTGTGGTGCCCCATGATTTGGTGGATCTTGTTATGCACTTATGTATACCTGTGGTGGTCCCCATTCCAGTGGTGGTGCGCCATGTATTGGTCGATGTGATAGTGTTGGCTCATGTATGCAGGTAGTGCTGAACATTGCATTGGTGGATGTTGTGATGCACTCATGTATACTGGTAGTGGTGCCCCATGCCAGTGGCGTTGTGCCATGTATTGGTGTATGTCATGGTGGTGCTTCATGTATGCCGCTGGTGGTGTCCCATGGATTGGTGGATGTTGTCATGCACTCATGTATACCGGTGATGGTGCTCCATGCATTAGTGGATGTTGTGATGCACTTATGTAGACTGGTGGTGGTGCCGCATGCATTGGTAGATGTGATGGTTGTGGCTCATGTATGCCGGTGGTGGTGAACCATCCATTGGTTGATCTTGTTGTGCACTCATGTATGCCTGTTGCGGTGCGCCATGGATTGGAGGATGTTGTGGTGGACTCATGTATACCGGTGGTGGTGCGCTATGCATTGTTGGATGTTGTGGTGTACTTATGTGTACCGGTGGTGGTGCCCCATACCAATGGAGGTGCACCATGCATTGGTTGATGTTGTATACCGCTGGTGGTGACCCATGCATTGGTGGATGTTGTGATGCACTCATGTATACCGGTTGTGGTACTCTTTGCCAGTGGCGGTGTTTCATGCATTGATGATGTGAAGCTGGTGACTCATGTATACCGGTGGCGGTGCTCCATGCATTGGTCAATGTGATGGTGGCTCATGTATGCCGGTGGTGCTGCCCCATGCATTGGTGGATGTTGTGATGCACTCATGTTTGACGGTGGTGCTGCCCCATGCATTGGTGAATGTTGTGATGCGCTGATGTATAGCGGTAGTGGTGCCCCATGCATTGGTGGATCTTGTGATGCACTTATGTATACCTGTGGGTGTGCCCCATGCCAGTGTCGGTGTGCCATGCATTGCTGGATGTGATGGTCGTGGCTCATGTATGCCGGTGGTGGTGAACCATGCATTGGTGGATCTTGTGATGCACTCTTTTATACCGGTGGTTGTGCCCCATCCCAGTCGCTTTGTGCCTTCCATTGGAGGATGTGATGGTGGTGGTTCATGTATGAAGGTGGTGCTGCTCCATGCATTGGTGAATGTTGTGATGCACTCATGTATACCGGTGATGGTGCCCCATGGATTTGTGGATGTTGTCATGCACTTATGTAAGCTGTGTTGTGATTGTGTTGTCTCATGTATATCAGTGGCAGTGCGCCATGCAGTGGTGGTTCTGATGGTAGTGGCTCTTATATGCCGGTGGTGGTGCCGAATGCATTGGTGGATGTTGTCATGCACTCATGTATACCGGTGATGGTGCCCCATGCATTGGTAGATGTGATGGTTGAGGCTCATGTATGCCGGTGGTGGTGAACCATCCATTGGTTGATCTTGTGGTGTACTCATGTATACCGGTGGTGGTGCGCCATGCATTGATGGATGTTGTGGTGTACTTTTGTGTACCGGTGGTGGTGCCCCATACCAATGGCGGTGCGCCATGGATTGGTTGATGTGATAGTGGTGTCTCATGTATGTTGGTGGCAGTGCGCCATGCAGTGGTGGATCTGATGGTGGTGGCTCTTATATGCCGGTGGTGGTGCCGAATGCATTGGTGGATGTTGTCATGCACTCATGTATACTGGTGATGGTGCCCCATGCATTGGCAGATGTGATGGTTGAGGCTCATGTATGCCGGTGCTGGTGGACCATCCATTGGTTGATCTTGTGGTGTGCTCATGTATGCGCGGTGGTGGTGCGCCATGCATTGGTGGATCTTGCGGTGTACTCATGTCTATCGGTGGTTGTGCCCCATGCCAGTGGCAGTGTTACATGAATTGGTGGATGTAGTGGTTGTGGCTCATGTATGCCGGTGGTGGTGAACCATGCACTGGTGGATGTTGTGATGCACTTATGTATACCGATGGTGGAGCCCCATGCCACTGGCAGTGTGTCATGCATTAATGGATGTGATGGTGGTGTTTCATGTATGCCGGTGGTGGTGCGCCATGCATTGGTGGATGTGGTGGTGGTGGCTCATGTATGCCGGTGGTTGTTCCCCATGCCACTGGCAGTGTGCTATTCATTGGTGGATGTGATGGTGATGTCTCATTTATGGCGGTGGGTTTGAACCATGCATTTTTGGATGTTGTGATGCACTCATGTATACCAGTGGCGGTGCCCCACGTCAGTGGCGGTGTACCATGCATTGGTCAATGTGATGGTGGTTTTTCATGTATGCCGGTGGCGGTGCGCTATGCATTCGTGGATGTTATGGTAGTGGCTCATTTATCCCGGTGGTGGTGCCCCATGAATTGGTGGATGTTGTGATGCACTCATGTATAACGGTGGTGGTGCCTCATGTCAGTGGCGGTGCGCCTTGCAGTGGTGGATGTCATGGTGGTGGCTCATGTATACTAGTGGTGGTGCCCCATGCCAGTGGAGGTGTGCCATGCATTGGTTAATGTCATGGTGGTGTCTCATGTATGGCGGTGGCGGTGCGCCATGCATTGGTAAATGTGATGGTGATGCCCTCATGTATACCGGTAGTGGTGCCTAATGCATTGGTGGATGTTGTGATGCACTAATGTATACCTTTGGTGGTGCCCCATGCATTGGTGGATGTTGTGATACCCTTATGTATACCGGTGGTGGTGCCCCTTGCATTGCTGGATGTTGTCATGCACTTATGTATACCGGTGGTGGTGCCCCATGCCAGTGGCCCAATGTATTGCTGGATGATGTGATGCACTTATGTATACTTTTGGTGGTGCTCCACGCCAGTGGCGGTGTGCCATGCATTGGTGGATGTGATTGTGGTGGCTCATGTATGCCGGTGGAGGTGCGCCATGCATTGGTGGATGTGATGGTGATGGCTCATTTATGCCGGTGGTGCTGAACCATGCATTGGTGAATGTTGTGATGCGCTCATGCATAGTGGTAGTGGTGCCCCATGCATTGGTGAATCTTGTGATGCACTTATGTATACCTGTGGTGGTGCCCCATGACAGTGGCAGTGTTCCATGCATTGGTTGATGTGATGGTGGTGGCTCATGTATGCTGGTGGTGGTGCGCCATGTATTGTTGGATGTTGTGGTGTACTCATGTATACCGGTGGTTGTGCCTGATGCCGGTGGCGGTGTGCCATGTATTGGCAGATCTGATGGTGGTGGCTCATGTCCCAGCTGAAACGGCACCATGGTTGACCATGGTTCACCACGGCTTACCACAGTAAACCATGGTATTACCATGGTTTACCGTGCTAAACCGTGGTCACCAACATATCTAGACCATGGTAGACCATGGTGTAACATGGTCATCATGGCAGACCATGGTCATTATAGACCATGGTCACTAGTAGCCATGGTAGACCATGGTCTTTTCCATTTTGCCATGGTAGACCATGGTCATCACAACTCTTGATCACCAGAAACCATGGTAGACCATGGTCATTGTCCTTTTGCCATGGCCTACCATGGTCATCCTAGACAAAACCATGGTAAAACATGGTGTTCTCGTTCAAAGCAGTGGTTGACCATGGTCATCTCATGAAAGTCCATGGTAGACCATGGTCATCACAGAAAAATTTTACATTTTAAACTGTGATGAATAAAAAATTTAAAAGGGGAAACCTGATGGTTTCATGACTCTGTGTTTCATTTATGAATAACAAATCTTGTAGGTCCTTGTTCTTACATTTGTGTGCATTAAACAACTAAATCTTAACACCTCAGTGAGTGTTAAAATGTAGTGTGATTTAATAAAAAAAAATAGAACACGATGTCATAAAAATACTCATAAGCGGAACTATTCACTGATTTTACTTACTAATAATTGCTGCAGAGATACACAAACAAAACAACTGACGTCTTATACTCTGGAAAAGCAAAACAAAACTAACCCTGTGTTCATCTGAAAATATAATAGGCATGGTTTATTTCTCCCGATCCCTTTGTTAAAGTTGTCCATTAAACTGTGTAAATCTCGTCTCTCTCTAATACTAGTTTTTGTGTGTGGGTGCCTTTTTCTTCTTGTTTTAAAATAAACACAACAAACATTGTACCACAGAAAAACTAAACAATGCTCTGTCTAACACGAGTTGTCTCAGCAATATAGACAGTTCAAAGAAAAACTCACCTTTTGTTAATAGCTACGCAACTAGTTGATACTGTAGAGGTTTTCTAATTGCCCTGAATATTGATATTTAATCCATAAAGTACAGACCCTGACGCAAATATATCCAAGAATACCCATGTAAGTCTAGAAAATATGGATTGTAGATTCACTTAACTTCAGGCTGCAAATGAAGAAAGTCTCAGCGCTCTATTTCATTATATTATTATAGTATTATACTATAGTATTTTCAATACGAACTTTTTTCAGTAAAATATGTTCATTTCAGAGACTAGTTGTTAGTCATCCATAAAGTAAAACTTTGAAGTACGCTGTCAAATTCGTCTCATTTCATTGAATTTCTCCCGTGATTTTCTCGATCGCAAGTGAGCAGATACTTATAAGTACGTCTTTCGTAGTGTTTATGGTGAAGCAAAAACATAAAACAGTAAAAACAACAAACAATTCACTTGGTACTATAAACAGAAAGAAATGTTGAAAAGTATTTTGATATCGATGTGTTTTTTTACAGCTTTCCAAACCCGTACGTCGATCTACCCGTTGAAAAAAAAATCAGTGCTCTCCACTTTTGAACACATTTCACTGTCACATTCTGTTCACCACGTGCAAATACGACCATGAAGAAATTAGGTCAATTTTGACTAATGAAATTAAATTTATGGGCGGGGATATGTACATAAACTGTCCTTCCACAGATCGATCAAATCGATCAAGGGACGTGTGCACACAGAACATCAAGTTTTCGCAATTCCCACCGTCGAAAATAATACGACATATATATTTATTCAAATTTCGATGTTTATGCCGAAATACTGTAATTCTAGCCATTATTACATCGTAAGATTAGAAATTATCCACTGTTGTGAAGTAACACGATCGCGCGGTACATGGCTCCGATTTTCGCGCCAAACACGGCCACGCCCTTCGCTCTTACGTAATCTATTGCGACTTCATGAGCGCTAACCGTACAGCTTATTTATTACGCATGCAGTTACGATTATATTCCTGGTCGTAGTAGATCTATGTGTATATATCTATGAAAACGTGTTGGCTTTAATTTCTTTCTCAGAAAATACGTTTCCACTTCTAACTCGCACCATTCCGGGACAAGCCGATTGGGGACGATCTCTTCGCGGCACGATGCCATTGCTGCTAGTGCTGTGTGACACGTAGACCTGTGTGAGCGCGCAAAGCGAGCGAGAGGCGCCAAACACAACTTTTGCCAACAGACAACGATCTAAGCGAAGAATACCCTAACGTATTAGCGATTCACGGATTTCGAGGATAATCCAATGCTGGATACGTGAAGAAGGAATAGACTAGATTTATGCCGATGGATACGTCTAAGGTTGATTTCCAATGGAGATGAGCACGAGCGGTAAGTAAACAAAAGCAATATTGAAATCGTTTTGAGTGCCCCGATATTTAACTTGTTTTGAGTACCTTAAGGTTCGCATACGAACATAGGTAAAGGGGTAAGCAACACTCTTTGATTAGAATGACGTAAGACAATGTAACAATAACATATATAGCAATGTATGAAGTGTTTATGTCGTACATTCTCAGTGAATATCTCTCAAACGGAAGGAGTTATGTGTGATGAACGTTAATTTGAGCTTTTATGTAATATGTTCCCATTCATTTATGTTAAGGCACGATCAGTATCTAACGGTACTTTAAAAACCGTTATGACTTAAAAAATTGTGTAGCACAAGGTGTCAAAGTTCACGGTGCCTGTAAGGTCAGCCTGAAAGATTCCGTTTGTTCTCAGATTACACACACAATAAAATACACTCAAATGATCATAAAAGGGAGGTAATTGCTATAGGCACGTTTATGGACATTCCATTTTCTTTCTATCGTATAAATTTGTATTCAGCTTTGTAATAACTGCTGTTTGTAAACCAATACTGAATGTGTCAGTACATTTTGCCATTCATTTAACGTGGAAATAGGTTCAAATACTTTGAGATACGTGTTTATCAATATTATGATAGTGCTGATTATTATAAGTATTATGAAACTTTATGTATCATTTCAGAATATTGTATTTGGTTATGAATGTAGACAAGTGATTTGGAAGCCAGTTTTGTGTTTTAACTTCTATTGCATGTTTTGCTACTGGCATACACTCTTCACATTAAAAGAAAGTGATTCAAAGTCATTAATGTATAGAAATGTTTTTAAATAACATGATTTAGTATAATACTCAGGTGAAAAAATATCCGAAGTATGGGAAAATACTTAACATTTTTTCAGCAGTTATAAATATACAATTAAACAACACAAGAACCTTTGAAATGGGGAAACACTGTTATTAAATGTTGTTTGTGTGTTTTTCAGATTTCCACTGGACAGTTCTGAAGAAATGGTACTAATGTTGAAACACTGAAGATTAAGTTATGTTCCAGAGCCATTTGCTCTTCAAACTGAAGACTTAGATTCGATTCCTCTCCTGGGTACAGTGTGTGTAGCCCCTTTCTGGTGTCTGTCGCCGTGCTATTGCTGGAGCATTGCTAAAAGTGGAGCAAAACTAAACTCAGTCACTCACTCACTCACGCACTATCCCTGAAGCAATGTGAGTATCTTCTGTGATGTCCCCACAGCTCTTCCTGAAGGTTCTTCCAACGTGTGTATAATCCTGTCTCCTCTGAGAGAAATTGTGATGCCCCCTGTACAACTTCCAGGTAGATGATTTGGGGCACTCGTGTAAATTCTGTGTTGGTCGTGACTCTCATTGTGTCTACTTTTAAATCATATAGTCTAATGGGATTTCTGAAGTTGTATATTACTGCTTGAAATGTTGTCCCGAAAGAGTTCATTTTCCTGGATACAGACTGAAGGACATCCCATTTCTGTTTTAAAATAATAAATAATAATGTCTTCTGAAAAAAGATGAACATGTCCACATACCATTTGTCCTCAGCAGTGTAACTGGATTTATAATTCTAGCTGCACAGGATATCCCACAATCCCTGTGAGCTTTCCAACAGCTATTGTCAAATTGTCTTTCATTTAAATATGAGGCAATGTTCGTAATAAACTTTGTCTTCGTAATGTAAACAGTTTGTTTTCAGTGCATGGGTCTTTTTTATGTTAATTCTTCAATATTTGATATTCTAATTGATTTCTATGCCATGGTGTTTGTGCTATATCAATTTTCTATGTAGGTTGTGTGATATGGTTGGTTTTCAACATGGTCTCAATAGCCAAAGGTTATTCTGATGGTAAACTGTTGTGCAATCTAATGAACATGCTGTACTTACTATGGTCTCATTTTTTCAGTAGTAATCCATGGTACACCATGGTCTCCTTTTTTTACCATGGCAAACCATGGTACACCATGGTCTCTTTCTGCAATGGTAGACCATGGTTTTACTCAACCATGGTAAACTGTGGTGCCATTTACTACCACCATGGTGTTTTGTTACCATGGTAGACCATGGTTAACCATGGCCTATTTTTGCCATGGATGATCATGGTCCACCATGGACATATTTTATTCTGGTTTACGATGGTAGACCATGGTACGCCATGGTTTTTCTTTTACCATGGTTTACCATGGTACATCATAGTCACTTTTTACCATGGTAGACCATGGTGTTATTTTACCATGGTGAACTGTGGTGCCATTTAACGCCACCATGGTCTTGCTACCATGGTAGACCATGGCTTACCATGGTCTAATTCTGCCGTGGTTGACCATGGTAGACCATGGTCTTATTTTACCATGGTAAACTGTGGTGCCATTTACCGGATGTGGTAAGCCATGCTAGACCATGGAAACCATGGTCTGTGAACCATGGTATACCATGGTATACCATGGTTTTTTCATGCTTATTTCAGCTGGGCCATGCATTCGTGGATGTTGTGATGCACTCATGTATACTGCTAGTGGTGCCCTATACCAGTGGCGTTGTGCCATGCATTGGTGGATGTCATGGTGGTGGCTCATGTATGCCGGTGGCGGTGCGCCATCTATTGTTGGATGTTGTGGTGTACTCATGTATACCGTTGGTGGAGCCCTATACCAATGGCGGTTCGCCATGCTTTGGTGGATGTGATGGTGGCAGCTCATGTATGCCAGTGGTGCCACCCCATGCATTGGCGGATGTTATGATGCACTCATGTATACCAGTGGAGATGCCCCATGCATTGGTGGATGTTGTGATGCACTTATGTATACTGGTGGTGGTGCTACATGCCAGTGGCGATGTGCCATGGATTGGTGAATGTGATGGTGGTGGCTCATGTATGCCTGTGGCGGTGCGCCATGCATTGATGGATGTGATGGTGGTAGCTCATGTATGCCTGTGGTGCCACCCCATGCATTGGTGGATGTTGTGATGCACTCATGTATACTGCTAGTGGTGTCTTATGTTAGTGGCGTTGTGCCATGCATTAGTGGATGTCATGGTGGTGGTTCATGTATGCCGGTGGCGGTGCGCCATGTATTGTTGGATGTTGTGGTGTACTCATGTATACCGGTGGTGGTGCCCTATACCAATGGCGGTTCGCCATGCTTTGGTGGATCTGATGGTGGTGGCTCATGTATGCCGGTGGTGCCACCAAATGCATTGGCGGATGTTATGATGCACTCATGTATACCGGTGGAGGTGCCCCATGCATTGGTGGATGTTGTGATGCACTCAAGTCTACCGGTGGTTTTGCCCCATGCTGGTGGCGCTGTTGCATGCATTGGTTGATGTAATGGTGGTGGCTCATGTATACCGTTGGTGGTGAACTATGCATAGGTGGATGTTGTGATGCACTCAGGTATACCGGTGGTGGTGCCCATGCCAATGGATGTGTGCCATGCATTAGTGGATGTGATGGTGGTGTTTCATGTATGCCGGTGGCGGTGCGCCATGCAATGGTGGATGTGATGGTGGTGGCTCATTTATGCCGGTGGTGGTGCCCCATGCATTGGTGGATCTTGTGATGCAGTCATTTATACCGATGGGGGTGCCCCACGCCAGTGGCGGTGTGCCATGGATTGGTGGATGTGATAGTGGTGGCTCATGTATGCCGGTGGTGGTGCCCCATGCATTGGTGGATCCTGTGGTGCACTCATGTGTACCGGTGGTTGTGCCTCATGCCGGTGTCGGTGTGCTATGCATTGGTGGATCTGATTGTGGTGGGTCATGTATGCCTGTGGCGGTGCGACATTCATTGATGGATGTGATGGTGGTGGCTCATGTATGCCGGTGCTGTCACCCCATCCATTGGTGGATGTTATGATGCACTTATGTGTACCGGTGGAGGTGCCCCATGCCAGTGGCAGTGTGCCATGCATTAGTGGATGTCATGGTGGTGGCTCATGTATGCCGGTGGCAGTGCGCCATGTATTTTTTTAATGCTGTGGTGTACTTATGTATACCGGTGGTGGTGCCCTATACCATTGGCGGTTCGCCATGCAATGGTGGATGTGACGGTGGTGGCTGATGTATGCCGGTGGTGGTGAACCATGCATTGGTGAGTCTTGTGGTGCACTCATGTGTACCGGTGGTTGTGCCTCATGCCGGTGGCGGTGTGCCATGGATTGGTGAATGTGATGGTGGTGGCTCATGTATGCCGGTGGCGGTGCGCCATGCATTGATGGATGTGATGGTGGTAGCTCATGTATGCCGGTGGTACCATCCGATGCATTGGCGGATGTTGTGATGCACTCATGTATTCCGCTAGTTGTGCCCCATGCATTGGTGGATCTTGTGATCCACTTATGTATACCGGTGGTTGTGCTACATACCAGAGGCGGTGTCCCATGGATTCGTGAATGTGATGGTGGTGGCTCATGTATGCCTGTGGCGGTGCGCCATGCATTGATGGATGTGATGGTGGTAGCTCATGTATGCCGGTGGTGCCACCCCATGCATCGGTGGATGTTGTGATGCACTCATGTATACCGCTAGTGGTGCCCCATGCATTGGTGGATGTTGTGATGCACTCATGTAAACCGCTAGTGGTGCCCTATGCTAGTGGCATTGTGCCATGCATTAGTGGATGTCATGGTGTTGGTTCATGTATGCCGGTGGCGGTGCTCCATGTATTGTTGGATGTTGTGGTGTACTCATGTATACCGGTGGTGGTGCCCTATACCAATGGCGGTTCACCATGCATTCATGGATGTAATAGTGGTGGCTCATGTATGCCGGTGGTGGTGAACCATTCATTGTTGGATCTTGTGGTGGAGTCATGTGTACCGGTGGTTGTGCCTCATGCCGGTGGCGGTGTGCCATGTATTGCCAGATCTGATGGTGGTGGCTCATGTATGCCTGTGGCGGTGCGCCATGCATTGATGGATGTGATGGTGACAGCTCATGTATGCCGGTGGTGCCACCCCATGCATTGGTGGATGTTGTGGTGTACTCATGTATACCGTTGGTGGAGCCCTATACCAATGGCGGTTCGCCATGCTTTGGTGGATGTGATGGTGGTGGCTCATGTATGCCGGTGGTGCCACCCAATGCATTGGCGGATGTTATGATGCACTCATGTATACCGGTGGAGTTGCCCCATGCATTGGTGGATGTTGTGATGCACTTATGTATACTGGTGGTGGTGCTACATGCCAGTGGCGGTGTGCCATGGATTGGTGAATGTGATGGTGGTGGCTCATGTATGTCTGTGGCGGTGCGCCATGTATTGTTGGATGTTGTGGTGTACTCATGTATACCTGTGATGGTGCCCTATACCAATGGTGGTTCGCCATGCATTGATGGATGTGATGGTGGTGGCTCATGTATGCCTGTGGTGGTGTGCCATGCACTGATGGATGTGATGGTGGTGGCTCATGTGTCCCGGTGGTGCCACCCCATGCATTGGTGGATGTTGTGATGCACTCATGTATAACGCTAGTGGTGCCCCATGCATTGGTGGATGTTGTGATGGACTCATGTATACTGCTAGTGGTGAACTATGCCAGTGGCGTTGAGCCATGCATTGGTGGATGTCATGGTGGTGGTTCATGTATGAAGGCGGTGAGCCATGTATTGTTGGATGTTGTGGTGTACTCATGTATACCGTTGGTGGAGCCCTATTCCAATGGCGGTTTGCCATGCTTTGTTGGATGTGATGGTGGCAGCTCATGTATGCCGGTGTTGCCACCCCATGCATTGGCGGATGTTATGATGCACTTATGTATACCGGTGGTGGTGCTACATGCCAGTGGCGGTGTGCCATGGATTGGTGAATGTGATGGTGGTGGCTCATGTATGCCTGTTGCGGTGCGCCATGCATTGATGGATGTGATGGTGGCAGCTCATGTATGCCGGTGGTGCCACCCCATGCATTGGTGGATGTTGTGATGCACTCATGTATACCGGTGGAGGTGCCCCATGCATTGGTGGATGTTGTGATGCACTTATGTATACCGGTGGTTGTGCTACATGCCAGTTGCAGTGTGCCATGGATTGGTGAATCTGATGGTGGTGGCTCATGTATGCCGGTGGTGGTGCGCCATGCATTGATGGATGTGATGATGGTAGCTCATGTATGCCGGTGGTGCCATCCCATGCATTGGTGGATGTTGTGATGCACTCATGTATGCCGCTAGTGGTGCCCCATGCATTGGTGGATGTTGTGATGCACTCATGTATACTGCTAGTGGTGCCCTATGCCAGTGGCGTTGTGCCATGCATTGGTGGATGTCATGGTGGTGGTTCATGTAAGCCGTTGGCGGTTTCCCATGCATTGGTGGATGTTGTGGTGTACTCATCTATACCGTTGGGGGAGCGCTGTACCAATGGCGGTTCGCCATGCTTTGGTGGATGTGATGGTGGTGGCTCATGTATGCCGGTGGTGCCACCCTGTGCATTGTGGATTTTCTGATGCACTCATGTATACCGGTGGAGGTGCCCCATGCATTCATGGATGTTGTGATGCACTCATGTATACTGCTAGTGGTGCCCTATGCCAGTGGCATTGTGCCATGCATTGGTGGATGTCATGGTGGTGGTTCATGTATGCCGGTGGCGGTGCTCCATGTATTGTTTAATGTTGTGGTGTACTCATGTATACCGGTGGTGGTGCCCTATAGCAATGGCGGTTCACCATGCTTTGGTGGATGTGATGGTAGTGGCTCATGTATGCTTGTGGTGCCACCAAATGCATTGGCGGATGTTATGATGCACTCATGTATACCGGTGGAGGTGCCCCATGCATTGGTGGATGTTGTGATGCACTTATGTATACCGGTGGTGGTGCTACATGCCAGTGGCGGTGTGCCATGGATTGGTGAATGTGGTGGTGGTGGCTCATGTATGCCTGTTGCGGTGCGCCATGCATTGATGGATGTGATGGTGGTAGCTCATGTATGCCGGTGGTGCCACCCCATGCATCGGTGGATGTTGTGATGCACTCATGTATACCGCTAGTGGTTCCCTATGCTAGTGGCGTTGTGCCATGCATTAGTGGATGTCATGGTGGTGGTTCATGTCTGCCGGTGGTGGTGCGCCATGTATTGTTGGATGTTTTGGTGTACTCATCTATACCGTTGGTGGAGCCCTATACCAATGGCGGTTCGCCATGCTTTGGTGGATGTGATGGTGGTGGCTCATGTATGCCGGTGGTGCCACCAAATGCATTGGCGGATGTTATGATGCACTCATGTATACCGGTGGAGGTGCCCCATGCATTGGTGGATGTTGTGATGCACTCAAGTCTACCGGTGGTTTTGCCCCATGTTGGTGGCGCTGTTGCATGCATTGGTTGATGTAATGGTGGTGGCTCATGTATACCGTTGGTGGTGAACTATGCATAGGTGGATGTTGTGATGCACTCAGGTATACCGGTGGTGGTGCCCATGCGAATGGATATGTGCCATGCATTAGTGGATGTGATGGTGGTGTTTCATGTATGCCGGTGGCGATGCGCCATGCAATGGTGGATGTGATGGTGGTGGCTCATTTATGCCGGTGGTGGTGCCCCATGCATTGGTGGATCTTGTGATGCAGTCATTTATACCGATGGGGGTGCCCCACGCCAGTGGCGGTGTGCCATGGATTTGTGGATGTGATAGTGGTGGCTCATGTATGCCGGTGGTGGTGCCCCATGCATTGGTGGATCCTGTGGTGCACTCATGTGTACCGGTGGTTGTGCCTCATGCCGGTGTCGGTGTGCTATGCATTGGTGGATCTGATTGTGGTGGGTCATGTATGCCTGTGGTGGTGCGCCATGCATTGATGGATGTGATGGTGGTGGCTCATGTATGCCGGTGCTGTCACCCCATCCATTGGCGGATGTTATGATGCACTTATGTGTACCGGTGGAGGTGCCCCATGCCAGTGGCAGTGTGCCATGCATTAGTGGATGTCATGGTGGTGGCTCATGTATGCCGGTGGCGGTGCGCCATGTATTGTTTTTAATGTTGTGGTGTACTTATGTATACCGGTGGTGGTGCCCTATACCATTGGCGGTTCGCCATGCAATGGTGGATGTGACGGTGGTGGCTGATGTATGCCGGTGGTGGTGAACCATGCATTGGTGAATCTTGTGGTGCACTCATGTGTACCGGTGGTTGTGCCTCATGCCGGTGGCGGTGTGCCATGGATTGTTTTTAATGTTGTGGTGTACTTATGTATACCGGTGGTGGTGCCCTATACCAATGGCGGTTCGCCATGCATTGATGGATGTGATGGTGGTGGCTCATGTATGCCGGTGGTGGTGAACCATGCATTGTTCGATGTTGTGGTGGAGTCATGTGTACCGGTGGTTGTGCCTCATGCCGGTGGCGGTGTGCCATGTATTGCCAGATCTGATGGTGGTGGCTCATGCATGCCTGTGGCGGTGCGCCATGCATTGGTGGATGTTGTGATGCACTCATGTATACCGGTGGAGGTGCCCCATGCATTCATGGATGTTGTGATGCACTCATGTATACTGCTAGTGGTGCCCTATGCCAGTGGCATTGTGCCATGCATTGGTGGATGTCATGGTGGTGGTTCATGTATGCCAGTGGCGGTGCTCCATGTATTGTTTAATGTTGTGGTGTACTCATGTATACCGGTGCTTGTGCTACATGCCAGTGGCGGTGCGCCATGCATTGATGGATGTGATGGTGGAAGCTCATGTATGCCAGTGGTGGTGGCCTATAGGAATGGCGATTCGCCATGCATTGGTGGATGTGAGGGTGGTGGCTGATGTATGCCGGTGGTGTTGAACCATGCATTGGTGGATCTTGAGGTGTACTCATGTGTACCGGTGGTTGTGCCTCATGCCCGTGGCGGTGTGCCATGTATTGGCATATCTGATGGTAGTGGCTCATATATGCCGGTGGCGGTGCGCCATGGATTGATGGATGTGATGGTGTTGGCTCATGTATGCCGGTGGTACCGTCCCATGCATTGGCGGATGTTGTGATGCACTCATGTATTCCGCTAGTTGTGCCCCATGCATTGGTGGATCTTGTGATCCACTTATGTACACCGGTGGTGCTGCTACATGCCAGAGGTGGTGTACCATGGATTGGTGAATGTGATGGTGGTGGCTGATGTATGAATGTGGCGGTGCGCCATGCATTGATTTATGTGATGGTGGTAAACTCATGTATGCCGGTGGTGGTGCCCCATGCATCGGTGGATGTTGTGATGCACTCATGTATACCGCTAGTGGTGCCCCATGCATTGGTGGATGTTGTGATGCACTCATGTATACTGCTAGTAGTGCCCTATGCCAGTGGCGTTGTGCCATGCATTGGTGGATGTCACGGTGGTGGTTCATGTATGCCGGTGGCGGTGCGCCATGGTTCCCCAAGCCAATGGCGGTGCGCAATGCATTGGTGGATGTGATGGTGGTGGCTCATGTATGCCGGTGGCGGTGAACCATGCATTAGTGGATGTTGTGGTGCACTAATGTATACCGGTGGTTGTGCCCCATGCCAGTGGCGGTGTGCCATGCATTGGGGGATCTGATGGTGGTGACTCATGTATGCCGATGGCGGTGCCACATGCATTGGTTGATCTTGTGACGCACTGATGTATACCGATGGTTGTACCCGATGCCGGTGGTGGTGTTACAAGCATTCGTGGATGTAGTGGTTGTGGCTCATGAGTGCCGGTGGTGGTGAACCATGCCTTGGTGGATGTTGTGATGCACTCATGTTTCCCGTAGGTGGTGCCCCATAATAGTGGCGGTGCGCCATGCACTGGTGGATGTGATGGTGGTGTCTCATGTATACCGGTGGCGGTTCGCCATGCATTGGTTTATGCGATGGTGGTGCCCAATGCATTGGTGGATGTTGTGATGCACTCATATATACCGGTGGCGGTGCGCCATGCATAGTTTGATGTTGTGGTGTGCTCATGTGTGACGGTGACGGTGCGCCGTGCTTTGGTGGATGTTGTGGTGTACTCATGTGTGCCGGTGGCGGTGCGCCATGCATTTTTGGATCTTGTGGTGTACTCATGTATACAGGTGGGTGTGCCTCATGCCGGTGGCGGTGTGGTATGCATTGGCAGAACTGATGGTGGTGACTTATGTGTGCCGATGGCGGTGCCCCATGCATTGGTGGATGTTGTGATGCACTCATGTATACCGGTGGTTGTGCCCCATGCTGGTGGCGGTTTTACAAGCATTTGTGGATGTAATGGTTGTGGCTCATGTATACTGGTGGTAGTGCCTGATGCATTGGTGGATGGTGTGATGCACTCATATATACCGGTGGCGGAGCCCCATGCATTATTAGATGTGATGGTTGTGGCTCATGTATACCGGTGGTGGTGAAACATCAATTGGTTGATCTTGTGGTGTGCTCATGTATACCGATGCTGGTGCCCAAAGCATTGGCGGATGTTGTGATCCACTCATGTATACCGGTGGCGGTGCCTTATGATAGTGATCCTGCCCCATGCATTGGTGAATGTTGTGATGCACTCATGTATTCCGGTGGTGGTGCCCCATGCATTGGTAGATGTGATGGTGGATGCTCATGTCTGCCGGTGGTGGTGAACCATCCATTGGTTGATCTTGTTGTGTGTTGATGTATGAGGTTGGTGGTGAACCATGCATTGGTGGATCTTGTCGTGCACTCCTGTATACCGGTGGTTGTGTCTCATGCTGGTGGCGGTGTCCCATGCATTGTTTGATATTGTAAAGCACTCATGTATACCGGTGGCGGTGCGCCATGCATTGTTTGATATTGTGATGCACTGATGTATACCGGTGGCTGTGCCCCATGATAGTGGTTCTGCGAAATGCATTGGTGGATGTTGTGATGCACTCATGTATACCGGTGGTAGTGCCCCATGCAATAGTAGATGTGATGGTTGTGGCTCATGTATGCCGGTGGCGGTGAACCGTCCAGTGGTTGATCTTGTGGTTTGGTGATGTATGCCGCTGGTGGTGCCCAATGCATTGGTGGATGTTGTCATGCACTCATGTATACCGGTGGCGGTACCCCATGATAGTGGTGCTGCCCCATGCATTTTTGGATGTTTTGATGCACTCATGTATGCAGATGGTGGTGCCCCATGCATTGGTAGATGTGATGGTGGTGTTTCATGTATGAAGGTGGTGGTGCGCCATGGACTGGTGGGTGTGATGGTGGTGGCTCCTGTATACTGGTGGTGGTGCCCCATGCATTGGTGGATGGTGTCATGCACTCATGTATACCGGTGGTGGTGCCCCACAGAAGTGGCGGTTCGCTATGCATTGGTGGATGTGATGGTGGTGGCTCATGTATGCCAGTGGTGCTGACCCATGCATTGCTGGATGTTGTGATGCACTCATGTATACCGGTAGTGGTGAACCATTCATTAGTGGATGTTGTGATGCACTTATGTATACATGTGGTGGTGCCCCATGGCAGTGGCGATGCGCCATTCATTGGTGGATGTGATGGTTCGGTCTCATGTATGCCGGTGGCGGTGCGCCATGCATTGGTAGATGTGATGGAGGTGTCTCATGTTTACCGGTGTCGGTGTGCCATGCATTGGTGGATGTGATGGTGTTGTCTCATGTATGCCGGTGTCGATGCCCCATGATAGTGGGGGTGCGCCATGCATTGGTGAATATGATGGTGGTGGCTCTTGTATACTGGTGGTGGTGCCCCATGCATTGGTGGATGTTGTGATGCACTCATGTATACCGGTGGCGGTGCCACATGATAGTGTCGGTGCGAGATGCATTGGTGGATGTGATGGTGGTGTCTCATGTATGCCGGTGGCGGTGCGCCATGCATTGGTGGACGTGATGGTGGTGTCTCAAGTATGCCGGTGTTCGTGTACCATGCATTGGTGGATGTCATAGTGTCCTCATGTAAGTCAGTGTCTGTGCGTGATGCATTGGTGGATGTGATGGTGGTGTCTCTTGTATGAGGGTGGTGGTGCCCCATGCATTGGTGGATGTTGTGGTGTATTCATGTATGCCGGTGATGGTGGACGATCAGTTGGATGATGGTGGTGGTGTGATATGCATTGGTGGATGTTGTTATTTACTTATGTATGTCAGCGGCGGTGCTCCATACACTGGTGCATGTGATGGTGCTGGCTTACATATGAATGTGGTGGTGCCCCATGCATTGGTGGAAGTTGTGGTGTACTCATGGATGCCGGTGGTTCTAGATGATGCATTGGTGGATATTGTGGTATACTCATCTATGCCGGTGAGAGTACATGATGCATTAGTGGATGTGATGGGACACCACCACCCTCATACAAGAGACACCACCATCACATCCACCAATGCATCAGGCACTGACCTACATGAGGACACCATCACTTCCACCAATGCATGGCACTCCACCACCGGTATACATGAGTACACCACAACATCCACTAATAGATCGTCCACAGCCACCGGCATACATGATTACACAAATATATCCACCAATGCATGGGGCACACCACAGCTATACATAAGAGACAACCATCAAATGCACCAATGCATGGCGCACAGCAACCGACATACTTGAGTACACCACAACATCCACCAATGCATGGGGTACCATCACCGGCATACATGAGTCACCACCATCACATTCACCAATGCATGGCGCACCGCCACCGACATACATGATTGCTTAACAACATCCACGAATGCATGGGGCACCGCCACCGGCATACATGGTACACCACCATCACATTCAGCAAAGCATGGCACACCGAGACTGGCATGGGGCACCACTACCGGTATACATAAGTGCATCACAACATCCACCAATGCATAGTTCAGCACCAGCGGTATACATGAGCCACCACCATCACATCCACCAATGCATGGCGCACCGTCATTGGTATGGGGCACCACCACCATTAACATGAGTACACCACAACATCCAACAATGCATGGCGCACCGACACCTGCATACCTGAGTACACCATAACATCTACCAATGGATGGGGCACCGCGACCGGTATACATGAGTGCATCACAACATCCACCTATGCATTGTGCACCACACAGGGATACAAGAGCCACTACCATCAGATCCACCAATGCATGGCGCACAGCAACCGACATACTTGAGTACACCACAACATCCACTAATGCATGGCGCACCACCACCGGCATGCATGAGACACCACCATCACATCCAGTAATGCATGGCGCACCGCCACTATCATGGGGCACCGCCACCGGTATACATGAGCCGCGATACCACAACATCCACCAATGCATGGGGCAGCACCACTGGCATACATGAGCACACCACAACATCCAGAAAGGTATGGTGCACCACGACGTCCGGCAGATATAAAGAGACCACAACATCCACCAATGCATGGTTCACCACCACTGACAGACATGAGCCACCACCATCACATCCACCAATGCATGGCCATCGCCACCAACATACATGAGTACACTGCAACATCCAAAACTATATAGGGCACCATGACCAGCATACATGAACCACCACCATCACATCCACTAGTGCATCATGTACTCTCACCGGCATACATGAGAACACCACAATATCCACCAATGCATCGTCTAGAACAACCGGCATACATGAGTACACCACAACATCCACCAATGCATGGGGCACCACCACATTCATACGTAAGCCAGCACCATCACATCCACCAGTGCATGGAGCACCGCCGCTGGCATACATAAGTACATAACAACATCCACCAATGCATGGTTCACCACCACCCGCATACATGAGCCACCACCATCACATCCACCAATGCATGGCGCACCGTCATTGGTATGGGGCACCAACACCTGCATACCTGAGTACACCATAACATCCACCAATGCATGGGGCACCGCCACCTCATACATGAGACACCAGCATAACATCCAAAAATGCATAGTGCACCGCTGTTGGTATGGGGCACCACCACCGGTATAAATGAGTACACCACAACATCCAACAATGCATGGTGCACTGTCACCGACATACATGAGTACACCACAAAATCCACCAATGCATGGCGTACCGCCACCATCATACATCAGCACACCAAAAGATCAACCAATGGATGGTTCACCACCACCGGCATACATGAGACACCACCATCACATGCACCAATGCTTGACACACCGCCACTGGCGTGCTGCACCGCCACCGGTATACATGAGTGCATCACAACATCCACCAATGCACGGGGCACCACCACCGGCATAAATGAGCCATCATCATTGCATCCACCAATGTATAGCGCACCGCCACCGGCATACATGATACAACACCATCACATCCACCAATGCATGACAAACTGCCAGTGGCATGGGGCACCTCCACCGGCATACAAGAGCCACCACCATCACATCCACCAATGCATGGGGCACCACCACCGGCATACAGGAAACACCACCATCACATCCACCAATGCATGACACACCGCCAGTGGCATGGGGCACCGCCACCGGTATACATGAGTGCATGACAACATGCAACAATGCATAGTTCACCACACACCGGCATACATGAGCAACAACCATTATATCCGAGAATGCATGTAACACCGCTACCGGCATGGGGCACAACCACCGGTATATATGAGTGCATCACAACATCCACCAATTCATGGGGCACAACCACCGGCATCCATGAGCCACAACCATGATATCCGCGAATGCATGTAACACCGTCACCGGCATATTGCTACTGGCATACATGAAAAACCACCATCACATTGACCAATGCATGGCACACCGCCAGTGGCATCAGGCACCACCTCCGGCATACAGGAGTGCATCACAACATCCATCAATGCATGGTTCACCACCACCGGCATACATCAGCCACAACCGTTACATCCACCAATCCATGTAACACCGCCTGTGGCATGGAGCACAACCACCGGTAGACATGAGTGCATCACAACATCCACCAATGCATTGGGCACCGCCACCTCATACATGAGACACCACCATCACATCCAAAAATACATAGTGCACCGCTATTGGTATGGGGCTCCACCACCGGTATAAATGAGTACACCACAACATCCAACAATGCATGGTGCACTGTCACCGACATACATGAGTACACCACAAAATCCACCAATGCATGGCGTACCGCCACCATCATACATCAGCACACCAAAAGATCAACCAATGGATGGTTCATCACCACCGGCATACATGAGACACCACCATCACATGCACCAATGCTTGACACACCGCCACTGGCGTGCTGCACCGCCACCGGTATACATGAGTGCATCACAACATCCACCAATGCACGGGGCACCACCACCGGCATAAATGAGCCATCATCATTGCATCCACCAATGTATGGCGCACCGCCACCGGCATACATGATACAACACCATCACATCCACCAATGCATGAGAAACCGCCAGTGGCATGGGGCACCTCCACCGGCATACAAGAGCCACCACCATCACATCCACCAATGCATGGGGCATCACCACCGGCATACATGAGCGACCACCATGACATCCACCAATGCATGGCGCACCGCCACTGGCATGAGTCACCACCAGCGGTATACATGAGTGCATCACAACATCCACCAATTCATGGGGCACCACCACCGGCATCCATGAGCCACAACCATTACATCCACCAATTCATGTAACACTGCCACTGGCATGGGGCACAACCACAGGTAGACATGAGTGCACCACAACATCCACCAATGGATGGAGCAGCACCACCGGCATACATGAGCCACCACCATCACATCCACCAATGCATGGCGCAAAGCCACTGGCATGGGGCACCACCACTGCTATACATGAGTGCATCACAACATCCACCAATGCATGGGGCATCACCACCGGCATACATGAGCGACCACCATGACATCCACCAATGCATGGCGCACCGCCACTGGCATGAGTCACCACCACCGGTATACATGAGTGCATCACAACATCCACCAATTCATGGGGCACCACCACCGGCATCCATGAGCCACAACCATGATATCCGCGAATGCATGTAACACCGTCACCGGCATATTGCTACTGGCATACATGAAAAACCACCATCACATTGACCAATGCATGGCACACCGCCAGTGGCATCAGGCACCACCTCCGGCATACATGAGTGCATCACAACATCCATCAATGCATGGTTCACCACCACCGGCATACATCAGCCACAACCGTTACATCCACCAATCCATGTAACACCGCCTGTGGCATGGAGCACAACCACCGGTAGACATGAGTGCATCACAACATCCACCAATGCATTGGGCACCGCCACCTCATACATGAGACACCACCATGATATCCGCGAATGCATGTAACACCGTCACCGGCATATCGCTACTGGCATACATGAAAAACCACCATCACATTGACCAATGCATGGCACTCCGCCAGTGGCATCAGGCACCACCTCCGGCATACATGAGTGCATCACAACATCCATCAATGCATGGTTCACCACCACCGGCATACATGAGCAACAACCGTTACATCCACCAATCCATGTAACACCGCCTGTGGCATGGGGCACAACCACCGGTAGACATGAGTGCATCACAACATCCACCAATGCATGGGGCACCGCCACCTCATACATGAGACACCACCATCACATCCACAAATGCATAGTGCACCGCTATTGGTATGGGGCACCACCACCGGTATAAATGAGTACACCACAACATCCAACAATGCATGGCGTACCGCCACCATTATACATCAGCACACCAAAAGATCAACCAATGGATGGTTCACCACCACCGGCATACATGAGACACCACCATCACATGCACCAATGCTTGACACACCGCCACTGGCGTGCTGCACCGCCACCGGTATACATGAGTGCATCACAACATCCACCAATGCACGGGGCACCACCACCAGCATAAATGAGCCATCATCATTGCATCCACCAATGTATGGCGCACCGCCACCGGCATACATGATACAACACCATCACATCCACCAATGCATGAGAAACCGCCAGTGGCATGGGGCACCTCCACCGGCATACAAGAGCCACCACCATCACATCCACCAATGCATGGGGCATCACCACCGGCATACATGAGCGACCACCATGATGTCCACCAATGCATGGCGCACCGCCACTGGCATGAGTCACCACCATCGGTATACATGAGTGCATCACAACATCCACCAATTCATGGGGCACCACCACCGGCATACATGAGCCACAACCATTACATCCACCAATGCATGGGACACCGCCACTGGCATGGGGCACAACCACAGGTAGACATGAGTGCATCACAACATCCAACAATGCATGGGGCACCGCCATCGGCATACATGAGCCACAACCATGATATCCGCAAATGCATGTAACACCATCACCGGCATATCGCTACTGGCATACATGAAAAACCACCATCACATTGACCAATGCATGGCACACCGCCAGTGGCATCAGGCACCACCTCCGGCATACATGAGTGCATCACAACATCCATCAATGCATGGTTCACCACCACCGGCATACATGAGCCACAACCGTTACATCCACCAATCCATGTAACACCGCCTGTGGCATGGGGCACAACCACCGGTAGACATGAGTGCATCACAACATCCACCAATGCATGGCGCAAAGCCACTGGCATGGGGCACCACCACTGCTATACATGAGTGCATCACAACATCCACCAATGCATGGGGCATCACCACCGGCATACATGAGCGACCACCATGACATCCACCAATGCATGGCGCACCGCCACTGGCATGAGTCACCACCACCGGTATACATGAGTGCATCACAACATCCACCAATTCATGGGGCACCACCACCGGCATCCATGAGCCACAACCATGATATCCGCGAGTGCATGTAACACCGTCACCGGCATATTGCTACTGGCATACATGAAAAACCACCATCACATTGACCAATGCATGGCACACCGCCAGTGGCATCAGGCACCACCTCCGGCATACATGAGTGCATCACAACATCCATCAATGCATGGTTCACCACCACCGGCATACATCAGCCACAACCGTTACATCCACCAATCCATGTAACACCGCCTGTGGCATGGAGCACAACCACCGGTAGACATGAGTGCATCACAACATCCACCAATGCATTGGGCACCGCCACCTCATACATGAGACACCACCATGATATCCGCGAATGCATGTAACACCGTCACCGGCATATCGCTACTGGCATACATGAAAAACCACCATCACATTGACCAATGCATGGCACACCGCCAGTGGCATCAGGCACCACCTCCGGCATACATGAGTGCATCACAACATCCATCAATGCATGGTTCACCACCACCGTCATACATGAGCCACAACCGTTACATCCACCAATCCATGTAACACCGCCTGTGGCATGGGGCACAACCACCGGTAGACATGAGTGCATCACAACATCCACCAATGCACGGGGCACCACCACCGGCATAAATGAGCCATCATCATTGCATCCACCAATGTATAGCGCACCGCCACCGGCATACATGATACAACACCATCACATCCACCAATGCATGACAAACTGCCAGTGGCATGGGGCACCTCCACCGGCATACAAGAGCCACCACCATCACATCCACCAATGCATGGGGCACCACCACCGGCATACAGGAAACACCACCATCATATCCACCAATGCATGACACACCGCCAGTGGCATGGGGCACCGCCACCGGTATACATGAGTGCATGACAACATGCAACAATGCATAGTTCACCACCACCGGCATACATGAGCAACAACCATTATATCCGAGAATGCATGTAACACCGCCACTGGCATGGGGCACAACCACCGGTATATATGAGTGCATCACAACATCCACCAATTCATGGGGCACAACCACCGGCATCCATGAGCCACAACCATGATATCCGCGAATGCATGTAACACCGTCACCGGCATATTGCTACTGGCATACATGAAAAACCACCATCACATTGACCAATGCATGGCACACCGCCAGTGGCATCAGGCACCACCTCCGGCATACAGGAGTGCATCACAACATCCATCAATGCATGGTTCACCACCACCGGCATACATCAGCCACAACCGTTACATCCACCAATCCATGTAACACCGCCTGTGGCATGGAGCACAACCACCGGTAGACATGAGTGCATCACAACATCCACCAATGCATTGGGCACCGCCACCTCATACATGAGACACCACCATCACATCCAAAAATACATAGTTCACCGCTATTGGTATGGGGCTCCACCACCGGTATAAATGAGTACACCACAACATCCAACAATGCATGGTGCACTGTCACCGACATACATGAGTACACCACAAAATCCACCAATGCATGGCGTACCGCCACCATCATACATCAGCACACCAAAAGATCAACCAATGGATGGTTCATCACCACCGGCATACATGAGACACCACCATCACATGCACCAATGCTTGACACACCGCCACTGGCGTGCTGCACCGCCACCGGTATACATGAGTGCATCACAACATCCACCAATGCACGGGGCACCACCACCGGCATAATTGAGCCATCATCATTGCATCCACCAATGTATGGCGCACCGCCACCGGCATACATGATACAACACCATCACATCCACCAATGCATGAGAAACCGCCAGTGGCATGGGGCACCTCCACCGGCATACAAGAGCCACCACCATCACATCCACCAATGCATGGGGCATCACCACCGGCATACATGAGCGACCACCATGACATCCACCAATGCATGGCGCACCGCCACTGGCATGAGTCACCACCAGCGGTATACATGAGTGCATCACAACATCCACCAATTCATGGGGCACCACCACCGGCATCCATGAGCCACAACCATTACATCCACCAATTCATGTAACACTGCCACTGGCATGGGGCACAACCACAGGTAGACATGAGTGCACCACAACATCCACCAATGGATGGAGCAGCACCACCGGCATACATGAGCCACCACCATCACATCCACCAATGCATGGCGCAAAGCCACTGGCATGGGGCACCACCACTGCTATACATGAGTGCATCACAACATCCACCAATGCATGGGGCATCACCACCGGCATACATGAGCGACCACCATGACATCCACCAATGCATGGCGCACCGCCACTGGCATGAGTCACCACCACCGGTATACATGAGTGCATCACAACATCCACCAATTCATGGGGCACCACCACCGGCATCCATGAGCCACAACCATGATATCCGCGAATGCATGTAACACCGTCACCGGCATATTGCTACTGGCATACATGAAAAACCACCATCACATTGACCAATGCATGGCACACCGCCAGTGGCATCAGGCACCACCTCCGGCATACATGAGTGCATCACAACATCCATCAATGCATGGTTCACCACCACCGGCATACATCAGCCACAACCGTTACATCCACCAATCCATGTAACACCGCCTGTGGCATGGAGCACAACCACCGGTAGACATGAGTGCATCACAACATCCACCAATGCATTGGGCACCGCCACCTCATACATGAGACACCACCATGATATCCGCGAATGCATGTAACACCGTCACCGGCATATCGCTACTGGCATACATGAGAAACCACCATCACATCCAAAAATGCATAGTGCACCGCTATTGGTATGGGGCACCACCACCGGTATAAATGAGTACACCACAACATCCAACAATGCATGGCGTACCGCCACCATTATACATCAGCACACCAAAAGATCAACCAATGGATGGTTCACCACCACCGGCATACATGAGACACCACCATCACATGCACCAATGCTTGACACACCGCCACTGGCGTGCTGCACCGCCACCAGTATACATGAGTGCATCACAACATCCACCAATGCACGGGGCACCAGCATAAATGAGCCATCATCATTGCATCCACCAATGTATGGCGCACCGCCACCGGCATACATGATACAACACCATCACATCCACCAATGCATGAGAAACCGCCAGTGGCATGGGGCACCTCCACCGGCATACAAGAGCCACCACCATCACATCCACCAATGCATGGGGCATCACCATCGGCATACATGAGTGACCACCATGATATCCACCAATGCATGGCGCACCGCCACTGGCATGAGTCACCACCACCGGTATACATGAGTGCATCACAACATCCACCAATTCATGGGGCACCACCACCGGCATCCATGAGCCACAACCATTACATCCACCATTGCATGGGGCACCGCCACTGGCATGGGGCACAACCACAGGTAGACATGAGTGCATCACAACATCCAACAATGCATGGGGCACCACCATCGGCATACATGAGCCACAACCATGATATCCGCGAATGCATGTAACACCATCACCGGCATATCGCTACTGGCATACATGAAAAACCACCATCACATTGACCAATGCATGGCACACCGCCAGTGGCATCAGGCACCACCTCCGGCATACATGAGTGCATCACAACATCCATCAATGCATGGTTCACCACCACCGTCATACATGAGCCACAACCGTTACATCCACCAATCCATGTAACACCGCCTGTGGCATGGGGCACAACCACCGGTAGACATGAGTGCATCACAACATCCACCAATGCATGGGGCACCGCCACCTCATACATGAGACACCACCATCACATCCACAAATGCATAGTGCACCGCTATTGGTATGGGGCACCACCACCGGTATAAATGAGTACACCACAACATCCAACAATGCATGGCGTACCGCCACCATCATACATCAGCACACCAAAAGATCAACCAATGGATGGTTCACCACCACCGGCATACATGAGACACCACCATCACATGCACCAATGCTTGACACACCGCCACTGGCATGCTGCACCGCCACCGGTATACATGAGTGCATCACAACATCCACCAATGCACGGGGCACCACCACCGGCATAAATGAGCCATCATCATTGCATCCACCAATGTATGGCGCACCGCCACCGGCATACATGATACAACACCATCACATCCACCAATGCATGACGTACCGCCAGTGGCATGGGGCACCACCACCGGCATCCATGAGCCACAACCATTACATCCACCAATTCATGTAACACTGCCACTGGCATGGGGCACAACCACAGGTAGACATGAGTGCATCACAACATCCACCAATGCATGGGGCACCGCCATCGGCATACATGAGCCACAACCATGATATCCGCGAATGCATGTAACACCATCACCGGCATATCGCTACTGGCATACATGAAAAACCACCATCACATTGACCAATGCATGGCACACCGCCAGTGGCATCAGGCACCACCTCCGGCATACATGAGTGCATCACAACATCCATCAATGCATGGTTCACCACCACCGGCATACATGAGCCACAACCGTTACATCCACCAATCCATGTAACACCGCCTGTGGCATGGGGCACAACCACCGGTAGACATGAGTGCATCACAACATCCACCAATGCACGGGGCACCACCACCGGCATAAATGAGCCATCATGAATAAATGAGTACACCACAACATCCAACAATGCATGGTGCACTGTCACCGACATACATGAGTACACCACAAAATCCACCAATGCATGGCGTACCGCCACCATCATACATCAGCACACCAAAAGATCAACCAATGGATGGTTCATCACCACCGGCATACATGAGACACCACCATCACATGCACCAATGCTTGACACACCGCCACTGGCGTGCTGCACCGCCACCGGTATACATGAGTGCATCACAACATCCACCAATGCACGGGGCACCACCACCGGCATAATTGAGCCATCATCATTGCATCCACCAATGTATGGCGCACCGCCACCGGCATACATGATACAACACCATCACATCCACCAATGCATGAGAAACCGCCAGTGGCATGGGGCACCTCCACCGGCATACAAGAGCCACCACCATCACATCCACCAATGCATGGGGCATCACCACCGGCATACATGAGCGACCACCATGACATCCACCAATGCATGGCGCACCGCCACTGGCATGAGTCACCACCAGCGGTATACATGAGTGCATCACAACATCCACCAATTCATGGGGCACCACCACCGGCATCCATGAGCCACAACCATTACATCCACCAATTCATGTAACACTGCCACTGGCATGGGGCACAACCACAGGTAGACATGAGTGCACCACAACATCCACCAATGGATGGAGCAGCACCACCGGCATACATGAGCCACCACCATCACATCCACCAATGCATGGCGCAAAGCCACTGGCATGGGGCACCACCACTGCTATACATGAGTGCATCACAACATCCACCAATGCATGGGGCATCACCACCGGCATACATGAGCGACCACCATGACATCCACCAATGCATGGCGCACCGCCACTGGCATGAGTCACCACCACCGGTATACATGAGTGCATCACAACATCCACCAATTCATGGGGCACCACCACCGGCATCCATGAGCCACAACCATGATATCCGCGAATGCATGTAACACCGTCACCGGCATATTGCTACTGGCATACATGAAAAACCACCATCACATTGACCAATGCATGGCACACCGCCAGTGGCATCAGGCACCACCTCCGGCATACATGAGTGCATCACAACATCCATCAATGCATGGTTCACCACCACCGGCATACATCAGCCACAACCGTTACATCCACCAATCCATGTAACACCGCCTGTGGCATGGAGCACAACCACCGGTAGACATGAGTGCATCACAACATCCACCAATGCATTGGGCACCGCCACCTCATACATGAGACACCACCATGATATCCGCGAATGCATGTAACACCGTCACCGGCATATCGCTACTGGCATACATGAGAAACCACCATCACATCCAAAAATGCATAGTGCACCGCTATTGGTATGGGGCACCACCACCGGTATAAATGAGTACACCACAACATCCAACAATGCATGGCGTACCGCCACCATTATACATCAGCACACCAAAAGATCAACCAATGGATGGTTCACCACCACCGGCATACATGAGACACCACCATCACATGCACCAATGCTTGACACACCGCCACTGGCGTGCTGCACCGCCACCAGTATACATGAGTGCATCACAACATCCACCAATGCACGGGGCACCAGCATAAATGAGCCATCATCATTGCATCCACCAATGTATGGCGCACCGCCACCGGCATACATGATACAACACCATCACATCCACCAATGCATGAGAAACCGCCAGTGGCATGGGGCACCTCCACCGGCATACAAGAGCCACCACCATCACATCCACCAATGCATGGGGCATCACCATCGGCATACATGAGTGACCACCATGATATCCACCAATGCATGGCGCACCGCCACTGGCATGAGTCACCACCACCGGTATACATGAGTGCATCACAACATCCACCAATTCATGGGGCACCACCACCGGCATCCATGAGCCACAACCATTACATCCACCATTGCATGGGGCACCGCCACTGGCATGGGGCACAACCACAGGTAGACATGAGTGCATCACAACATCCAACAATGCATGGGGCACCACCATCGGCATACATGAGCCACAACCATGATATCCGCGAATGCATGTAACACCATCACCGGCATATCGCTACTGGCATACATGAAAAACCACCATCACATTGACCAATGCATGGCACACCGCCAGTGGCATCAGGCACCACCTCCGGCATACATGAGTGCATCACAACATCCATCAATGCATGGTTCACCACCACCGTCATACATGAGCCACAACCGTTACATCCACCAATCCATGTAACACCGCCTGTGGCATGGGGCACAACCACCGGTAGACATGAGTGCATCACAACATCCACCAATGCATGGGGCACCGCCACCTCATACATGAGACACCACCATCACATCCACAAATGCATAGTGCACCGCTATTGGTATGGGGCACCACCACCGGTATAAATGAGTACACCACAACATCCAACAATGCATGGCGTACCGCCACCATCATACATCAGCACACCAAAAGATCAACCAATGGATGGTTCACCACCACCGGCATACATGAGACACCACCATCACATGCACCAATGCTTGACACACCGCCACTGGCATGCTGCACCGCCACCGGTATACATGAGTGCATCACAACATCCACCAATGCACGGGGCACCACCACCGGCATAAATGAGCCATCATCATTGCATCCACCAATGTATGGCGCACCGCCACCGGCATACATGATACAACACCATCACATCCACCAATGCATGACGTACCGCCAGTGGCATGGGGCACCACCACCGGCATCCATGAGCCACAACCATTACATCCACCAATTCATGTAACACTGCCACTGGCATGGGGCACAACCACAGGTAGACATGAGTGCATCACAACATCCACCAATGCATGGGGCACCGCCATCGGCATACATGAGCCACAACCATGATATCCGCGAATGCATGTAACACCATCACCGGCATATCGCTACTGGCATACATGAAAAACCACCATCACATTGACCAATGCATGGCACACCGCCAGTGGCATCAGGCACCACCTCCGGCATACATGAGTGCATCACAACATCCATCAATGCATGGTTCACCACCACCGGCATACATGAGCCACAACCGTTACATCCACCAATCCATGTAACACCGCCTGTGGCATGGGGCACAACCACCGGTAGACATGAGTGCATCACAACATCCACCAATGCACGGGGCACCACCACCGGCATAAATGAGCCATCATGATTGCATCAACCAATGTATGGTGCACCGCCACCGGCATACATGATACAACACCATCACATCCACCAATGCATGACAAACCGCCAGTGGCATGGGGCACCTCCACCGGCATACAAGAGCCACCACCATCACATCCACCAATGCATGGGGCATCACCACCGGCATACATGAGTGACCACCATGACATCCACCAATGCATGGCGCACCGCCACTGGCATGAGTCACCACCAGCGGTATACATGAGTGCATCACAACATCCACCAATTCATGGGGCACCACCACCGGCATCCATGAGCCACAACCATTACATCCACCAATTCATGTAACACTGCCACTGGCATGGGGCACAACCACAGGTAGACATGACTGCATCACAACATCCACCAATGCATGGGGCACCGCCATCGGCATACATGAGCCACAACCATGATATCCGCGAATGCATGTAGCACCATCACCGGCATATCGCTACTGGCATACATGAAAAAGCACCATCACATTGACCAATGCATGGCACACCGCCAGTGGCATCAGGCACCACCTCCGGCATACATGAGTGCATCACAACATCCATCAATGCATGGTTCACCACCACCGGCATACATGAGCCACAACCGTTACATCCACCAATCCATGTAACACCGCCTGTGGCATGGGGCACAACCACCGGTAGACATGAGTGCATCACAACATCCACCAATGCACGGGGCACCACCACCGGCATAAATGAGCCATCATGATTGCATCAACCAATGTATGGCGCACCGCCACCGGCATACATGATACAACACCATCACATCCACCAATGCATGACAAACCGCCAGTGGCATGGGGCACCTCCACCGGCATGCAAGAGCCACCACCATCACATCCACCAATGCATGGGGCATCACCACCGGCATACATGAGTGACCACCATGACATCCACCAATGCATGGCGCACCGCCACTGGCATGAGTCACCACCAGCGGTATACATGAGTGCATCACAACATCCACCAATTCATGGGGCACCACCACCGGCATCCATGAGCCACAACCATTACATCCACCAATGCATGGGGCACCGCCACTGGCATGGGGCACAATCACAGGTAGACATGAGTGCATCACAACATCCAACAATGCATGGGGCACCACCATCGGCATACATGAGCCACAACCATGATATCCGCGAATGCATGTAACACCATCACCGGCATATCGCTACTGGCATACATGAAAAACCACCATCACATTGACCAATGCATGGCACACCGCCAGTGGCATCAGGCACCACCTCCGGCATACATGAGTGCATCACAACATCCATCAATGCATGGTTCACCACCACCGTCATACATGAGCCACAACCGTTACATCCACCAATCCATGTAACACCGCCTGTGGCATGGGGCACAACCACCGGTAGACATGAGTGCATCACAACATCCACCAATGCATGGGGCACCGCCACCTCATACATGAGACACCACCATCACATCCACAAATGCATAGTGCACCGCTATTGGTATGGGGCACCACCACCGGTATAAATGAGTACACCACAACATCCAACAATGCATGGCGTACCGCCACCATCATACATCAGCACACCAAAAGATCAACCAATGGATGGTTCACCACCACCGGCATACATGAGACACCACCATCACATGCACCAATGCTTGACACACCGCCACTGGCATGCTGCACCGCCACCGGTATACATGAGTGCATCACAACATCCACCAATGCACGGGGCACCACCACCGGCATAAATGAGCCATCATCATTGCATCCACCAATGTATGGCGCACCGCCACCGGCATACATGATACAACACCATCACATCCACCAATGCATGACGTACCGCCAGTGGCATGGGGCACCACCACCGGCATCCATGAGCCACAACCATTACATCCACCAATTCATGTAACACTGCCACTGGCATGGGGCACAACCACAGGTAGACATGACTGCATCACAACATCCACCAATGCATGGGGCACCGCCATCGGCATACATGAGCCACAACCATGATATCCGCGAATGCATGTAACACCATCACCGGCATATCGCTACTGGCATACATGAAAAACCACCATCACATTGACCAATGCATGGCACACCGCCAGTGGCATCAGGCACCACCTCCGGCATACATGAGTGCATCACAACATCCATCAATGCATGGTTCACCACCACCGGCATACATGAGCCACAACCGTTACATCCACCAATCCATGTAACACCGCCTGTGGCATGGGGCACAACCACCGGTAGACATGAGTGCATCACAACATCCACCAATGCATGGGGCACCACCACCGGCATAAATGAGCCATCATCATTGCATCAACCAATGTATGGCGCACCGCCACCGGCATACATGATACAACACCATCACATCCACCAATGCATGACAAACCGCCAGTGGCATGGGGCACCTCCACCGGCATACAAGAGCCACCACCATCACATCCACCAATGCATGGGGCATCACCACCGGCATACATGAGTGACCACCATGACATCCACCAATGCATGGCGCACCGCCACTGGCATGAGTCACCACCAGCGGTATACATGAGTGCATCACAACATCCACCAATTCATGGGGCACCACCACCGGCATCCATGAGCCACAACCATTACATCCACCAATGCATGGGGCACCGCCACTGGCATGGGGCACAATCACAGGTAGACATGAGTGCATCACAACATCCACCAATGCATGGGGCACCACCTCCGGCATACATGAGCCACAACCATGATATCCGCTAATGCATGTAACACCGTCACCGGCATATCGCTACTGGCATACATGAAAAACCACCATCACATTGACCAATGCATGGCACACCGGCAGTGGCATCAGGCACCACCTCCGGCATACATGAGTGCATCACAACATCCATCAATGCATGGTTCACCACCACCGTCATACATGAGCCAGAACCGTTACATCCACCAATCCATGTAACACCGCCTGTGGCATGGGGCACAACCACCGGTAGACATGAGTGCATCACAACATCCACCAATGCATGGGGCACCGCCACCTCATACATGAGACACCACCATCACATCCACAAATGCATAGTGCACCGCTATTGGTATGGGGCACCACCACCGGTATAAATGAGTACACCACAACATCCAACAATGCATGGCGTACCGCCACCATTATACATCAGCACACCAAAAGATCAACCAATGGATGGTTCACCACCACCGGCATACATGAGACACCACCATCACATGCACCAATGCTTGACACACCGCCACTGGCGTGCTGCACCGCCACCGGTATACATGAGTGCATCACAACATCCACCAATGCACGGGGCACCACCACCGGCATCCATGAGCCACAACCATTACATCCACCAATTCATGTAACACTGCCACTGGCATGAGGCACAACCACAGGTAGACATGAGTGCATCACAACATCCACCAATGCATGCGGCAGCACCAGTATCATGGGACACCGCCACCGGTATTCATGAGTGCATGACAACAACCAATGCTTTCGGCACCACCATCAGCATACATGAGCCACAACTATTACATCCAACAATGCATGTAACACCGCCACCAGCATGGGTCACAACCACCTGTATACATGAGTCCATCACAACATCCACCAATGCATGGAGCAGCACCACCTTCATACATGAACCAGCACCATCACATCCACCAATGCAAGGCGCAAAGCCACTGGCATGGGGCATAACCACTGGTATACAGGAGTGCCTCACAACATCCACCAATGCATGGGATGGCACTACCAGCATACATGAGCCACCACCATCACATCCACCAATGCATGGCGCACTGCCACCGGTATACATGAGACACCACCATCACATCCACCAATGCATGGGACACCGCCACTGGCATGGGGCACCGCCACCGGTATACATGAGTGCATCACAACTTCCACCAATGCATGGGGCACCACTACTGGCATAAATGAGTGCATCACAACATCCAACAATGCATGGTTCACCACCACCGGCATACATGAGCCACAACCATTACATCCACGAATGCACGTAACACCGCCACTGGCATGGGGCACCACCACCGGTATACATGAGTGCACCACAACATCCACCAATGGATGGAGCAGCACCACCGGCATACATGAGGCAACACCATCACATCCACCAATGCATGGCGCAAAGCCACTGCAATGGGGCACCACCATCGGTATACATGAGTGCATCACAACATCCGCCAATGCATGGGGCACCACCACCGGCATACATGAGCCACCACCATCACATCCACCAATCCATGGCGCACCGCTACTGGCATAGATGAAAAACCACCATCACATTGACCAATGCATGGCACACCGCCATTGGTATGGTGCACCACCATCAGTATACATGAGTACACCACAACATCCAACAATGCATAATGTACCGCCACCGGCATGAGGCACGACCACCGGTATACATGAGTGCACCACAACATCCACCAATGGATGGTGCAGCACCACCGGCATACATGAGCCACCACCATCACATCCACCAATGCATGGCGCAAAGCCACTGGCATGGGGCACCACCACTGCTATACATGAGTGCATCACAACATCCACCAATGCATGGTTCACCACCACCGGTATACATGAGTCACCACCATCTTATCCACCAATGCTTGGTGCACCGCCATTGGTATGGGGCACCACCACCGGTACACATGAGTACACCACAACATCCAGCAATGCATGCCGCACCCCACCGGTATCCATGAGTACACCACAACATCCACCAATGCATGGTGCACCGCCACAGGCATACATGAGTACACTACAAGATCAACAAATAGATGGTTCGCCACCACCGGCATACATGAGTCACAACCATCACATCTACAAATGCATGCGGCACCACCATCGCTTTACATAAGTGCATTACAACATCCACCAAAGCATGGGGCACCACTACCGGTATACATAAGGGCATGACAACATCCACCAAGGAAATGATTCACCACCTCCAGCATACATGAGCCACCACCATCGCATCCACCAATGCATGGCGCACCGCAACCACCATACAAGAGACACCACCATCACATCCACCACTGCATGGCACAAAGCCACAGGCATGGGTCACAACCACCTCTATACATGAGTCCATCACAACATCCACCAATGCATGGAGCAG
This sequence comes from Haliotis asinina, assembly GCF_037392515.1. Taxonomy (NCBI): domain Eukaryota; kingdom Metazoa; phylum Mollusca; class Gastropoda; order Lepetellida; family Haliotidae; genus Haliotis; species Haliotis asinina. The sequence goes on from NC_090284.1 coordinate 33,327,878, forward strand.
CACAACCTTCATACATGAGCCACCACCATCACATCCACCAATGCAAGGCGCAAAGCCACTGGCATGGGGAACCACCACTGGTATACATGAGTGCCTCACAACATCCACCAATGCATGGGATGGCACTACCGGTATACATGAGGCACCACTATCACATCCACCAATGCTTGGCGCACCGCCACCGGCATACATGAGACACCACCATCACATCCACCAATGCATGGCACACCGCCACTGGCATGGGGCACCGCCACCGGTATACATGAGTGCATCACAACTTCCACCAATGGATGGGGCACCACTACTGGCATAAATGAGTGCATCACAACATCCAACAATGCATGGTTCACCACCACCGGCATACATGAGCCACAACCATTACATCCACGAATGAACGTAACACCGCCACCGGCATGGGGCACCACCACCGGTATACATGAGTGCACCACAACATCCACCAATGGATGGAGCAGCACCACCGGCTTACATGAGGCAACACCATCACATCCACCAATGCATTGCGCAAAGCCACTGCAATGGGGCACCACCACCGGTATGCATGAGTGCATCACAACATCCACCAATGCATGGGGCACCACCACCTTCATACATGAGCGACCACCATGACATCCACCAATGCATGGCGCACAGCCACTGGGATGAGGCACCACCACTGGTATACATGAGTGCATCACAACATCGACCAATGCATGGTTCACCACCACCGGCATACATTAGCCACCACCATCACATCCACCAATGCATGGCGCACTGCTACTGACATAGATGAAAAACCACCATCACATTGACCAATGCATGGCACACCGCCAGCGACATCGGGCACCACCACCGGTATACATGAGTGCATCACAAGATCCACCAATGCATAGTTCACCACCACCGGCATACATGAGCCACAACCATTCCATCCACCAGTTCATGTAACAGCGCCACTGGCATGGGGCACAACAACCTTTAGACATGAGTGCATCACAACATCCGCCAATGCATGGGACACCGCCATCGGCATACATGAGCCACCAGCCTTAGATCCGCAAATGCATGGCACACTGCCACCGGCATGAGGCACAACCACATTTATACATGAGTGCACCACAAGATCCACCAATGCATGGATCACTACCACTGACATACATGAGTCACCACCATCAGATCCACCAATGCATGGCGCACCGCCATTGAAATGGGGCACCACCACCGTTATACATGAGTACACCACAAGATCCAACAATGCATGGCGCACCGCCAGCATCATACATGAGCACACCACAAGATCAACCAATGGATGGTTCACCACCACCGGCATCCATGATCCACAACCATCACATCTACCAATGCATGGGACACCATCACGGGTATACATGAGTGCATTACAACATCCACCAATGCATGCGGCAGCACCAGTATCATGGGACACCGCCACCGGTATACATGAGTGCATGACAACATCCACCAATGCATTCGGCACCACCATCAGCATACATGAGCCACAACTATTACATCCAACAATGCATGTAACACCGCCACCAGCATGGGTCACAACCACCTGTATACATGAGTCCATCACAACATCCACCAATGCATGGAGCAGCACCACCTTCATACATGAGCCACCACCATCACATCCACCAATGCATGGCGCACCGCCACCGGCATACATGAGACACCACCATCACATCCACCAATGCATGGCACACCGCCACTGGCATGGGGCACCGCCACCGGTATAGTGCATCACAAGATCCACCAATGCATGGGGCAACAGTGCCGCTATACATGAGTGCATCACAACTTCCACCAATGCATGGGGCACCACTACTGGCATAAATGAGTGCATCACAACATCCAACAATGCATTGTTCACCACCACCGGCATACATGAGCCACAACCATTACATCCACGAATGCACGTAACACCGCCACCGGCATGGGGCACCACCACCGGTATACATGAGTGCACCACAACATCCACCAATGGATGGAGCAGCACCACCGGCATACATGAGGCAACACCATCACATCCACCAATGCATGGCGCAAAGCCACTGCAATGGGGCACCACCATCGGTATACATGAGTGCATCACAACATCCACCAATGCATGGGGCACCACCACCTTCATACATGAGCGACCAACATGAGATCCACCAATGCATGGCGCACAGCCACTGGGATGAGGCAGCACCACGGGTATACATGAGTGCATCACAACATCCACCAATGCATGGTTCACCACCACCGGCATACATGAGCCACCACCATCACATCCACCAATGCATGGCGCACTGCTACTGGCATAGATGAAAAACCACCATCACATTGACCAATGCATGGCACACCGCCATTGGTATGGTGCACCACCATCAGTATACATGAGTACACCACAACATCCAACAATGCATAATGCACCGCCACCGGCAAGAGGCACAACCACCGGTATACATGAGTGGACCACAACATCCACCAATGGATGGTGCAGCACCACCGGCATACATGAGCCACCACCATCACATCCACCAATGCATGGCGGAAAGCCACTGCAATGGGGCACCACCATCGGTATACATGAGTGCATCACAACATCCACCAATGCATGGGGCACCACCACCTTCATACATGAGCGACCAACATGAGATCCACCAATTCATGTAACACTGCCACTGGCATGAGGCACAACCACAGGTAGACATGAGTGCATCACAACATCCACCAATGCATGGTTCACCACCACCGGCATACATGAGCCACCACCATCACATCCTCCAATCCATGGCGCACCGTCACCGGCATATCGCTACTGGCATACATGAAAAACCACCATCACATTGACCAATGCATGGCACACCGCCAGTGGCATCAGGCACCACCTCCGGCATACATGAGTGCATTACAACATCCATCAATGCATGGTTCACCACCACCGGCATACATGAGCCACAACCGTTACATTCACCAATCCATGTAACACGGCCTGTGGCATGGGGCACAACCACCGGTAGACATGAGTGCATCACAACATCCGCCAATGCATGGGGCACTGCCACCTCATACATGAGACACCACCATCACATCCAAAAATGCATAGTGCACCGCTATTGGTATGGGGCACCACCACCGGTATAAATGAGTACACCACAACATCCAACAATGCATGGTGCACTGTCACCGGTATACATGAGTACACCACAAAATCCACCAATGCATGGCGTACCGCCACCATCATACATCAGCACACCAAAAGATCAACCAATTTATGGTTCACCACCACCGGCATACATGAGACACCACCATCACATGCACCAATGCAATGGGGCACCACCACCGGCATACAGTAAACACCACCATCACATCCACCAATGCATGACAAACCGCCAGTGGCATGGGGCACCTCCGCCGGCATACAAGAGCCACCACCATCACATCCACCAATGCATGGGGCACCACCACCGGCATACAGTAAACACCACCATCACATCCACCAATGCATGACACACCGCCAGTGGCATGGGGCACCGCCACCGGTATACATGAGCAACAACCATTATATCCGAGAATGCATGTAACACCACCACCGGCATGGGGCGTAACCACCGTTTTACATGAGCGCATCACAACATCCACCAATGCATGGTTCACCACCATCAGCATACATGAGCCACAACTATTACATCCAACAATGCATGTAACACCGCCACCGGCATGGGTCACAACCACCTGTATACATGAGTTCATCACAACATCTACCAATGCATGGGGCAGCACCACCGGCATACATGAGCCACAACCATTACATCCACCATTGCATGGCGCACCGCCACTGTCATGGGGCAAGACTACCTGTATACATGAGTGCATCACAACATCCAACGATGCATGGCGCACCGCCATTGGCATGCATGAGCCACCACCATCAGATCCGCCAATACATGACACACCGCCACCGACATGAGGCACAACCACCGGTACAAAAGAGTGCACAACAAGATCAACCAATGCATGGTTCACCACCACCGGCATACATGAACCACCACAATCACATCCACCAATGCATGGGGCACCACTCCCGCTATATATGAGTGCATCACAACATTCACCAATGCACAGGGCAGCACCACCGGCATACATGAGTGCATCACAACATCCACCAATGCATGGGGAACCACTACTGATCTACATGAGTGGATCACAACATCCACAAATGCATTGGGTAGTAATACCGGCATACATGAGCCACCACCATCACATCCACCATTGCATGGTGCACCGCCATCGGCATACATGAGACACCACCATCACATCCACCATTGTATGGCACAAAGCCACTGGCGTGGGCCACTACCAAAGGTATACATGAGTGCATCACAAGATCCACCAATGCATGGTTCACCACCACCGGCATATATGAGCCACAACCATTACATGTACCAGTGCATAGAACAAAGCCACTAGCATGGGCCAAAACCACCGGTATATACGAGTGCATCACAACATCCACCAATGCATTCGGCACCACTACCGGCATACATGAGACACCACCATGACAACCACCAATGGATGAAAGGAGCAAAAGTGACATCAGACACCACCAAATGTATACATAAGTGCATCACAACATGCACCAATGCATGGTTCACCACCACCGGCATACATGAACCACCACAATCACATCCACCAATGCATGGGGCACCACTCCCGCTATATATGAGTGCATCACAACATTCACCAATGCACAGGGCAGCACCACCGGCATACATGAGTGCATCACAACATCCACCAATGCATGGGGAACCACTACTGATCTACATGAGTGGATCACAACATCCACAAATGCATTGGGTAGTAATACCGGCATACATGAGCCACCACCATCACATCCACCATTGCATGGTGCACCGCCATCGGCATACATGAGACACCACCATCACATCCACCATTGTATGGCACAAAGCCACTGGCGTGGGCCACTACCAAAGGTATACATGAGTGCATCACAAGATCCACCAATGCATGGTTCACCACCACCGGCATATATGAGCCACAACCATTACATGTACCAGTGCATAGAACAAAGCCACTAGCATGGGCCAAAACCACCGGTATATACGAGTGCATCACAACATCCACCAATGCATTCGGCACCACTACCGGCATACATGAGACACCACCATGACAACCACCAATGGATGAAAGGAGCAAAAGTGACATCAGACACCACCAAATGTATACATAAGTGCATCACAACATGCACCAATGCATGGGGCAGCACCACCGGTATACATGAGCCACCACCATCACATCCACCAACACATGGCACACCGCCACCGGTATACATGAGTCACCAGCATCACATCAACCAATGCATGGAACGCCGGCACTGGCATGGGGCACCAGTACCGGTATACATGAGTGCATCACAACATCCACCAATACATGGGGCAGCACCACCGGCATACATGAGAGACCACCATCACATGTATGGGGCAGCACCACCGGCATACATGAGCCACCACCATAACAAGAACCAATGAATGGCGAACCACCACCGTATACAGGAGTCACCAGCATCACATCAACCAATGCACGGAACACCGACACTGGAATGGGGCACCACTACCGGTATACATGAGTCCATCACAACATCCACCAATGCATTTCGCAGCACCACCGGCACATGTGCGCCATCACCGTCACATCCACTATTGAATGGCGCACAGCCACTGTCATGGGGCACCACTACCGTTATACATGAGTGCATCACAACATCCACCAATGCATGGGGCATCACCACCGGTATACATGAACCACCACCATCACATCCAACAATGCATGGCGAACCGCCACTGTATACATGAGTCACCAGCATCACATCAACCAATGCATGGAACACCCCCACTGGAATGGGGCACCAGTACCGGTATACAGGAGTCCATCACAACATCCACCAATGCATTTCGCAGCACCACCGGCATATATGAGCCATCACCATCACATCCACCAGTCCATGGTGCACCGCCACCGGAATACATGAGACACCACCATGACATTAACCACTACATGGCACACCGCCACTGGCATGGGGAAGAACCAAAGGTATACATAAGTGCATCACAACATCCACTAATGCATGGGGCACCACTACCGGTATACATGAGTCCATCACAACATCCACCAATGCATTTCGCAGCACCACCGGCACGTGCGCCATCACCGTCACATCCACTATTGAATGGCGCACCGCCACTGTCATGGGGCACCACTACCGTTATACATGAGTGCATCACAACATCCACCAATGCATGGGGCATCACCACCGGCATACATGAACCACCACCATCACATCCAACAATGCATTGCGAACCGCCACTGTATACATGAGTCACCAGCATCACATCAACCAATGCATGGAACACCCCCACTGGAATGGGGCACCAGTACCGGTATACAGGAGTCCATCACAACATCCACCAATGCATTTCGCAGCACCACCGGCATATATGAGCCATCACCATCACATCCACCAGTCCATGGTGCACCGCCACCGGAATACATGAGACACCACCATGACATTAACCACTACATGGCTCACCGCCACTGGCATGGGGAAGAACCAAAGGTATACATAAGTGCATCACAACATCCACTAATGCATGGGGCACCACTACCGGTATACATGAGGGCATGACAACATCCACCAACGCATGGTTGAGCACCACCGGCATACATGAGCCACAACCATCACATCCACCAATGCATGGCACAACACCACTTTCATGGCGCACGGCCACCGTCATACATGAGACACCACCATCAGATCCACCGATACATGGCACAACGCCACTGGAATGGGGCACCACTACCGGTATACATGAGTGCATCACAACATCCACCAACGCATGGGGCAGCACCACCTGCATACATGAGCCACAACCATCACATCCCCCTATGCATGGCGCACCGCCACCGTATACATGAGTCACCAGCATCACATCAACCAATGCATGGAACACCGCCACTGGAATGGGGCACCACTACCGCTATACATGAGTCCATCACAAGATCCACCAATGCATTTTTCACCACTACAGGTATACATGAGGGCATCACAACATCCACCAATGCATGGTTGAAAACCACCGGCATACATGAGACACCACCATGACATTAACCAATGCTTGGCACACCGCCACTGGCATGGGGCACCACCAAAGGTATACATAAGTGCATCACAACATCCACCAATGCATGGGGTGGTAATACCGGCATACATGAGCCACCACCATCACATCCACCATTGTATGGCACAAAGCCAGTGGCGTGGGCCACTACCACCGGTATACATGAGCGCATCGCAAGATCCACTAATGCATGGTTCACCACCACCGGCATATATGAGCCACAACCATTACATCCACCAATGCATAGAACAAAGCCACTGCCATGGGCCAAAATCACCGGTATATATGAGTGCATCGCAACATCCACCAATGCATTGGGCACCACTGCCGGTATACATGAGACACCACCATGACAACCACCAATGGATGACGGACCACCAGTGGCATGAGGCACCACCAAATTTATACATAAGTGCATCACAACATCCACCAATGCATGGCGCACCACCACCGGCATACATGAGTCACCACCATCACATCCCCCAATGCATGGCTCACCGCCACCGTATACATGAGTCACCAGCATCACATCAACCAATGCATGGCACACCGACACTGGCATGGGGCACCACTACCGTTATACATGAGTGCATCACAACATCCACCAATGCATGGTTCACCACCACCGGCATATATGAGCCACAACCATTACATGTACCAGTGCATAGAACAAAGCCACTAGCATGGGCCAAAACCACCGGTATATACGAGTGCATCACAACATCCACCAATGCATTCGGCACCACTACCGGCATACATGAGACACCACCATGACAACCACCAATGGATGAAAGGAGCAAAAGTGACATCAGACACCACCAAATGTATACATAAGTGCATCACAACATGCACCAATGCATGGGGCAGCACCACCGGTATACATGAGCCACCACCATCACATCCACCAACACATGGCACACCGCCACCGGTATACATGAGTCACCAGCATCACATCAACCAATGCATGGAACGCCGCCACTGGCATGGGGCACCAGTACCGGTATACATGAGTGCATCACAACATCCACCAATACATGGGGCAGCACCACCGGCATACATGAGAGACCACCATCACATGTATGGGGCAGCACCACCGGCATACATGAGCCACCACCATAACAAGAACCAATGAATGGCGAACCACCACCGTATACAGGAGTCACCAGCATCACATCAACCAATGCACGGAACACCGACACTGGAATGGGGCACCACTACCGGTATACATGAGTCCATCACAACATCCACCAATGCATTTCGCAGCACCACCGGCACATGTGCGCCATCACCGTCACATCCACTATTGAATGGCGCACAGCCACTGTCATGGGGCACCACTACCGTTATACATGAGTGCATCACAACATCCACCAATGCATGGGGCATCACCACCGGCATACATGAACCACCACCATCACATCCAACAATGCATGGCGAACCGCCACTGTATACATGAGTCACCAGCATCACATCAACCAATGCATGGAACACCCCCACTGGAATGGGGCACCAGTACCGGTATACAGGAGTCCATCACAACATCCACCAATGCATTTCGCAGCACCACCGGCATATATGAGCCATCACCATCACATCCACCAGTCCATGGTGCACCGCCACCGGAATACATGAGACACCACCATGACATTAACCACTACATGGCTCACCGCCACTGGCATGGGGAAGAACCAAAGGTATACATAAGTGCATCACAACATCCACTAATGCATGGGGCACCACTACCGGTATACATGAGGGCATGACAACATCCACCAACGCATGGTTGAGCACCACCGGCATACATGAGCCACAACCATCACATCCACCAATGCATGGCACAACACCACTTTCATGGCGCACGGCCACCGTCATACATTTGACACCACCATCAGATCCACCGATACATGGCACAACGCCACTGGAATGGGGCACCACTACCGGTATACATGAGTGCATCACAACATCCACCAACGCATGGGGCAGCACCACCTGCATACATGAGCCACAACCTTCACATCCCCCTATGCATGGCGCACCGCCACCGTATACATGAGTCACCAGCATCACATCAACCAATGCATGGAACACCGCCACTGGAATGGGGCACCACTACCGCTATACATGAGTCCATCACAAGATCCACCAATGCATTTTTCACCACTACAGGTATACATGAGGGCATCACAACATCCACCAATGCATGGTTGAAAACCACCGGCATACATGAGACACCACCATGACATTAACCAATGCTTGGCACACCGCCACTGGCATGGGGCACCACCAAAGGTATACATAAGTGCATCACAACATCCACCAATGCATGGGGTGGTAATACCGGCATACATGAGCCACCACCATCACATCCACCATTGTATGGCACAAAGCCAGTGGCGTGGGCCACTACCACCGGTATACATGAGCGCATCGCAAGATCCACTAATGCATGGTTCACCACCACCGGCATATATGAGCCACAACCATTACATCCACCAATGCATAGAACAAAGCCACTGCCATGGGCCAAAATCACCGGTATATATGAGTGCATCGCAACATCCACCAGTGCATTGGGCACCACTGCCGGTATACATGAGACACCACCATGACAACCACCAATGGATGACGGACCACCAGTGGCATGAGGCACCACCAAATTTATACATAAGTGCATCACAACATCCACCAATGCATGGCGCACCACCACCGGCATACATGAGTCACCACCATCACATCCCCCAATGCATGGCTCACCGCCACCGTATACATGAGTCACCAGCATCACATCAACCAATGCATGGCACACCGACACTGGCATGGGGCACCACTACCGTTATACATGAGTGCATCACAACATCCACCAATGCATGGTTCACCACCACCGGCATATATGAGCCACAACCATTACATGTACCAGTGCATAGAACAAAGCCACTAGCATGGGCCAAAACCACCGGTATATACGAGTGCATCACAACATCCACCAATGCATTCGGCACCACTACCGGCATACATGAGACACCACCATGACAACCACCAATGGATGAAAGGAGCAAAAGTGACATCAGACACCACCAAATGTATACATAAGTGCATCACAACATGCACCAATGCATGGGGCAGCACCACCGGTATACATGAGCCACCACCATCACATCCACCAACACATGGCACACCGCCACCGGTATACATGAGTCACCAGCATCACATCAACCAATGCATGGAACGCCGCCACTGGCATGGGGCACCAGTACCGGTATACATGAGTGCATCACAACATCCACCAATACATGGGGCAGCACCACCGGCATACATGAGAGACCACCATCACATGTATGGGGCAGCACCACCGGCATACATGAGCCACCACCATAACAAGAACCAATGAATGGCGAACCACCACCGTATACAGGAGTCACCAGCATCACATCAACCAATGCACGGAACACCGACACTGGAATGGGGCACCACTACCGGTATACATGAGTCCATCACAACATCCACCAATGCATTTCGCAGCACCACCGGCACATGTGCGCCATCACCGTCACATCCACTATTGAATGGCGCACAGCCACTGTCATGGGGCACCACTACCGTTATACATGAGTGCATCACAACATCCACCAATGCATGGGGCATCACCACCGGCATACATGAACCACCACCATCACATCCAACAATGCATGGCGAACCGCCACTGTATACATGAGTCACCAGCATCACATCAACCAATGCATGGAACACCCCCACTGGAATGGGGCACCAGTACCGGTATACAGGAGTCCATCACAACATCCACCAATGCATTTCGCAGCACCACCGGCATATATGAGCCATCACCATCACATCCACCAGTCCATGGTGCACCGCCACCGGAATACATGAGACACCACCATGACATTAACCACTACATGGCTCACCGCCACTGGCATGGGGAAGAACCAAAGGTATACATAAGTGCATCACAACATCCACTAATGCATGGGGCACCACTACCGGTATACATGAGGGCATGACAACATCCACCAACGCATGGTTGAGCACCACCGGCATACATGAGCCACAACCATCACATCCACCAATGCATGGCACAACACCACTTTCATGGCGCACGGCCACCGTCATACATGAGACACCACCATCAGATCCACCGATACATGGCACAACGCCACTGGAATGGGGCACCACTACCGGTATACATGAGTGCATCACAACATCCACCAACGCATGGGGCAGCACCACCTGCATACATGAGCCACAACCATCACATCCCCCTATGCATGGCGCACCGCCACCGTATACATGAGTCACCAGCATCACATCAACCAATGCATGGAACACCGCCACTGGAATGGGGCACCACTACCGCTATACATGAGTCCATCACAAGATCCACCAATGCATTTTTCACCACTACAGGTATACATGAGGGCATCACAACATCCACCAATGCATGGTTGAAAACCACCGGCATACATGAGACACCACCATGACATTAACCAATGCTTGGCACACCCCCACTGGCATGGGGCACCACCAAAGGTATACATAAGTGCATCACAACATCCACCAATGCATGGGGTGGTAATACCGGCATACATGAGCCACCACCATCACATCCACCATTGTATGGCACAAAGCCAGTGGCGTGGGCCACTACCACCGGTATACATGAGCGCATCGCAAGATCCACTAATGCATGGTTCACCACCACCGGCATATATGAGCCACAACCATTACATCCACCAATGCATAGAACAAAGCCACTGCCATGGGCCAAAATCACCGGTATATATGAGTGCATCGCAACATCCACCAATGCATTGGGCACCACTGCCGGTATACATGAGACACCACCATGACAACCACCAATGGATGACGGACCACCAGTGGCATGAGGCACCACCAAATTTATACATAAGTGCATCACAACATCCACCAATGCATGGCGCACCACCACCGGCATACATGAGTCACCACCATCACATCCCCCAATGCATGGCTCACCGCCACCGTATACATGAGTCACCAGCATCACATCAACCAATGCAATACCACACCGACACTGGCATGGGGCACCACTACCGTTATACATGAGTGCATCACAACATCCACCAATGCATGGTTCACCACCACCGGCATATATGAGCCACAACCATTACATGTACCAGTGCATAGAACAAAGCCACTAGCATGGGCCAAAACCACCGGTATATACGAGTGCATCACAACATCCACCAATGCATTCGGCACCACTACCGGCATACATGAGACACCACCATGACAACCACCAATGGATGAAAGGAGCAAAAGTGACATCAGACACCACCAAATGTATACATAAGTGCATCACAACATGCACCAATGCATGGGGCAGCACCACCGGTATACATGAGCCACCACCATCACATCCACCAACACATGGCGCACTGCCACCGGCATACATGAGACACCACCATCACATCCCCCAATGCATGGCTCACCGCCACCGTATACATGAGTCACCAGCATCACATCAACCAATGCATGGCACACCGACACTGGCATGGGGCACCACTACCGTTATACATGAGTGCATCACAACATCCACCAATGCATGGGGCATCACCACCGGCATACATGAGCCACCACCATCACATCCCCCAATGCATGGCTCACCGCCAAAGTATACATGAGTCACCAGCATCATATCAACCAATGCATGGAACACCGCCACTGGAACGGGGCACCAGTACCGCTATACATGAGTCCATCACAACATCCACCAATGCATGTTTCACCACTACCGGTATACATGAGGGCATCACAACATCCACCAATGCATGGTTGAAAACCACCGACATACATGAGACACCACCATCACATTCACCAATGCATGGCACACCGCCACTGGCATGGGGCACCACCAAAGGTATACATAAGTGTATCACAACATCCACCAATTCATGGGGCACCACTACCGATATACATGAGTGGATGACAACATCCACCAATGTATGGGGTGGTAAAACCGGCATACATGAGCCACCACCATCACATCCACCATTGCATGGCACACCGCCACCGGCATACATGAGACACCAACATCACATCCACCATTGTATGGCACAAAGCCACTGGCGTGGGCCACTACCACCAATATACTTGAGCGCATCGCAAGATCCACGAATGCATGGTTCACCACCACTGGCATTTATGAACCACAACCATTACATCCACCAATGCATGGCACAAAGCCACTGGCATGGGCCAAAACCACCGGTATATATGAGTGCATCACAACATCCACCAATGCATTGGGCACCACTACCGGTATACATGAGACACCACCATGACAACCACCAATGGATGACGGACCACCAGTGGCATGAGGCACCACCAAAGGTATACATAAGTGCATCACAACATCCACCAATGCATGGTTCACCACCACCGTCATACATGAGCCACAACCATTACATCTGCCAATGCATGGCACACCACCATTGGTATGGGGCACCACAACCGGTATACATGAGTACACTACAACATCCACCAATGCATGGCGCACCACCACAGGCATACATGAGCCACCACCATCACATCCATCAATGGATGGCGCACCGCCACCGGTGTACATGAGTCACCAGCATCATATCAACCAATGCATGGAACACCGCCACTGGCATGGGGCACCAGTATCAGTATACAGGAGTGCATCACAACATCCACCAATGCATGATCGCACCACCACCAGCATACATGAGCCAAGACCATCAAATCCACCAATGCATGGCGCAGTGCCACTGGCATGGGGCACCACCACCGGTATACATGAGTGCATCACAACGTCCACCAATGCATGGGGCAGCACCACCGGCATACATGAGCCACCACCATAACATGAACCAATGCATGGCGAACCACCACCGTATACATGAGTCACCAGCATCACATCAGCCAATGCACGGAACACCGCCAGTGGAATGGGGCACCACTACCGATATACATGAGTCCATCACAACATCCACCAATGCATTTCGCAGCACCACCGGCATAAATGAGCCATCACCATCACATCCACCAGTCCATGGCGCACCGCCAAAGGCATACATCAGACACCACCATGACATTAACCAATGCTTGGCACACCGCCACTGCCATGGGGCACCACCAAAGGTATACATAAGTCCTTCACAACATCCACCAATGCATGGGGCACCACTACCGGTATACATGAGAGCATGACAACATCCACCAATGCATGGTTAAGCACCACCGGCATACATGAGCCACAACCATCAGATCCACCGATGCATGGCACAACACCACTGGCATGGCGCACCACCACCGGCATACATGAGACACCACCATCAGATCCACCGATGCATGGCACAACACCACTGCCATGGGGCACCACCACCGGCATACATAAAGCACCACCATGACATCCACCAATGCATGGGGCACCACCACCGCCATACATCAAACACCACCATCACATCCACCAATGCATGGCGCACCGCCACTGGCATGGGGCACCACCACCGGTATGCATGAGTGCATCACAGCATCCACCAATGCATGGGCAGCACCACAGGTATACAAAAGCCAAAACCATCACATCCACCAATCCATGGCGCACCGCTAGCGGCATACATGAGTACACCGCAACATAAACCAATGCATTGGTCACCACCACCCTCATACATATACATGAGACACCACCATCACATTCACCATTGCATGGCGCACCACCACCGATATAGGTGAGTACACCACAACATATACAAAATGCATGGGGCACCACCACCCTCATACAATAGACACTACCATCACATACATAAATGACTGGCTCACCACCACTGGCATACATGAGTACACCACAACATCCACCAATGCATGGGGCACCAATACCGGCATGCATAAGTACACTACAACATCCACATATGCATAGGGCACTGGAACGGGCATACATGAGCGTACCACAACATGTACCAATCCATGGGCACCACCACCGACATACATAAGAAACTAAAATCACATCCAACAATGCATGGGTCACCACCACACTCATGAGCCACCACCTTCACATCCAGGTATGCATGGGGCAACACCACCGGGATAAATGAGTACACCTGAACATGCACCAATGGGCAACACCACCCTAATACATGTACATGAGACACCACCATCACATCCATCAATGCATGGCGCACCGCCACCGACATACATAAGAACACCACAGGATCCATCAATGCATGGCGCACCACCACAAACATACATGAGTACACTACAACATCCACCAATGCATGGTGCACAACCACCGTCATACATGAGTACATCACAACATCCACAAATGTGTGGCGCACCAAAACCACCTTGATATATGAGTACACAACAACATCCACCAATGCATGGGGCACCACCACTGGCATACCTGAGTACACAACAAGATCAACCAATGGATCGTACCACCACCCTCATACAATAGACACTATGATTACATCCACCAATGAATGGCGCACCGCCACCGGCATACAGGAGTACACCACGACATCCACCAATCCATGACGCACCACCACCGTCATACATGAGGATACCACAACATGCACCAATGCATGATTCACCACCACCGACATACATGAGCCACCACCATCACATCCACCAATGCATGTCGCACCACCAATGACAAACATGAGTACACCACAGCATGTCCCATGCATTGGTGTATGTTGTGGTGTACTCATGCCTCCCAGTGGCGGTACACGATGCAATCATGAATGTTATTGTGTACTCATGTATGAAGGTGGTGGTGCTCCATGCATTGGTGGATGTTGTGGTGTAGTCATGTGTGTTGGTGGTGGTGTCCCATACCTTGGTTGATGTGATGATGGTGTCTCATGTATATGTATGAGTGTGTTGGTATCCCATGCATTGGTGAATGTTGTGGTGTACTCATGTATGAAGGTAGTGGTGCACCATGCTTTGGTGGATGTTGTGGTGTACACATGTATACCATTGGCAGTGCGCCATGCACTGGTGGATGTGATGGTTGAGGTTTATTGATGCCTGTGGTGGTGCCGCATGCATTGGTGGATGTTGTAGTGTACTCATGTATGCTGGTGTCGGTGCCCCGTCCATTGGTGAATGGTGTGGTGTACTCATGTATGCCGGTGGCGGTGCGCCATGCATTGGTGTATGTGATCTTGGTGTCTCATGTATGAGGGTGGTGGTGCACCATTGATTGGTGGATGTTGTTTTGTGTTCATGTATGTCGATGGCGGAGGACGATGGATTGGTTGATGTTGTGGTGTACTCCTGTCTATGCCAGTGGCTGTGCGCCATGTATTGGTGGAGGTGATGACGGTGTCTCATGTATGAAGGTGGTGGTGCCCCATGCATTGGTGGATGTTGTGGTGTACTCATGTGTACCGTTGCCGGTGCATCATGCATTGGTGGATGTGATGGTGGTGGCTCATGTATGCCGGTGATGGTGCGCCATGCATTGGTGGATAAGGTAGTGTACTCATGTATCCCGGTGGTGGTGCCCCATGCATTGGTAGATGTAATGGTGGTGGCTTATTTATGCCGGTCGTTGTTCCCTATGCATTGGTGGATGTTGTGGTGTACTCATGTATCCCGGTGGTGGTGCGCCATGCATTGGTGAATGTAATGGTGGTGTCTCATTTACATGTATTGTGGTGTACGATGTTGAGATGATTTTTTTACTTCAAACAAAACGTAAACCAGACATAGTGAAATTAATATTTCGAATCCACGTCATTTTATCTTGCAACTGAAAATTTAAATCTTAGAATTTTATTTAACTTAGGATAAAAGTTGTTTAACAAACGATTGTAGATTCAAATCGTTATTACTTTTTTGTATTGCAAGGAGGTAAGCGCAGCAGTTAGAACAGTGAAACAAGTGCACGCGCGGTACGTGATGAGTGTTAACTTAGACCAACCCAACTTCTCGACGTTTTATTTAATGTGCATCCCAAACCCCTTGTAATACAAACAAAGAAAGTGATTTGAAATTATGATCGTTTCTTTAACAACTTTCATCTTAATTTGAATAAAATTCTGAGAATTAAATGTTCAATTGGCAAGGTATAAAATTATAAGAAATTTGCCATCGTCATTTCATTTTATTCGATTTACGTTTTTGTTTAAAGAGACATTCATCGGTACGCTTTCACGGCAAACGGACTGTAATCGCAGAATAACATGAGTGAGTCACGATAGCGATGAGTTGTGATAAGCACATCACAATTTACAACATTCCCACCCACGGACGACAGTTTGTTTTAATTCATTTACATTGAATGTTCCATACACCTATGTCACTTTGGGTTTAACTTGTAATTTTAAATTTACAATGGGTTATACCTGTATTGTATTAGCCGTTGATTATGTTTTAGCTATATTGTCTTACATAAATAAATCTGTAATTAATGAAAGAAAATTTTCTTTCGTTTTGTTTCAATAATGAATATTACCAGGTCTTACTTGGCTCACGCTAAATAAGAAAACATGCCTCTGTGCAAACATTTGTGATTGATTGAGGTGCTTTCAATAGCTCTAATCCTTTGTTTCGGGTTCGGCGACTGGGATTAGGTTGCGTAAGCGAGCGACCCGAAGCGAGCGACTGAAGCCCGCTTGGAGTTTGAGCACCCACCTATTGACGTGAAATATTCGTCGTGGGTACAGAAAGTCTTGAAATCCTGTAGAGGTAGGATGACTTCAAGGATTCTTCGGAAGGGCGACAGAGGGCCAGACAGGTAGGTGTTTCCATATCTATTTGGAAGAAAATATGCGTCTTCATGGATATTAGTTTAATATTCAGTGCACACTCATTCTCTCAGAGTACACAGCCATTTAGGTATAGATGGGAAAGGTTGATACTGGTTTCTGCATGTAAACGGAGTGGTAGTGTAGACTAGTTGTTCAAGTGTTGGCATGTCACGTTCAGTGTCAGTGTTCGAGTCCTCACTTAAATATTATGTCCTACGCCTACTTATGAGGCCCGTCGTTGGAATATTGCCCAAAGCGGCAGAAAACCACACTTACTCGCTGTTGTTAATCCAATCTACATCCGAGAGAAATGTGATTACTGATGCTTATGCATGACTCATTTCTTTCAGACGCAGGAACCCTGGCACACTCTGGATTTGGTGTTGTGTCACTCTAAATCCTTCCACCTGGACTTTAGTACACTGGCTTTCCGAGGGTCCGATGGGATGAGCTTTTGTCTCATGGTGGCTCCATTGTGCGTCTGCTCTCCGCGTAGCCCCCTGCCGAGCGTACATGGAGTAGGTTCGGTGCTAGGGCCTGACTGTACAGTCAGGATGGTTGCTACAGCAATCCAGCTAGTTTAGGGTTGGCACACTCTGTGGCCCCAGTCTTTTCAGCATCCCCAGTAGACCCAATGCTGACTGCACTTGACTGGTAGAATAGGGGTTAGTGTAGATAGGGCCCCCTTCGTGCATGCCCTGTACAATGCTATCTATAGATAGTATAACTTAGTGTTATCCCACCATTCCGTCCTTCAATAGGTAGTTCGAGACAAAGCAAGTCCCGGATGGTCACTTTGAAAGTCAGTGTACTGGCCACCTGCTGGTAAAGCATTCACTATTTCAGTTTAAAACTTAAATGAAATTTTGTTTTTCACGTTCCGATATATTTGCTTTGTATTTAAATGTAAGGGGATCGTCGAATAACCGAATGGTTAAAGCATTCGCTCATGACGCTCCAAACAAACCTATTTCGATTTTTCTTATCTGAATGATGTGTGGAGCCGATATTTGTTGTTTCTCCTCGTGATATAGCTGGTATGCTGGTAAAAGCAGTGTGAAAACGACTCTCATGCAGTCTTAATATGTACTGGAAGTATAAATTATGATACAGAATACTGTTTACCTTTATTAGCAGAAGCCACTGTGTTTTTCGAAACGATCTTTAAAGAAAACATCAAGTGCCTCCTTGTGTACGATGACATCTACTGCCAAGTCACAACTTGATTTTCGTGTTTGAGATATGTTCTCGTGGAATCATATATTTTGCATTTATGCACACAGTACAAATGATGTAAAATATGTTTACCTTTATTATCAGGAGCGTGGATGCCATCGTCCTGGGGGTGGAAATGGACTCTGAAGTCTCCCAGAGGCAGGACGACTGCCAAGAAGACATTCCATAGACAGAAGTGCATCAAGGATTCTTCTGGAGCAGCATGTGGATGTTTTACTGTTCGGACACTTTGTGACAATGTACTCTGCGTGTCTACTACTGTAAACCCTCCAGTAGAATAGGTAGCGTTGCATACGTTGAGGGAACACGGTTCCAGAGTTTTTTTCTCAAAAATGTTTTTTATCTCTGGTTTTACGTGTCGGGCTTCAGTTACCTTTGACCTTGTTCAAATCTCAAATTTGATCAAGATCAATTTAGACACACATTCTGCGACACCAATGTTGGTGTTTATGTTCGAGGATTTGGTACTGTTCCATGTTGGGAATGATGACATTAATAAAACATAATCCGTACAGCTGGTCCAATTGTACTTGTTTGTTTTGCTGTTTTGTTTGTGAAACTTGTGAACTCGAGAAGAATTGTTTTTGTCCATGGAAATCGGATGTGCACGACTTTATCGCCTTGTAGGAGTGCTTGTTTTTAGCCATACACTGCCATGCACTGCTAAACACCGCCAACACAGAAACACATCACGAAACAAGTCCAACATTCAAACAATAGGGGGTATTCTAATGTCTACAAACCGATTCTTACAATACAAAAGCCTATCAACATTACTAGATCACATCGCACAGACCTTTAGTTCAATGTATGTACTAAAGAATCCAGTGGTGTCTGTAGGTGAGACAAGACATTAAATGAAAAGCTCCCACCAACATCCAACAGTCTAGAATATTACATTGTGCAAGTAAACAACCAAGTGCATGTTTGCCAATCATATTCCTTAACCAGTTGACCATGGTTGGAGCATTTGTGATGGTCAGCGTATCCCTATTCTTTGTTCTGATGTCGAGAGATGCTGCTCCCCATGGTTTGGTTGAACTGACACAGAGTAAATGCAATATAGTCAGAATGCCATCAGAGAGAGAGAGAGATCTATATCAAAGCAGATAAACTGAACAAATTGTAAGCTTGTGAATGTATCCAAAGTGAGTAACAGTTATCTGACAGACCATTTGAATAGCTACTACGAGAGCTTAGAGGCAGTTATCGATCGTGAAGAATAGTTTTCTAATACTTTGGATACTGCTATTTCATCAAATAGTGTAGGAATGTATAGCTTTTATTAACCATAACATTGAAGTTTTTTTTTTCTAAACTGTGTTAAACATGTGACACCAAATGAATTGTTTCTTAGTTCTCAGCTCTGTATAGGCACTAAAACTACAATGGTGGCCATCTTGGCAGCCATTTTCGAATTCTGGATAATATCAAGGTATTCCATGTAACATGTTGTCACTTCTAGAAGTAAACAGGAAACAAAATCTCGTCTCAAAGAGTAAGCTGTAAAACATTATATTATCACGACATAACCATACAAAATCACCTGTTTTGTGCCCGAGTCACCACTCTAGAAGATACAAGTGTCAAAAAACGTAAAAAGTATCAACATTGGCCGTAAATGGACACATTCGGTGTTAATTTTTATGTAAATGTAACTGCCGAGAAGACAATTCAAAATGGCGGTCATTTTCATTATTTTCAAAAACAAATATATGTCATAAAACATATACACCCTTTAGCAATACACAAAAGTCAAAATGACAGTGATCAGATTGATATTAATAAAACTATCCATGATTAACTTTGAGATGTTGTCGGCCAGCAAACCAAATGTCATGAAAATGCTCACAGACCTCCACCACATAAAATGGCCTGTGAAAACCTGAGTATTAAAGGCCTTTTCATGAGCCAAAGACATCATACTAACTGAAGATAGTGTCAAACAAACTCAGTACTGGGGAGGCTACGACATCAGAGTTTTCAGCTGCCTCCTCCTGTAGTACTTCAATACCCTTGGATACAGCAAAGAGGGTCACCTTTTACGGTGTCTTGTCAGGAGTCTCGATCACAAGGAAAAGCAGCCAATACTCAATCGATGCAGAAGGTCTGTGATCGGTATCAATAGGGTCAATTTCAAGTGGACATTTTAGGCTTTGGGGCGGAATTTCATAGGTGTAAGCCGTGGTTAGTGTAATATGGTTCATCATCTGAGCCACCCACCCACCACGGAGTATCACAAGGACAATGCTAAAAGCAAGTGGGTCTCCAACTTACAGCACTAAGGATACCTGGATGATCTACTCCAGCAGAAGAATTAATATTAATATTTCTACCAGATTGGCCCGTGAGCTACGAGGTCGAAAATATCGGCGTTCATATTTTTCATACGATGACCTAGGTGAAAATATTACTTTGTCAAGGTGAAGTGATGTCGTGAGCAATGCAAGGACGCCACGTCACCAATCCATGGGGCACCACCTCAGGCATACATGAGACACCACACTCACATCCACCAATGGATGGCACACCGTCACCGTCATAGGGCACCACCACCGGTATACATGAGTACACCACATCATCCACAAATGCATGGGGCAACACCACCTTCATGCATGAGTACACCACATCATCCACCAATGCATGGAGCACCACCACCGGCACACATGAGAACACCACAACATCTACCAATGCATGGTTCACCACCAGAATCATACATGAGACACCACCATCACATCCACCAATGCATGGCACAATGCCACCGGCATACATGAGTACATCACAACATCCACCAATGGATGGTCCACCGCCACTACATCCTCCAATGCATGGCGCACCGACACTGGCATACGTGAGCACATCATCACATCCACCAATCCATGGCACACAGCCACCAGCATACATGAGGACACCACAACATCCACCAATGCATCGTCCACCGTCACTGGCATCCATGAGACACCACCATTATATAATCCAATACATGGCGCACCGCCACTGGCATACGTGAGCACATCATCACATCCACAAATGTATTGCGGACAGCCACTGGTATAAGTGAGCACATCATCACATCCACCAATCCATGGCACACTGCCACCAGCATACACGAGGACACCAGAACATAAACCATTCCATGGGGTACCGCAACCGGCATACATGAGTAGACCACAACATTCACTAATGCATCGTCCATCGCCACGCGCATACATGAGACACCACCATTACATAATCCAATGCATGGTGCACCGCCACCGGCATACATGAGTACACCGCAACATCCACGAATGCAAGGGGAACCATCACCGGCATACATGAGAAACCACCATCACATCAACCAATGCATGGCGCACCGCAACCGGCATACATGAGTACACCATAACATCCACCAATGCATGGGGCAACACTACAGGCATACATGAGCCACCACCATCACATCCACCAATACATGGCGCATCGCCGCTAGCTTACATGAATGTATCACAACATCCACCAATGCATGGGGCACCACCACCAGCATCCATGAGCACACCTCAACATCTACCAATGCATGGTTCACCACCACCGGCATACATGAGCGACCACCATCGCATCCACCAATGCATGGCGCACCGCCACCGACATACATGAGTACACCACAACATTCACCAATGCATTTTGCACCACCACATTCATACAATAAACACTATTATCACATCCACCAATGCATGGTACAAGGCCACCGTCATGGGGCACCACCAACGACATACATGAATGTATCACAACATCCACCAATGCATGGCGCACCGCCACAGACATACATGAGACACCACCACTACATCCTCTAATACATGGCGCTCTGCCACTGGCATACATGAGACACCACCATCACATACTCCAATCCATGGTGAACCACCAGCCTCATACATGAGTACGCCACAACATCAACCAATGCATGGCACACCGCAACCGGCATACACGAGTACACCGCAACATCCACCAATGGATCATTCACCACCAACCGCATACATGAATAGACCACAACATTCACCAATGCATGGTGTACCGCCACCAGGATACATCACGACACCAGAACATCCACCATTGCATGGGGCACCGCCACCGGCTTACATGAGACACCACCATCACATCCACCAATGCATGGCGCACCACCATTGGCATACATAAGTACACCAGAACATCCACAAATGCATGGGGCACCGCCATCGGCATACATGAGTAGACCACAACATCCACCAATTCCTGGGCACCACTACAGGAATACATGAGACACCACCATCACATCCACCAATGCATGGCGCACCACCAGATTCATACAATAAACACTATTATCACATCCACCAATGCATGGCACAAGGCCACTGTAATGGGGCACCACCACCGACATACATGAATGCATCACAACATCCACCAATGCATGGCGCACCGCCACCGGCATACATGAGCCACCACCATCACATCCTCCAATCCATGGTCCACCACCAGCCTCATACATGAGTAAACCACAACATTCATCAATGGATGGGGCACAGACACCGGCATACATGAGTACACCACAACATCCACCAATGCATGGGGCACCACCACATTCATCCATAAGCAGCCACCATCACATCCACAAATGCATGGCGCACCGCCAACGGTATACATGAGTACACCACAACATCCACCAATGCATGGCGCACCACTACCTTCTTACATGAGTACACCGCAACATTCACGAATCCATGGGCCACCACCACCCTCAGACATTTATATGAGACACCACCATCACATCCACCAATCCATGGGACACCGCAAAAGACATACATGACTACACCACAACATTCACCAATGGATGGGGCAGAGCCAACGGTATACATGAGTACACCTCAACATCCACCAATGCATGGGGCACCACCACAGGCACCAATAAGCTACCACCATCACATGCACCAACTCATAGGGCACCAGCACCGGAGTACATAACTACACTACAACATGCGCCAATGCATGGGGCACCACCACCGACACATACAAGTCACCAGCATCACATCCACCAATGCATGGTGCACCACCACCGGCATACATGAGTACACCACAACATCCACCAATGCATCCTATACCGCCACCAGCATACATGACCACACCACAACATCCACCAATGCATGGTTCACCACCACAGCCATACATGAGCACACCACAACATCCACCAATGCATGGAGCACCAACACCAGCATACATGAGACACCACCATCACATCCATAAATGTATGACGCACCACCAAAGACATACATGAGTACACCACAACATCCACCAATGCATGGGACACCACCACAATCATACATAAGCCACCACCATCACAATCACAAATGCATGGCGGACCGCCGAAGATATACATGAGTACACCACACCATCCACAAATGTATTGCGCACCACGACCACCGGCATATATGAGTACACCACAACATCCACGGATGCATGGCGCACCATTACCTCCTTACATGACTACGCCGCAACATTCACGAAAGCATGGGCCACCACCACCCACATACATTTATATGAGACACCACCATCCCATTCACCAATGTATCAGACACCGCCAAAGACATACATGAGTACACCACAACATCAACCAATGCATGGGGCACCACCACCCTCATACATGAGTACACCACAACATCCACCAATGCATAGGGCACAAGTACCGGCATACAGAACTACTCCACAACATCCTCCAATACCTGGGGCACGGAAACCGGTATACATGAGCAAACTACAATTGCACCAATGCATAGGGCAGAACCACCAGCATACGTAAGTCACCACCATCACATCCACCAATGCATGGCGCACCGCCACCGGCATACATAAGCATAACAGAATATCCAAGAATGCATAGCGCACCGCCATCAGAATACATGAGTACACCACAAAATCCACCAATGCATGGGACACCACCAGCTTCATACATGAGTACAACACAACATCCACCAATACATCGTGACCCGCCACTGGCATATATATTCACACCACAACATCCACCAATGCATAGCTCACCACCACCGACATACATGAGTACACAACAACATCCACCAATGCATCATGTACCGCCACCAGCATAAATGACCACACCATCACATCCACCAATGCATGGCGCACTACCACCAGCATACATGAGTACATTCAAACTTCCACCAATGCATGGCGCACCGATACCGGCATACATGAGTACACCACAAAATCCACCAATGCATCGTGTACCACCACCGGCGTACATGACTACACAACATCATCCACCAATGCATGAGGCAATACCACCACCATACATGAGACACCACCATCAGATCCACTAATGTGTAGCGCACAACCCACGACATAGATGACTAGACCACAACATCCATCAATGCATGAGGCACTACCACCCTTACACATGAGTACAACACAACATCCACCAATGCATCGGGCACCGCCAAAGGCATACATGACCACACCACAACATCCACCAATGCATAGCTCACCACCACCGGCATACATGAGTACACCACAACATCATAAAATGCATTGCCCACTGCCACCGTATACGTGAGGACACCACAACATCCACCAATGCATGGTTCACCACCACCGGCATACATAAGCCACCACCATCACATCCAACAATGCTTGGGCACCACCACCGGGATACATGAGTACACCACAACATCCACCAATGCAATGCTCACCACCACCCTCATACATATACATGAGACACCATCATCACATCCACCAATGCATGGCGCACAGCCACTGGCATACATGAGCACACCACAACATCCACAAATGTATGCAGCACAACAACCACCTTCATATATGAGTACACCACAACATCCAGTAATACATGGTGCATCACCATCGGCATATATGAGTATCCCACAAGATTCACCAATGCATGGGCCACCACGACCCTCATACATATACATGAGACACCACCATCACATCCATCAATGCATGGCACCCCGCCACCGACATACATGAGTACACCACAACATCCACCGTTGCATCGTGTACTACCACCGGCATACATGAGTACACCACAACATATCCACCAATCCTTGGCGCCCCACCGCTGGCATACATAAGTAAATAACAACATCCACCAATGCATGGTACACCAGCACCGGCATACGTGAATACACCACAACAACCACCAATGGAATGGTCACCACCACCCTCATACATATACATAAGCCACCACCACAACATCCACCAATGCATGGGGCACCACCACCGGCATACATGAGTACACCACAACTTCCACCAATGCGATGATCACCAAAACTCTCATACATATAAATGACACACCACCATCACATCCATCAATGCATCGGCTAACACCACCCGCATACATGAGTACACCACAACATCCACCAATGCATGGTTCACCACCACCGGCATGCATAGGCCACTACCATCACATCCACCAGTGCATGGGGAAATACCACAGGGATACATGGGTACACCACAACATCCACCAATGCATGGGACACCAAAACCGGCATACATGAGTACACCACAATATCCACCAATGGATGACCCACTACCACCGGCCCACTGAGGCACCACCATCACATCCACCAATGCATGGTTCACCACCACCGGCATACATAAGCCACCACCATCACATCCAGCAATGCTTGGGCACCACCACCGGGATACATGAGTACACCACAACATCCACCAATGCAATGCTCACCACCACCCTCATACATATACATGAGACACCATCATCACATCCACCAATGCATGGCGCACAGCCACTGGCATACATGAGCACACCACAACATCCACAAATGTATGCAGCACAACAACCACCTTCATATATGAGTACACCACAACATCCAGTAATACATGGTGCACCACCATCGGCATATATGAGTATCCCACAAGATTCACCAATGCATGGGCCACCACGACCCTCATACATATACATGAGACACCACCATCACATCCATCAATGCATGGCACCCCGCCACCGACATACATGAGTACACCACAACATCCACCGTTGCATCGTGTACTACCACCGGCATACATGAGTACACCACAACATATCCACCAATCCTTGGCGCCCCACCACTGGCATACATAAGTAAATAACAACATCCACCAATGCATGGTACACCAGCACCGGCATACGTGAATACACCACAACAACCACCAATGGAATGGTCACCACCACCCTCATACATATACATAAGCCACCACCACAACATCCACCAATGCATGGGGCACCACCACCAGCATACATGAGTACACCACAACTTCCACCAATGCGATGATCACCAAAACTCTCATACATATAAATGACACACCACCATCACATCCATCAATGCATCGGCTAACACCACCCGCATACATGAGTACACCACAACATCCACCAATGCATGGTTCACCACCACCGGCATGCATAGGCCACTACCATCACATCCACCAGTGCATGGGGAAATACCACAGGGATACATGGGTACACCACAACATCCACCAATGCATGGGACACCAAAACCGGCATACATGAGTACACCACAATATCCACCAATGGATGACCCACTACCACCGGCCCACTGAGGCACCACCATCACATCCACCAATGCATGGGGCTACAACACCGGGATACATGAGCACACCACAACATCCACCAATGCAATGGTCCCCACCACTCTCATACATATACATGAGACACCACCATCACATCCAACAAGGCATGGCGCACAGCCACTGGCATACATAAGTACACCACAATATCCACCAATGCATGGGACACCACCACCGGCATACATGAGTCAGCACCATTACATCCACCAATGCATGGGCACCACCACCGGGATACATGAGTACACCACAACATCCACCAATGCAATGCTCACCACCACCCTCATACATATACATGATACACCATCATCACATCCACGGATGCATGGTGCACCGCCACAAGCATACATGAGAACACCACAACATCCACAAATGCATGGTCTACCACCAACCTCATACATATACATGAGACTCAACCATCACATCCAGTAATGCATGGCGCACCTCCACCGACATACATGAGTACAAATCAAGAACCACTACTGCATGGCGCACCATCACCCGGAAACATAAGTACACACCAACATCCACCAATGCATGGCGCACCATCACCGGCATACATGAGCCATCACCATCACATCCATCAATACATGGGGCACCACCACTGGAATACATGAGTACACCACAACATCCACCAATGCATGGCGCACCGCCACTGGCATACATGAGCACACCACAACACCCAAAAATGTATGGCGCACCACAACCACCTTCATATATGAGTACACCTCAACATCTAACAATGCATGATTCACCATCACCCTCATACATCAGTACAACACAACATCCACCAATGCATCGTGCACTGCCAAAGGCATACATGACCACACCACAACATCCACCAATGCATAGCTCACCACCACCGACATACATGAGTACACCACAACATCCAAAAATGCATTGCCCACTGCCACCGGTATACGTGAGGACACCACAACATCCACCAATGCATTGTTCACCACCACCCTCATACATATACATGAGCCACCACCATCACATCCATTAATGCTTCTCCACTACAACCGGGATACATGAGTACACCACAACATCCACCAATGCAATGCTCACCACCACCCTCATACAAATGCATGAGACACCATCATCACATCCACCAATGCATGGTGAACCGCCACTGGCATACTTGAGCACACCACAACATCCAAAAATGTATGGCGCACCACAACCACCTTCATATATGAGTACACCTCAACATCTAACAATGCATGATTCACCATCACCCTCATACATCAGTACAACACAACATCCACCAATGCATCGTGCACTGCCAAAGGCATACATGACCACACCACAATATCCACCAATGCATAGCTCACCACCACCGGCATACATGAGTACACCACAACATCCAAAAATGCATTCCCCACTGCCACCGGTATACGTGAGGACACCACAACATCCACCAATGCATGGTTCACCACCACCCTCATACATATACATGAGACACCATCATCACATCCACCAATGCATGGTGAACCGCCACTGGCACACTGGAGCACACCACAACATCCAAAAATGTATGGCGCACCACAACCACCTTCATATATGAGTACACCACAACATCCAGTAATACATGGTGCACCACCACCGGCATATATGAGTATCCCACAAGATTCACCAATGCATGGGCCACCACGACCCTCATACATATACATGAAACACCACCATCACATCCATCAATGCATGGCACCCCGCCACCGACATACATGAGTACACCACAACATCCACCGTTGCATCGTGTACTACCACCGGCATACATGAGTACACCACAACATATCCACCAATCCTTGGCGCCCCACCGCTGGCATACATAAGTAAATAACAACATCCACCAATGTATGGTACACCTGCACCGGCATACATGAGTACACCACAACAACCACCAATGGAATGGTCACCACCACCCTTATACATAAGCCACCACCACAACATCCACCAATGCATGGGGCACCACCACTCTCATACATGAGTACACCACAACTTCCACCAATGCGATGATCACCAAAACTCTCATACATATAAATGACACACAACCATCACATCCACCAATGCATTTCGCACCGCCACTGGCATACAGGTTCACACCACATCATCCACAAAGGCATGGGCCACCACCAACCTCATACATATACATGAGACACCACCATCACATAAACTTATGCATGGCACACTACCACCGACATACATAAGTACACCACAACATTCACCAATGTATGGTGCACCCCCACCGGCATACGTAAACCACCATCATCACATCCACCAATGCATGGGGTAACACCACCCACATACATAAGTACACCACAACATCCACCAATGCATAGGCCACCACCATCACATCCATCAATGCATGGGGAAATACCACAGGGATACATGGGTACACCACAACATCCACCAATGCAATGGTCACCAGCACCCTCATACATATACATGAGACACCACCACAACATCCACCAATGCATGGGACACCACCACCGGCATACATGAGCCACCACTATCACATCCAACAATGCATGGGCACAACCACCGGGATACATGAGCACACCACAGCATCGAAAAATGTATGCCGCACCACCACCGGCATACATGAGTACACCACAATTTCCACCAAAGCATGGCGCACCACCACCGGCATACATGAGCAACCACCATCACATTCACCAATGCAATGGTCACCACCACCTTCATACATATACATGAGCACACCACATCATCCACACACGTATGGCGCACCACAACCACCTTCATATATGAGTACACCTCAACATCTACCAATGGATGGCGCACCACCACCGGCATACATGAGTACACCACCACATTCACCAATGCATGGGCCACCACCACCCTCATACAAATACATGAGACACCACCACCAATGCATGGCACCCCGTCACTGGCATACATGAACACACCACAACATCCACAAATATATAGCGCCCTATGACCACCGGTATATATGAGTACACCACAACATCCACCAAAGCACTGGTCACAACCACAATCATACATGTACATGAGACACCACCATCACATCCACCAATGCATGGCACACCGCCACTTTCATACATGAGCACATCACAACATCCACCAATGCATGGCGCACCGCCACTGGTATACATGAGTACACCACTACATCCACCAATGCATTTGGCACCAAAACCCTCATACATGAGTACACCACAACATCCACCAATGCATGATTCACCACCACCGGCATACATGAGCCACCACCATCACATACACCAATCCATGGGCACCACCACTGGGATACATGAGTACACCACAACATCCACCAATGCAATGCTCACCACGACCCTCATACATATACATGAGACACCATCATCACATCCACCAATGCATAGTGCACCTCCACTGGCATACATGAGCACGCCACAACATCCACAAATGTATGGTGCACCACAACCACCTTCATATATCAGTACACCACAACATCCAGTAATGCATGGCGCACCACCACCGGCATACATGAGTACACCACAACATTCACCAATGCATGGGCCACCGCCACCCTCATACATATACCTGAGACACCACCATCACATCCATCAATGCATGGCACACCGCCACCGACATACATGAGTACACCACAACACATCCACCATTGCTTGGCGCCCCACCGCTGGCATACATAATTAAATAACAACATCCACCAATGCATGGTACACCAGCACCGGCATACGTGAGTACACCACAACATTGATATATGTTGTGGTGTGCTGATGTATGATGGTGGTGGTGCCTTATGGCGGTGGCGGTATGCCATGCATTGGTGGATGTGATATTGGTGGCTCATGTATGCTTGTGGTGGTGAACCATGCATTGGTGCATGTTGTGGTGTCCTCATATATGCCGTAGGCGGTACACCATGCATTGGTGGATGTTGTGGTATGCTCATGTATGCCTGTGACAGTACACAATGCATTGGTGGATTTTGTGGTGTACTGGTATGCTGGTGGTGGTGCGCCATGGATGGATGTTATAGTGTACTCATATATGAAAGTGGCGGTGAGCCATGCATTGGTGAGTTTGATGGTGGTGGCTGATGTATGCCGGCCTCTGTATACGATGCATTGGTGGATGTTGTGGTGTACTCATGTATGACGGTGGTGGTGCCCCATGGATTGGTACATGGTGCGATGTACTCATGTATGCCGGTGGTGGTGAACCATGCTTTGATGGATGTTGTGGTGTGCTCATGTATGTCGATGGCAGTGCGCCATTCATTGGTGGATGTGATGGTGGTGGCTTATGTGTTCCGGTGGTGGTGCCCTATACATTGCTTTATGCTGCGGTGCACCCTTTTTTACCTGTGGCGGTGCGCCATGCATTGGAGGATGTGATGGTGGTGTCTCATGTCTGAGGTTGCTGGTGCCCCTTGCATTTGTGGATGATGTGGTGTGCTCTTGCATGCTGGTGGCAGTGCATTATGGATTGGTGGATGTTGTATTGTACTCATGTATGCCGGTGGTTCTACATGATGCAATATTGCATGTTTGTGTGTACTCATGTATACCGGTGGTGGTGCACCATGCATTGGTGGATGTGATGGTGTGCTCCCGTATATGCCAGTGGCGGTGCGCCATCCATTGGTGGAGGTGATAGTGGTGTCTTATGTATGAGGATAGAGGTGCCCCATGCATTGGTGGATGTTGTGGTGCACTCATGTATACCGTTGACTTTGCTCCATGGATTGGTGGATGTGATGGTGGTGGCTTATGGATGCCAATGGTGGTGTCCCATGCATTGGTAGATGTTGTGGTGTACTCATGTATGCCGGTAGCGTTGCCCCATCCATTGGTGAATGTTGTGGTGTACGCATGTATACCTTTGGCGGTGTGCCATGCATTTGTGTATGTGATAGTGGTGTCTCATGTATGATGGTGATTTTGCCCCATGGATTTGTTGATGTTGTGGTGTACTTATGTATGCGATAGTTACTTATGTATGCCTGTAGTGGTGCCCCATGCTTTCGTGGATGTTTTTGTGAACTCATGTATGCCGGTGGTGGTACATCATGCATTGGTGGATATTGTGGTGTACTCATGTTTGTCGGTGGATTTTGTGGTGTACTCATGTATGGTGGTATGGCCCCATGCATTGGTGGATGTGATGGTGGTGTCTCTTGTATTTGTATGAGGGTGGTGGTGGTAACCATTGCTTTGGTGGATGGTGCAGTGTACTCATGTATGCCGTTGGTGGTGCGCAGTGCTTCGGTGGATGTGATGGTGGTGGCTCATGTATACCGGTGGTGGTGTCCCATGCATTGGTGGATGTTGTCATGCACTCATGTATACCGGTGGTGGTGTGACATGCACTGGTGGATGTGATGGTGATCTCTCATGTATGCCGCTGGTGGTGAACCATGCATTGCTGGATGTTGTGGTGTCCTCATGTACGTCGGTGGCGGTACACAATGCATTGGTGGATGTTGTGGTATGCTCATGTATGCCGGTGACCGTACATGATGCTTTGGTGGATGTTGTGGTGTACTCGGGTATGCCGGTGGCGGTGCACCATGCATTGGTGGATATGGTGGTGGTGGCTTATGTATACCAGTGGTGGTGAAGCATGCATTTTCGGATGTTGTGTTCTTCTCATCTATACAGTTGGCGTTGCGCAATCCATATGTGGATGTCATGGTTGTGTCCCATGGATTAGAGTGGTGTTGACCCTTGCATTGTTGGATGTTGTGGTGTACTCATTTATACCAGTGGCGGTGCGCCATGCATTGGTGGATCTGATGATGGTGTCTCATGTATATGTATGAGAGTGGTGGTGACCATTGCATTGGTGGAACTTGTGTTGTACTCTTGTATGCCGGTGGTGGTGCCCCATGGATTTGTGGATGTTGTGGTGTACTCATATATGCCGGTGGTGGTGAACCATGCATTTGTGGATGTTGTTATTTACTTATGTATGCCAGTGGTGGTGCGCCATGCATTGGTGGATATGTTAGTGGTTGCTTATGTATGCCTATGCTGGTGGCCCATGCATTAGTGAATGTTGTGGTGTACTCATGTGTGCCGGTGGTGGTACACGATGCAGTGGTGGATGTTGTGGTGAGTACATGTTTGCCAGTGGCGGTGGGCCATGCATTGGTGGATGTGATGGTGGTGTCTCATGTATATGTATGAGGGTGGTGGTGGCCCTTGCATTGGTGAATGTTGTGTTGTACTCATGTATGCCGGTGGTGGTGCATCATACATTTGTGGATGTTGTTATTTACTCATGTATGCCAGCGGCGGTGCTCCATGCATCGGTGGATGTGATGGTGGTGGCTTATGTATGCCTATAGTGGTGCACCATGCATTGGTGGATATTGTGGTGTACTCATGTATGCCGGAGGTGGAACACGATCCATTTATGGATGTTATGGTGTGCTCATGTATGTCACTGGAGGTGCGCCATACAGTAGTGGTTGTGATGATAGTGCCTCAGTAGGTCTGTAGTGGTGCGCCATGCATTGGTGGATGTTGTGGTGTGCTCATATATGCCGGTGGCGGTACACGATGCATTCATGGATGTTGTGGTATACTCATGTATGGTGGTGGTAGTGCCCCATGTGTTGGTGGATGTTGCGGTATAATCATGTATGTCGGTGCCAGTGCGCCATGCAATATTGGATGTGATGGTGTTGGCTCATGTATGCCGGTGGAGTTGAACCATGCATTGGTGGATGTGATGGTGGTTGCTTATGGATGACTGTGGTGGTGCCCCATGCATTCGTGGATGTTGTGGTATACTCATGTATGAGGGTGGTGGTGCCCCATCCATTGGTAAATGTTGTGGTGTACTCCTGTATGTCGATGGCGATGTGCCATCAATTGGTGGATGTTTTGGTGTATTCATGTATGTGGGTGGCGGTGGACGATACATTGGTGGATGTTGTGGTGTGCTCATGTATACCGGTGGCGCAGTGCCATGCATTGGTGGATGTGATGGTGTTCTCACGTATAAATCTTTCTCTGCGCCATGCATTGGTGGATGTGATTGTGGTGTCTCATTATGAGATGGTAGTTCCCCATGCATTGGTGGATGTTGTGGTGTACTCATGTATGCCGGTTGTGTTGCCATATGCATTGATGGATGTTGTGGTGTGCTCTTGTCTGCCGGTGGCAGTGCACCATGCATTGGCGAATGTGATGGTAGTGTCTCATGTATGAGGGTGGTGGTTACCCTTGCATTGGTGGATGTTGTGGTGTACTCATGTATGCCGGTGGAGGTGAGCCATGCAATGGTGGATGTTGTTCTGTAGTCATCTATATCGGTGGCGGTGTCCCATTCTTTGGTGGAGGTGATGGTGGTGTCTCAATTATGAGGGTGGCGGTGTCCCTTCCATTGGTGAATGTTGTGGTGTAGTCATGTATGTCGGTGGTGGTGCGCCATGCATTGGTGGATGTTGTGGTGAGCACATGTATGCCGGTGGTGGTGCCCCATGCATTGGTGGATGTTGTGGTGTACTGACATATGCCGTTGGTGGTGCACCATGCATTGGTGGGTGTTGTTATTTACTCATGTATGCCAGCGGCGGTGCTCCATGCATCGGTGGATGTGATGGTGGTGGCTTATGTATGCCTATAATGGTGCACCATGCATTGGTAGATATTGTTTTTACTCATGTATACCGGAGGTGGAACACGATTCATTTTTGGATGTTATGGTGTGCTCATGTATGTCACTGGCGGTGCACCATACAGTAGTGTTTGTGATGATGGTGCCTCAGTAGGCCGGTAGTGGTGCGCCATGCATTGGTGGATGTTGTGATGTACTCATGTATACCGGTGCTGGTACCCCAATCCGGTGGCGGTGTGCCATGCATTGGTCGATGTCATGGCGGTGGCTCATGTGCGCCGGTGGTGGTGAACCATGCATTGGTAGATGTTCTCATGTGCTCATGTATGCTGGTGGCGGTACACGATGCATTTGTGAATGTTGTGGTATACTCATGTATGGTGGTGGTGGTGCCCCACGTGTTGGTGGATGTTGCGGTATAATCATGTATGTCGGTGGTGGTGTGCCATGCAATGGTGGATGTGATGGTATTGGCTCATGTATGCCGGTGGAGTTGAACCATGCATTGGTGGATGTTGTGTTCTACTTATGGATACAGTTAACAGTGCGCCATGCATTTGTGGATGTGATGGTGGTGGCTTATGGATGACTGTGGTGGTGTACCATGCACTGGTGGGTGTTGTGGTGTACTCATGTATGAGGGTGGTGGTGCCCCATCCATTAGTGAATGTTGTGGTGTACTCTTGTATGTCGATGGCGACGTGCCATGCACTGGTGGATGTGATGCTGTGCTCACGTATATGCCAGTGGCTGTGCGCCATGCATTGGTGATGGTGGTGTCTCATGTGTGAGGGTGGTGGCGCAACATCCATTGGTGTACTCATGTATGAAGGTGGTAGTGCGCCATGCATTGGTGGATGTGATTGTGGTGTCTCATTATGAGATGGTAGTTCCTCATGCATTGGTGGATGTTGTGGTGTACTCATGTATGCCGGTGGTGTTGCCATATACATTGATGGAAGTTGTGGTGTGCTCTTGTCTGCCGGTGGCAGTGCACCATGCATTGGTGAATGTGATGGTAGTGTCTCATGTATGAGGGTGGTGGTTACCCTTGCATGTTGGGGTGTACTCATGTATGAAGGTGGTAGTGCGCCATGCATTGGTGGATGTGATGGTGGTGTCGCATGTATATGTATGAGGGAGGTTTGTGGCTCATGCATTGGTGAATGTTCTGGTGTACTCATGTATTAAGGTGGTAGAGCGCCATCCATTTTTTAATGTGATGGTGGTTTCTTATGTGTGCTTGTAGTGGTGCCCCATGCATTGGTTGATGTTGTGGTGTACTCATGTATGTGGGTTTCGGTGGACGATCCATTGGTGGATGTTGTGGTGTACTCATGTATACCGGTGGCAGTGTGCCATGCATTCAGGGATGTTATTATGTGCTCATCTATGCCGGTGGTGATGCCCTGTGCATTGGTGGATGTTCCGGTATAATCATGTATGCCGGTGCCGTTGCGCCATGGATTGGTGGATAACATGGTGGTGGCTTATGCATGCCTGTGATGATGCCCCATGCATTGCCTGTTGTTTGTGTTCTACTCATGTATACAGTTGACAGTGCGCCATGCATTTGTGGATGTGATGGAGCTGGCTTATGAACAACTGTGGTGGTGCCCCATGCATTGGTGGATGTTGTGGTGTACTCCTGTATGTTGGTGGCTTTGTACCATGAATTGGTGGATGTTTTGGTGTATTCATGTATGAGGGTAGTGGTGCAACATCCATTGGTTGATGTTGTGGTGTACTCATGTATGCCAGTGGTGGTGTACCATGCATTGGTGGATGTTGTGGTGTGCTCACGTATATGCCAGTGGCTGAGCGATGCATTGTTGGAGGTGATGGTGGTGTCTCATGTATGAGGGTGGTGGTGCCCCATTCATTGGTGGATGTTGTGGTAAACTCAAGGATGCGGATGGTGGTGTGCCATGCAGTAGTGGTTGTGATGGTGGTACCTCAGTGTGCCGGTGGTAGTGCGCCATGCCTTGGTGGATGTTGTGGTGTATTCATGTATGTTGGTGGCGGTGGACGATCCATTGGTGGATGTTGTGGTGTACTCATGTATACCGGTGGTGGTGTGCCATGCGTTAGTGGATGTCGTGGTGTACTCCTGTATGTCGGTGGCGGTGCACCATTAATTATTGGATGTTTTGGTGTATTCATGCATGTGGGTGGCGGTTTTGGTGGTTTTGGTGTCCCATGCATTGGTGGATATTGTGATGTACTCATGTATGCCGGTGCCGGTGCATCATGCATTGGTGGATGTGATGGTGGTGTCACATGTATATGTATGAGGGAGGTGGTGGCCCATGTATTGGAGAATGTTGTGGTGTACTCATGTATGAATGTGGTTGTGCGCCATGCGTTGGTGGATGTGGTAGAGTTGGCTTATCTATACATGTGGTATAGATGTTGTGGTGTGCTCATGTATGCCGGTGGACGTACACGTTGCATTGGTCGATTTTGTGGTGTACTCATGTATGCCGGTCGTGGTGCCCTATCCATAGCTTGATGTTGCACTGTACTCATGTATGCTGGTGGCGGTGTACCATGCATTGGTGGATGTGATCGAGGTGTCTCATGTATGAGGTGCTAGTTCCCTATGCATTGGTGGATTTTGTGGTGTACTCATGTATGCCTGTGGTTTTGCCCCATTCCTGTGGCGTTGTGCCATGCATTGGTGAATGTGATGGTTATGTCTCACGTATAAATGTCCTGGTGGTCCATGTGTTTGTGGATGTTGTGGTGTACTCATGTATGCCGGTGCCAGTGTGCCATGCATTGAGGGATGTCGTTATGTGC
The DNA here is from genome assembly GCF_037392515.1 of Haliotis asinina. NCBI lineage: Eukaryota > Metazoa > Mollusca > Gastropoda > Lepetellida > Haliotidae > Haliotis > Haliotis asinina. The sequence continues at coordinate 33,366,111 of NC_090284.1, forward strand.
TCATAAATGCCGGTGGCGGTGCGCCATGCATTGGTGGATGTGATGGTTGTGGCGTATTTATGCCAGTGGCGGTACACGATGCATTGGTGGATTTTGTGGTGTTCTCATGTATACCGGTCGTAGTGCCCTATCCATTGGTGCCTGTTGCACTGTACTCATGTATGCTGGTGGTGGTGCGCCATGCATTGGTGGATGTGATGGTGGTAGCTCATGTATTCCGGTCATCATGCATTGGTTCATGTTGTGGTGTGCTCATGTATGAAGGTGGCGGTACATGATGCATTGGTGGATATTGTGGTGTACTCATGTATGCCGGTCGTGGTGGCCCATGCATTGGTGGATGTTGTGGTGTACTCACGTATGACTTTGGCGGAGCGCCATTCATTGGTTTATCTGATGCATGATGTGATCTTGGTGTCTCATGTATGAGGGTGGTGGGTCGCTATCCATTGGTGAATTTTGGGGTGTACTCATGTATAAAGTTGGCGGCGTGAAATGCATTGGTGAATGTGATGGTAGTATCTATTGTATGAGGGTGGTGGTAGCTAGCGGCGGTGACCCATGCATTCATGGATGTGATGGTGGTGTCTCATGTATGTCGGTGGTGGTTATACTTGCATTGGTGGATGTTGTGGTGTACTCATGTATACCGTTGGCGATGCGCCATGCATTACTGGATGCATTGGTAGATGTTGTTTTCTGCTCATGGATGCCGGTGGTGGTGCCCCATGCATTGGAGGATAATGTGGTCTACTCATGTATGCCGGTGGTGGTGCCCCATGCATTGTTGGATGTTCTAGTGTACTTATGCATACCGATGGCGGTGAGCCATGCATTGGTGGCTGTGATGTAGTGGCTTATTGATGCCTGTAGTCTTCCCCATACATTCGTGGACGTTGTGGTGTACTCATGTATGCCGTTGGCGATGTCCTTCCTTTGGTGAATGTTGTGGTGTACTCATGTATGCCGATGCCAGTGTGCCATGCTTTGGTGGATGTGATGGTAGTATCTATTGTATAAGGGTGGTGGTGCAACATGCATTGGTGGATGTTGTGGTGTGCTCATGTATACAGTTGACGGTGCACCATGCATTGGTGGATGTGGTGGTAGTGGCTTATGGATGCCTGTGGTCTTAACCATACATTGATGGACGTTGTGCTGTACTCATGTATGCAGTTGGCGGTGTCCCTTCCATTGGTGGATGTAGTGGTGTACTCACGTATGCCGGTGATGGTGCACCATGCATTGATGGTTGTTGTTATGTACTCATATATGCCAGTGGCGTTGTGCCATGCATTGGTGGATGTGACCTTGGTGTCTCATGTATGAGGGTGGTGGTGCCCCATCCATTGGGGAATGTTGTGGTGTAGTCATGAATACCGTTGGCGGTGTGCCATGCATTGGTGGATGTGATGGTGGTGTCTATTGTGTTAGGGTGGTGGTGCACCCAAGGTCAGTGTGCCATGCATTGAGGGATGTCGTTATGTGCTCATAAATGCCGGTGGCGGTGCGCCATGCATTGGTGGATGTGATGGTTGTGGCGTATTTATGCCAGTGGCGGTACACGATGCATTGGTGGATTTTGTGGTGTTCTCATGTATACCGGTCGTAGTGCCCTATCCATTGGTGCCTGTTGCACTGTACTCATGTATGCTGGTGGTGGTGCGCCATGCATTGGTGGATGTGATGGTGGTGGCTTATTTATGACGGTGGTGCTGCTCTATGCATTGGTGGATGTTGTGGTGTACTCATGTATGCCGGTGGACGTACACGTTGCATTGGTCGATTTTGTGGTGTACTCATGTATGCCGGTCGTGGTGCCCTATCCATAGCTTGATGTTGCACTGTACTCATGTATGCTGGTGGCGGTGTACCATGCATTGGTGGATGTGATCGAGGTGTCTCATGTATGAGGTGCTAGTTCCCTATGCATTGGTGGATTTTGTGGTGTACTCATGTATGCCTGTGGTTTTGCCCCATTCCTGTGGCGTTGTGCCATGCATTGGTGAATGTGATGGTTATGTCTCACGTATAAATGTCCTGGTGGTCCATGTGTTTGTGGATGTTGTGGTGTACTCATGTATGCCGGTGCCAGTGTGCCATGCATTGAGGGATGTCGTTATGTGCTCATAAATGCCGGTGGCGGTGCGCCATGCATTGGTGGATGTGATGGTTGTGGCGTATTTATGCCAGTGGCGGTACACGATGCATTGGTGGATTTTGTGGTGTTCTCATGTATACCGGTCGTAGTGCCCTATCCATTGGTGCCTGTTGCACTGTACTCATGTATGCTGGTGGTGGTGCGCCATGCATTGGTGGATGTGATGGTGGTAGCTCATGTATTCCGGTCATCATGCATTGGTTCATGTTGTGGTGTGCTCATGTATGAAGGTGGCGGTACATGATGCATTGGTGGATATTGTGGTGTACTCATGTATGCCGGTCGTGGTGGCCCATGCATTGGTGGATGTTGTGGTGTACTCACGTATGACTTTGGCGGAGCGCCATTCATTGGTTTATCTGATGCATGATGTGATCTTGGTGTCTCATGTATGAGGGTGGTGGGTCGCTATCCATTGGTGAATTTTGGGGTGTACTCATGTATAAAGTTGGCGGCGTGAAATGCATTGGTGAATGTGATGGTAGTATCTATTGTATGAGGGTGGTGGTAGCTAGCGGCGGTGACCCATGCATTCATGGATGTGATGGTGGTGTCTCATGTATGTCGGTGGTGGTTATACTTGCATTGGTGGATGTTGTGGTGTACTCATGTATGCCGTTGGCGATGCGCCATGCATTACTGGATGCATTGGTAGATGTTGTTTTCTGCTCATGGATGCCGGTGGTGGTGCCCCATGCATTGGAGGATAATGTGGTCTACTCATGTATGCCGGTGGTGGTGCCCCATGCATTGTTGGATGTTCTAGTGTACTTATGCATACCGATGGCGGTGAGCCATGCATTGGTGGCTGTGATGTAGTGGCTTATTGATGCCTGTAGTCTTCCCCATACATTCGTGGACGTTGTGGTGTACTCATGTATGCCGTTGGCGATGTCCTTCCTTTGGTGAATGTTGTGGTGTACTCATGTATGCCGATGCCAGTGTGCCATGCTTTGGTGGATGTGATGGTAGTATCTATTGTATAAGGGTGGTGGTGCAACATGCATTGGTGGATGTTGTGGTGTGCTCATGTATACAGTTGACGGTGCACCATGCATTGGTGGATGTGGTGGTAGTGGCTTATGGATGCCTGTGGTCTTAACCATACATTGATGGACGTTGTGCTGTACTCATGTATGCAGTTGGCGGTGTCCCTTCCATTGGTGGATGTAGTGGTGTACTCACGTATGCCGGTGATGGTGCACCATGCATTGATGGTTGTTGTTATGTACTCATATATGCCAGTGGCGTTGTGCCATGCATTGGTGGATGTGACCTTGGTGTCTCATGTATGAGGGTGGTGGTGCCCCATCCATTGGGGAATGTTGTGGTGTAGTCATGAATACCGTTGGCGGTGTGCCATGCATTGGTGGATGTGATGGTGGTGTCTATTGTGTTAGGGTGGTGGTGCACCCAAGGTCAGTGTGCCATGCATTGAGGGATGTCGTTATGTGCTCATAAATGCCGGTGGCGGTGCGCCATGCATTGGTGGATGTGATGGTTGTGGCGTATTTATGCCAGTGGCGGTACACGATGCATTGGTGGATTTTGTGGTGTTCTCATGTATACCGGTCGTAGTGCCCTATCCATTGGTGCCTGTTGCACTGTACTCATGTATGCTGGTGGTGGTGCGCCATGCATTGGTGGATGTGATGGTGGTGGCTTATTTATGACGGTGGTGCTGCTCTATGCATTGGTGGATGTTGTGGTGTACTCATGTATGCCGGTGGACGTACACGTTGCATTGGTCGATTTTGTGGTGTACTCATGTATGCCGGTCGTGGTGCCCTATCCATAGCTTGATGTTGCACTGTACTCATGTATGCTGGTGGCGGTGTACCATGCATTGGTGGATGTGATCGAGGTGTCTCATGTATGAGGTGCTAGTTCCCTATGCATTGGTGGATTTTGTGGTGTACTCATGTATGCCTGTGGTTTTGCCCCATTCCTGTGGCGTTGTGCCATGCATTGGTGAATGTGATGGTTATGTCTCACGTATAAATGTCCTGGTGGTCCATGTGTTTGTGGATGTTGTGGTGTACTCATGTATGCCGGTGCCAGTGTGCCATGCATTGAGGGATGTCGTTATGTGCTCATAAATGCCGGTGGCGGTGCGCCATGCATTGGTGGATGTGATGGTTGTGGCGTATTTATGCCAGTGGCGGTACACGATGCATTGGTGGATTTTGTGGTGTTCTCATGTATACCGGTCGTAGTGCCCTATCCATTGGTGCCTGTTGCACTGTACTCATGTATGCTGGTGGTGGTGCGCCATGCATTGGTGGATGTGATGGTGGTAGCTCATGTATTCCGGTCATCATGCATTGGTTCATGTTGTGGTGTGCTCATGTATGAAGGTGGCGGTACACGATGCATTGGTGGATATTGTGGTGTACTCATGTATGCCGGTCGTGGTGGCCCATGCATTGGTGGATGTTGTGGTGTACTCACGTATGACTTTGGCGGAGCGCCATTCATTGGTTTATCTGATGCATGATGTGATCTTGGTGTCTCATGTATGAGGGTGGTGGGTCCCTATCCATTGGTGAATTTTGGGGTGTACTCATGTATAAAGTTGACGGCGTGAAATGCATTGGTGAATGTGATGGTAGTATCTATTGTATGAGGGTGGTGGTAGCTAGCGGCGGTGACCCATGCATTCATGGATGTGATGGTGGTGTCTCATGTATGTCTGTGGTGGTTATACTTGCATTGGTGGATGTTGTGGTGTACTCATGTATACCGTTGGCGATGCGCCATGCATTACTGGATGCATTGGTAGATGTTGTTTTCTGCTCATGGATGCCGGTGGTGGTGCCCCATGCATTGGTGGATAATGTGGTGTACTGATATATGCCGGTGGTGGTGCCCCATGCATTGTTGGATGTTCTAGTGTACTTATGCATACTGATGGCGGTGAGCCATGCATTGGTGGCTGTGATGTAGTGGCTTATTGATGCCTGTAGTCTTCCCCATACATTCGTGGACGTTGTGGTGTACTCATGTATGCCGTTGGCGATGTCCCTTCCTTTGGTGAATGTTGTGGTGTACTCATGCATGCCGATGCCAGTGTGCCATGCTTTGGTGGATGTGATGGTAGTATCTATTGTATAAGGGTGGTGGTGCAACATGCATTGGTGGATGTTGTGGTGTGCTCATGTATACAGTTGACGGTGCACCATGCATTGGTGGATGTGGTGGTAGTGGCTTATGGATGCCTGTGGTCTTAACCATACATTGATGGGCGTTGTGGTGTACTCATGTATGCAGTTGGCGGTGTCCCTTCCATTGGTGGATGTAGTGGTGTACTCACGTATGCCGGTGATGGTGCACCATGCATTGATGGTTGTTGTTATGTACTCATATATGCCAGTGGCGTTGTGCCATGCATTGGTGGATGTGACCTTGGTGTCTCATGTATGAGGGTGGTGGTGCCCCATCCATTGGGGAATGTTGTGGTGTAGTCATGAATACCGTTGGCGGTGTGCCATGCATTGGTGGATGTGATGGTGGTGTCTATTGTGTGAGGGTGGTGGTGCAACATGCATTGGTGGATGTTGTTGTGTATTCATGTATACCGGTGGTGGTGAACCATGCATTGATGGATGTTGTGGTGTACTCACATATGACTTTGGCGGAGCGCCATTCATTGGTTTATCTGATGGTGGTATCTCATGTATGAGGGTGGTGGAGCCCCAGGCAATGGTGGATTAGATGTTGGTGTCTCATGTATGCAGGTGACGGTGCACCATGCATCGGTGGATGTTCTCGTGTACTCATGTATGTCGGTGTTTGTGTGCCATGCATTGGTGGATGTTGCGGTGTACTTATATATGTCGGTGTCGGTGCGCCATGCATTATAGGATGTGATGGTGTGCTCATGTATACCAGTGATGGTTCGCTATTTTTTTGTGGATATGATGTGCCGTCTCATGCATGAGGATGGTGGTGCCCCATGAATTGGTGGATGTGATGGTGGTGGATCATGTATACCGGTGGTGGCGCCCCATGCATTTTATGCATGTCTTGGTATGGTCATGTGTGCCAGTTATGGTGCCCCATGCATAGGTGGATATTGTAGTGTACTTATGCATCCCGGTACTGGTGCCTCATGCATTGGTTGATGTTGTGGTGTACTCATGCTTATGGATGACTGTGGTGGTACCCCATGCGTTGGTGGATGTTGTGGTGTACTCATGTATGTCGTTGTCGGTGTGCCATGCATTGGTGGATGTGATTATGGACGCTCATATATATGTGTGAGGGTGTTGGTGGCCCATACATTTGTGGATGTTGTGGTGTGCTCATGTATGGCAGTGTCGTGGTGCCCTATCTATTGTTGGATGCTGCACTGTACTCATGTATGCTGGTTGCGGTGCGCCATGCATTGGTGGATGTGATGGTGGTGGCTTATTTATGACGGTGGTGCTGCTCTATGCATTGGTGGATGTTGTGGTGTACTCATGTATGAAGGTGGCGGTACATGATGCATTGGTGGATATTGTGGTGTACTCATGTATGCTGGTCGTGGTGGCCCATGCATTGGTGGATGTTGTGGTGTACTCACGTATGCTGGTGGCTCTGCACCATGCATTGATGCATGATGTGATCTTGCTGTCTCATGTATGAGGGTGGTGGGTCCCCATCCATTGGTGAATTTTGGGGTGTACTCATGTATAAAGTTGGCGGTTTGAAATGCATTGGTGAATGTGATGCATAGGTGGATGTTGTGGTGTCCTCACGTATACCGGTGGCAGTGGGGAATATATTTTTGGATGTTGTAGTGTACTTATGTATGCCGGTACTAGTGCCTCATGCATTGGTTGATGTTGTGGTGTACTCATGTATGCCTGTGGCAATGCGCCATGCATTGGTGGATGTGATAGTAGTGTCTATTGTATGAGGGTGGTGGTGCCCCATGCATTAGTGGATGTTGTGGTGTACTCATGTATGTTGGTGGCTTTGTACCATGAATTGGTGGATGTTTTGGTGTATTCATGTATGAGGGTAGTGGTGCAACATCCATTGGTTGATGTTGTGGTGTACTCATGTATGCCAGTGGTGGTGTACCATGCATTGGTGGATGTTGTGGTGTGCTCACGTATATGCCAGTGGCTGAGCGATGCATTGTTGGAGGTGATGGTGGTGTCTCATGTATGAGGGTGGTGGTGCCCCATTCATTGGTGGATGTTGTGGTAAACTCAAGGATGCGGATGGTGGTGTGCCATGCAGTAGTGGTTGTGATGGTGGTACCTCAGTGTGCCGGTGGTAGTGCGCCATGCCTTGGTGGATGTTGTGGTGTATTCATGTATGTTGGTGGCGGTGGACGATCCATTGGTGGATGTTGTGGTGTACTCATGTATACCGGTGGTGGTGTGCCATGCGTTAGTGGATGTTGTGGTGTACTCCTGTATGTCGGTGGCGGTGCACCATTAATTATTGGATGTTTTGGTGTATTCATGCATGTGGGTGGCAGTTTTGGTGGTTTTGGTGTCCCATGCATTGGTGGATATTGTGATGTACTCATGTATGCCGGTGCCGGTGCATCATGCATTGGTGGATGTGATGGTGGTGTCACATGTATATGTATGAGGGAGGTGGTGGCCCATGTATTGGAGAATGTTGTGGTGTACTCATGTATGAATGTGGTTGTGCGCCATGCGTTGGTGGATGTGGTAGAGTTGGCTTATCTATACATGTGGTATAGATGTTGTGGTGTGCTCATGTATGCCGGTGGTCGTACACGTTGCATTGGTCGATTTTGTGGTGTACTCATGTATGCCGGTCGTGGTGCCTTATCCATTGCTTGATGTTGCACTGTACTCATGTATGCTGGTGGCGGTGTACCATGCATTGGTGGATGTGATCGAGGTGTCTCATGTATGAGGTGCTAGTTCCCTATGCATTGGTGGATTTTGTGGTGTACTCATGTATGCCTGTGGTTTTGCCCCATTCCTGTGGCGTTGTGCCATGCATTGGTAAATGTGATGGTTATGTCTCACGTATAAATGTCCTGGTGGTCCATGTGTTTGTGGATGTTGTGGTGTACTCATGTATGCCGGTGCCAGTGTGCCATGCATTGAGGGATGTCGTTATGTGCTCATAAATGCCGGTGGCGGTGCGCCATGCATTGGTGGATGTGATGGTTGTGGCGTATTTATGCCAGTGGCGGTACACGATGCATTGGTGGATTTTGTGGTGTTCTCATGTATACCGGTCGTAGTGCCCTATCCATTGGTGCCTGTTGCACTGTACTCATGTATGCTGGTGGTGGTGCGCCATGCATTGGTGGATGTGATGGTGGTAGCTCATGTATTCCGGTCATCATGCATTGGTTCATGTTGTGGTGTGCTCATGTATGAAGGTGGCGGTACACGATGCATTGGTGGATATTGTGGTGTACTCATGTATGCCGGTCGTGGTGGCCCATGCATTGGTGGATGTTGTGGTGTACTCACGTATGACTTTGGCGGAGCGCCATTCATTGGTTTATCTGATGCATGATGTGATCTTGGTGTCTCATGTATGAGGGTGGTGGGTCCCTATCCATTGGTGAATTTTGGGGTGTACTCATGTATAAAGTTGACGGCGTGAAATGCATTGGTGAATGTGATGGTAGTATCTATTGTATGAGGGTGGTGGTAGCTAGCGGCGGTGACCCATGCATTCATGGATGTGATGGTGGTGTCTCATGTATGTCTGTGGTGGTTATACTTGCATTGGTGGATGTTGTGGTGTACTCATGTATACCGTTGGCGATGCGCCATGCATTACTGGATGCATTGGTAGATGTTGTTTTCTGCTCATGGATGCCGGTGGTGGTGCCCCATGCATTGGTGGATAATGTGGTGTACTGATATATGCCGGTGGTGGTGCCCCATGCATTGTTGGATGTTCTAGTGTACTTATGCATACTGATGGCGGTGAGCCATGCATTGGTGGCTGTGATGTAGTGGCTTATTGATGCCTGTAGTCTTCCCCATACATTCGTGGACGTTGTGGTGTACTCATGTATGCCGTTGGCGATGTCCCTTCCTTTGGTGAATGTTGTGGTGTACTCATGCATGCCGATGCCAGTGTGCCATGCTTTGGTGGATGTGATGGTAGTATCTATTGTATAAGGGTGGTGGTGCAACATGCATTGGTGGATGTTGTGGTGTGCTCATGTATACAGTTGACGGTGCACCATGCATTGGTGGATGTGGTGGTAGTGGCTTATGGATGCCTGTGGTCTTAACCATACATTGATGGGCGTTGTGGTGTACTCATGTATGCAGTTGGCGGTGTCCCTTCCATTGGTGGATGTAGTGGTGTACTCACGTATGCCGGTGATGGTGCACCATGCATTGATGGTTGTTGTTATGTACTCATATATGCCAGTGGCGTTGTGCCATGCATTGGTGGATGTGACCTTGGTGTCTCATGTATGAGGGTGGTGGTGCCCCATCCATTGGGGAATGTTGTGGTGTAGTCATGAATACCGTTGGCGGTGTGCCATGCATTGGTGGATGTGATGGTGGTGTCTATTGTGTGAGGGTGGTGGTGCAACATGCATTGGTGGATGTTGTTGTGTATTCATGTATACCGGTGGTGGTGAACCATGCATTGATGGATGTTGTGGTGTACTCACATATGACTTTGGCGGAGCGCCATTCATTGGTTTATCTGATGGTGGTATCTCATGTATGAGGGTGGTGGAGCCCCAGGCAATGGTGGATTAGATGTTGGTGTCTCATGTATGCAGGTGACGGTGCACCATGCATCGGTGGATGTTCTCGTGTACTCATGTATGTCGGTGTTTGTGTGCCATGCATTGGTGGATGTTGCGGTGTACTTATATATGTCGGTGTCGGTGCGCCATGCATTATAGGATGTGATGGTGTGCTCATGTATACCAGTGATGGTTCGCTATTTTTTTGTGGATATGATGTGCCGTCTCATGCATGAGGATGGTGGTGCCCCATGAATTGGTGGATGTGATGGTGGTGGATCATGTATACCGGTGGTGGCGCCCCATGCATTTTATGCATGTCTTGGTATGGTCATGTGTGCCAGTTATGGTGCCCCATGCATAGGTGGATATTGTAGTGTACTTATGCATCCCGGTACTGGTGCCTCATGCATTGGTTGATGTTGTGGTGTACTCATGCTTATGGATGACTGTGGTGGTACCCCATGCGTTGGTGGATGTTGTGGTGTACTCATGTATGTCGTTGTCGGTGTGCCATGCATTGGTGGATGTGATTATGGACGCTCATATATATGTGTGAGGGTGTTGGTGGCCCATACATTTGTGGATGTTGTGGTGTGCTCATGTATGGCAGTGTCGTGGTGCCCTATCTATTGTTGGATGCTGCACTGTACTCATGTATGCTGGTTGCGGTGCGCCATGCATTGGTGGATGTGATGGTGGTGGCTTATTTATGACGGTGGTGCTGCTCTATGCATTGGTGGATGTTGTGGTGTACTCATGTATGAAGGTGGCGGTACATGATGCATTGGTGGATATTGTGGTGTACTCATGTATGCTGGTCGTGGTGGCCCATGCATTGGTGGATGTTGTGGTGTACTCACGTATGCTGGTGGCTCTGCACCATGCATTGATGCATGATGTGATCTTGCTGTCTCATGTATGAGGGTGGTGGGTCCCCATCCATTGGTGAATTTTGGGGTGTACTCATGTATAAAGTTGGCGGTTTGAAATGCATTGGTGAATGTGATGCATAGGTGGATGTTGTGGTGTCCTCACGTATACCGGTGGCAGTGGGGAATATATTTTTGGATGTTGTAGTGTACTTATGTATGCCGGTACTAGTGCCTCATGCATTGGTTGATGTTGTGGTGTACTCATGTATGCCTGTGGCAATGCGCCATGCATTGGTGGATGTGATAGTAGTGTCTATTGTATGAGGGTGGTGGTGCCCCATGCATTAGTGGATGTTGTGGTGTACTCATGTATGTTGGTGGCTTTGTACCATGAATTGGTGGATGTTTTGGTGTATTCATGTATGAGGGTAGTGGTGCAACATCCATTGGTTGATGTTGTGGTGTACTCATGTATGCCAGTGGTGGTGTACCATGCATTGGTGGATGTTGTGGTGTGCTCACGTATATGCCAGTGGCTGAGCGATGCATTGTTGGAGGTGATGGTGGTGTCTCATGTATGAGGGTGGTGGTGCCCCATTCATTGGTGGATGTTGTGGTAAACTCAAGGATGCGGATGGTGGTGTGCCATGCAGTAGTGGTTGTGATGGTGGTACCTCAGTGTGCCGGTGGTAGTGCGCCATGCCTTGGTGGATGTTGTGGTGTATTCATGTATGTTGGTGGCGGTGGACGATCCATTGGTGGATGTTGTGGTGTACTCATGTATACCGGTGGTGGTGTGCCATGCGTTAGTGGATGTTGTGGTGTACTCCTGTATGTCGGTGGCGGTGCACCATTAATTATTGGATGTTTTGGTGTATTCATGCATGTGGGTGGCAGTTTTGGTGGTTTTGGTGTCCCATGCATTGGTGGATATTGTGATGTACTCATGTATGCCGGTGCCGGTGCATCATGCATTGGTGGATGTGATGGTGGTGTCACATGTATATGTATGAGGGAGGTGGTGGCCCATGTATTGGAGAATGTTGTGGTGTACTCATGTATGAATGTGGTTGTGCGCCATGCGTTGGTGGATGTGGTAGAGTTGGCTTATCTATACATGTGGTATAGATGTTGTGGTGTGCTCATGTATGCCGGTGGTCGTACACGTTGCATTGGTCGATTTTGTGGTGTACTCATGTATGCCGGTCGTGGTGCCTTATCCATTGCTTGATGTTGCACTGTACTCATGTATGCTGGTGGCGGTGTACCATGCATTGGTGGATGTGATCGAGGTGTCTCATGTATGAGGTGCTAGTTCCCTATGCATTGGTGGATTTTGTGGTGTACTCATGTATGCCTGTGGTTTTGCCCCATTCCTGTGGCGTTGTGCCATGCATTGGTAAATGTGATGGTTATGTCTCACGTATAAATGTCCTGGTGGTCCATGTGTTTGTGGATGTTGTGGTGTACTCATGTATGCCGGTGCCAGTGTGCCATGCATTGAGGGATGTCGTTATGTGCTCATAAATGCCGGTGGCGGTGCGCCATGCATTGGTGGATGTGATGGTTGTGGCGTATTTATGCCAGTGGCGGTACACGATGCATTGGTGGATTTTGTGGTGTTCTCATGTATACCGGTCGTAGTGCCCTATCCATTGGTGCCTGTTGCACTGTACTCATGTATGCTGGTGGTGGTGCGCCATGCATTGGTGGATGTGATGGTGGTAGCTCATGTATTCCGGTCATCATGCATTGGTTCATGTTGTGGTGTGCTCATGTATGAAGGTGGCGGTACACGATGCATTGGTGGATATTGTGGTGTACTCATGTATGCCGGTCGTGGTGGCCCATGCATTGGTGGATGTTGTGGTGTACTCACGTATGACTTTGGCGGAGCGCCATTCATTGGTTTATCTGATGCATGATGTGATCTTGGTGTCTCATGTATGAGGGTGGTGGGTCCCTATCCATTGGTGAATTTTGGGGTGTACTCATGTATAAAGTTGACGGCGTGAAATGCATTGGTGAATGTGATGGTAGTATCTATTGTATGAGGGTGGTGGTAGCTAGCGGCGGTGACCCATGCATTCATGGATGTGATGGTGGTGTCTCATGTATGTCTGTGGTGGTTATACTTGCATTGGTGGATGTTGTGGTGTACTCATGTATACCGTTGGCGATGCGCCATGCATTACTGGATGCATTGGTAGATGTTGTTTTCTGCTCATGGATGCCGGTGGTGGTGCCCCATGCATTGGTGGATAATGTGGTGTACTGATATATGCCGGTGGTGGTGCCCCATGCATTGTTGGATGTTCTAGTGTACTTATGCATACTGATGGCGGTGAGCCATGCATTGGTGGCTGTGATGTAGTGGCTTATTGATGCCTGTAGTCTTCCCCATACATTCGTGGACGTTGTGGTGTACTCATGTATGCCGTTGGCGATGTCCCTTCCTTTGGTGAATGTTGTGGTGTACTCATGCATGCCGATGCCAGTGTGCCATGCTTTGGTGGATGTGATGGTAGTATCTATTGTATAAGGGTGGTGGTGCAACATGCATTGGTGGATGTTGTGGTGTGCTCATGTATACAGTTGACGGTGCACCATGCATTGGTGGATGTGGTGGTAGTGGCTTATGGATGCCTGTGGTCTTAACCATACATTGATGGACGTTGTGGTGTACTCATGTATGCAGTTGGCGGTGTCCCTTCCATTGGTGGATGTAGTGGTGTACTCACGTATGCCGGTGATGGTGCACCATGCATTGATGGTTGTTGTTATGTACTCATATATGCCAGTGGCGTTGTGCCATGCATTGGTGGATGTGACCTTGGTGTCTCATGTATGAGGGTGGTGGTGCCCCATCCATTGGGGAATGTTGTGGTGTAGTCATGAATACCGTTGGCGGTGTGCCATGCATTGGTGGATGTGATGGTGGTGTCTATTGTGTGAGGGTGGTGGTGCAACATGCATTGGTGGATGTTGTTGTGTATTCATGTATACCGGTGGTGGTGAACCATGCATTGATGGATGTTGTGGTGTACTCACATATGACTTTGGCGGAGCGCCATTCATTGGTTTATCTGATGGTGGTATCTCATGTATGAGGGTGGTGGAGCCCCAGGCAATGGTGGATTAGATGTTGGTGTCTCATGTATGCAGGTGACGGTGCACCATGCATCGGTGGATGTTCTCGTGTACTCATGTATGTCGGTGTTTGTGTGCCATGCATTGGTGGATGTTGCGGTGTACTTATATATGTCGGTGTCGGTGCGCCATGCATTATAGGATGTGATGGTGTGCTCATGTATACCAGTGATGGTTCGCTATTTTTTTGTGGATATGATGTGCCGTCTCATGCATGAGGATGGTGGTGCCCCATGAATTGGTGGATGTGATGGTGGTGGATCATGTATACCGGTGGTGGCGTCCCATGCATTTTATGCATGTCTTGGTATGGTCATGTGTGCCAGTTATGGTGCCCCATGCATAGGTGGATATTGTAGTGTACTTATGCATCCCGGTACTGGTGCCTCATGCATTGGTTGATGTTGTGGTGTACTCATGCTTATGGATGACTGTGGTGGTACCCCATGCGTTGGTGGATGTTGTGGTGTACTCATGTATGTCGTTGTCGGTGTGCCATGCATTGGTGGATGTGATTATGGACGCTCATATATATGTGTGAGGGTGTTGGTGGCCCATACATTTGTGGATGTTGTGGTGTGCTCATGTATGGCAGTGTCGTGGTGCCCTATCTATTGTTGGATGCTGCACTGTACTCATGTATGCTGGTTGCGGTGCGCCATGCATTGGTGGATGTGATGGTGGTGGCTTATTTATGACGGTGGTGCTGCTCTATGCATTGGTGGATGTTGTGGTGTACTCATGTATGAAGGTGGCGGTACATGATGCATTGGTGGATATTGTGGTGTACTCATGTATGCCGGTCGTGGTGGCCCATGCATTGGTGGATGTTGTGGTGTACTCACTTATGCTGGTGGCCCTGCACCATGCATTGATGCATGATGTGATCTTGCTGTCTCATGTATGAGGGTGGTGGGTCCCCATCCATTGGTGAATTTTGGGGTGTACTCATGTATAAAGTTGGCAGTTTGAAATGCATTGGTGAATGTGATGCATAGGTGGATGTTGTGGTGTCCTCACGTATACCGGTGGCAGTGGGGAATATATTTTTGGATGTTGTAGTGTACTTATGTATGCCGGTACTAGTGCCTCATGCATTGGTTGATGTTGTGGTGTACTCATGTATGCCTGTGGCAATGCGCCATGCATTGGTGGATGTGATAGTAGTGTCTATTGTATGAGGGTGGTGGTGCCCCCTGCATTAGTGGATGTTGTGGTGTACTCATGTATGACGGTGGCGGTGTCCCATGCATTGTTGGATGTGATGGTGGTGGCTCATGTATGGTGCTGGTGGTGAACCACGCATTGGTAGATGTTGTGGTGTGCTCATGTATGTCGGTGGTTCTACACGATGCATTTTTCGATGTTGTGGTGTACTCATGTATGACGGTGGTGGTACCCCATGCACTGGTAGAGGTTGCGGTGTACTCACGTATGCCGGTGGCGATGCCCCATGCATTGGTGGATCTGATGGTGGTGACTCATGTATGTCGGTGGTGGTGAACCATGCATTGGTGGATCTTGTGGTATACTCATGTATGCAGGTGACAGTACACGATGTATTGGTGGATGTTGTGGTGTGATGGTGGTTGCTCATTTATGCCGGTGGTGGTGAACCATGCATTGGTGGATATTGTGATGTCCTCATGTATACCGGTGGTGGTGCCCCATGCCGGTTGTTTTGTGCCATGCATTGGTGGATGTGATGTTTGTGGCTTATGGATGGCTGTAGTGGTAACCCATGCATTGGTGAATGTTGTGGTGTACTCATGTATGCCAGTGGTGGTACACGATGCATTGGTTGATGTGATGGTGTGCTCACGTAAATGACGGCTGTGCGGCATGCATTGGTGGAGGTGATGGTGGTGTCTCTTGTATGAGGGTTGTGGTGCCCCATGCATTCGTGGATGTTGTGGCACACTCATGTATACCGCTGGCGGTGCTTAATACATTTTTTTCGATGTGATGGTGGTGGCCTATCAATGCCTGTGGTGGTGAAGCATGCATTGGTGGATGTTGTGGTGTGCTCATGTATGCAGGTTGCGGAGCCCCATCCATTGGTGGATGTTGTTATGTACTTATGTATGCCAGCAGCGGTGGGCCATGCATTGGTGGATGTGATGGTGGTGTATGAGGGTGGTGGTGACGATTGCATTGGTGGATGTTGCAGTGTACTCATGTATGCCGGTGGCGGTGCATGATGAATTGGTGGATGTGATGGTGGTGGCTCATGTATGCTGGTGGTGGTGCCCCATGCATTGGTGGATGTTGTGATTGACTCATGTATACCGGTGGTGGTGCTCCATGCAGTGGTGGATGTGATGGTGGTGCCTTATGGATGCCTGTGGTGGTCCACCATGCATTGTTGGATGTTTTCGTGTACTCATGTATGTCAGTGGCTGTGCCCTATCCTTTTGTGAATGTTGTGGTGTACTCATGTCTACTGGAGGCGGTGTGCCATGCATTGGTGTATGTGATGGTGGTGTCTCATGTATGAGGGTGGTTTTGATCCATGCAATTGGTGGATGTTGTGGTGTACTCATGTATGCGTGTGGTGGTGCCTCATGCATTGGTTGATGTTGTGGTGTACTCATGTATGCCGGTGGTGGTCCACCATGCATTGGTGGATGTTGTTGTGTACTTATGTATGCCAGCAGCTGTGGGCCATGCATTAGTGGATGTGATGGTGGTGGCTTATGTATGCCTGTGGTAGTGCCCAATGCATTGGTGGATGCTGCGGTATAATCATGTATGCCGGTGGCGGTGTCCCATGCATTAGTGGATGTTGTGGTGTACTCCTGTATGTCAGTGGTGGTAGACGATGCATTGGTGGATATTGTGGTGTGCTCATGTATGCCGGTGGCGGTGCCCCATGCATTGGTGGATGTTGTGGTGTACTCATGTATGTAGGTGGCTTTGTGCCATGCATTGGTGGATGTGATGGTGGTTTCTCATGTGTATGTGTGAGGGTGGTGGTGACCATTCCATTGTTGGATATTTCGCTCCGCTCATGTATGCTGGTGGTGGTGCGTCATCCATTGGTGGATGTGATGGTGGTGGCTCATGTATGCTGGTGCTGGTGCGCCATGCAATGAAGGATGTTGTGATGCACTCATGTATAACGGTGGTGGTGAACCATGTCGGTGGCGGAGTGCCATGCATTGGTGGATGTGATGGTGGTTTCTCATGTCTGCCAGTGGTGGTGAACCAGGCATTGGTGGATGTTGTGGTGTCCTCGTGTATGCCGGTGGCGGTACACCATGCATTGCTGGATTTTGTGGTGTCCTCATGTATAACCTTGACAGTACACGATGCATTGGTGGATGTTGTGGTGTACTCAGGTATGCCGGTGGCGGTGTCCCATGCATTGGTGGATATGATGGTGGTGTACTCATGTATGTCAGTTGTAGTGTGCCATTCATTCGTCGATGTGATGGTGGTGTCTCATGTATTATTGTGGTGGTGGGCCATGCATTGGTGGATGTTGTCACGACATCACCTCACCATGACAAAGTAATATTTTGCCCTAGGTCATCGTATGAAAAATATGAGCCCCGATATTTTCGACCTCGTAGCTCACGGGCCAATCTGGTAGAAATATTAATATTAATTCTTCTGCTGGAGTAGATCATCCGGGTATCCTTAGTGCTGTGAGTTGGAGACCCACTTGCTTTTAGCACTGTCCTTGTGATACTCCGTGGTGGGTGGGTGGCTCGGATGATGAACCATATTATACTAACCATGGCTTACACCTATGAAATTCTGCCCAAAAGCCTAAAATGTCCACTTGAAATTGACCCTATTGATACTGATCACAGACCCTCTGCATCGATTGAGTATTGGCCGCTTTTCCTTGTGATCGAGACTCCTGACAAGAAACCGTAAAAGGTGACCCTCTTTGCTGTATCCAAGGGTATTGAAGTAGTACAGGAGGAGGCAGCTGAAAAATCTGATGTCGTAGCCTCCCCAGTACTGAGTTTGTTTGACACTATCTTCAGTTAGTATGATGTCTTTGGCTCATGAAAAGGCCTTTAATACTCAGGTTTTCACAGGCCATTGTATGTGGTGGAGGTCTGTGAGCATTTTCATGACATTTGGTTTGCTGGCCGACAACATCTCAAAGTTAATCATGGATAGTTTTATTAATATCAATCTGATCACTGTCATTTTGACTTTTGTGTATTGCTAAAGGGTGTATATATTTTTGACATATATTTGCTTTTGAAAATAATGAAAATGACCGCCACTTTGAATTGTCTTCTCGGCAGTTACATTTACATAAAAATTAACACCGAATGTGTCCATTTACGGCCAATGTTGATACTTTTTACTTTTTTTGACACTTGTATCTTCTAGAGTGGTGACTCCGGCACAAAACAGGTGATTTTGTATGGTCAGGTCGTGATAATATATTGTTTTACAGCTTACTCTTTGAGACGAGATTTTGTTTCCTGTTTACTTCTAGAGTGACAACATGTTACATGGAATACCTTGATATTATCCAGAATTCAAAAATGGCTGCCAAGATGGCCACCATTGTAGTTTTAGTGCCTATACATAGCAGAGAACTAAGAAACAATTCATTTGGTGTCACATGTTTAACACAGTTTAGAAAAAAAAACCTTCAATGTTATGGTTAATAAAAGCTATACATTCCTAAACTATTTGATGAAATAGCAGTATCCAAAGTATTAGAAAATTATGCTTCACGATCGATAACTGCCTCTAAGCTCTCGTAGTAGCTATTCAAATGGTCTGTCAGATAACTGTTACTCACTTTGGATACATTCACAAGCTTACAATTTGTTCAGTTTATCTGCTTTGATATAGATCTCTCTCTGATGGCATACTGACTTTATTGCATTTACTCTGTGTCAGTTCAACCAAACCATGGGGAGCAGCATCTCTCGACATCAGAACACCAGAATAGGGATACGCTGACCATCACAAATGCTCCAACCATGGTCAGCTGGTTAAGGAATATGATTGGCAAACATGCACTTGGTTGTTTACTTGCGCAATGTAATATTCTAGACTGTTGGATGTTGGTGGGAGCTTTTCATTTAATGTCTTGTCTCATCTACAGACACCACTGGATTGTTTAGTACATACATTGAACTAAAGGTCTGTGCGATGTGATCTAGTAATGTTGATAGGCTTTTGTATTGTAAGTTCTGGTTTGTAGACATTAGAATACCCCGTGTATTGATCTATTGTTTGAATGTTGGACTTGTTTCGTGATGTGTTTCTGTGTTGGCGGTGTTTAGCAGTGCATGGCAGTGTATGGCTAAAAACAAGCACTCCTACAAGGCGATAAAGTCGTGCACATCCGATTTCCATGGACAAAAACAATTCTCCTCGAGTTCACAAGTTTCACAAACAAAACAGCAAAACAAACAAGTAAAATTAGACCAGCTGTGCGGATTATGTTTTATTAATGTCATCGTTCCCAACATGGAACAGTACCAAATCCTCGAACATAAACACCAACATTGTTGTCGCAGAATGTGTGTCTAAATTGATCTTGATGAAATTTGAGATTTGAACAAGGTCAAAGGTAACTGAAGCCCGACACGTAAAACCAGAGATAAAAAACATTTTTGAGAAAAAAACTCTGGAACCGTGTTCCCTCAACGTATGCAACGCTACCTATTCTACTGGAGGGTTTACAGTAGTAGACACGCAGAGTACATTGTCACAAAATGTCCGAACAGTAAAACATCCACATGCTGCTCCAGAAGAGACCTTGATCCACTTCTGTCTATGGAATGTCTTCTTGGCAGTCGCCCTGCCTCTGGGGGACTTCAGAGTCCATTTCCGCCCCCAGGACGATGGCATCCACGCTCCTGATAATAAAGGTAAACAGATTTTACATCATTTGTACTGTGTGCATAAATGCAAAATATATGATTCCACGAGAACATATCTCGAAACACGAACACGAAAATCAAGTTGTGACTTGGCAGTAGACGTCATCGTACACAAGGAGGCACTTCATGTTCTCTTTAAAAGATCGTTTGGAAAAACACAGTGGCTTCTGCTAATAAAAGTAAACAGTATTCTGTATCATAATTTATACTTCCAGTACATATTAAGACTGCATGAGAGTCGTTTTCACACTGCTTTTACCAGCATACCAGCTATATCACGGGGAGAAACAACAAATATCGGCTCCACACATCATTCAGATATGGAAAATCGAAATAGGTTGTTTGGAGCGTCATGAGCGAACGCTTTAACCATTCGGTTATTCGACGATCCCCTTACATTTAAATACAAAGCAAATATGTCGGGACGTGAAAAACAAAATTTAATTTAAGTTTTAAACTGAAATAGTGAATGCTTTACCAGCAGGTGGCCAGTACACTGACTTTCAAAGTGACCATCCGGGACTTGCTTTGTCTCGAACTACCTATTGAAGGACGGAATGGTGGGTTAACACTAAGTTATACTATCTATAGATAGCATCGTACAGGGCATGCACGAAGGGGGCCCTATCTACACTAACCCCTAATCTACCAGTCAAGTGCAGTCAGCATTGGGTCTACTGGGGGTGCTGAAAAGACTGGGGCCACAGAGTGTGCCAACCCTAAACTAGCTGGGTTGCTGTAACAACCATCCTGACTGTACAGTCAGGCCCTAGCACCGAACCTACTCCATGTACGCTCGGCAGGGGGCTACGCGGAGAGCAGACGCACAATGGAGCCACCATGAGACAAAAGCTCATCCCATCGGACCCTCGGAAAGTCAGTGTACTAAAGTCCAGGTGGAAGGGTTTAGAGTGACACAACACCAAATCCAGAGTGTGCCAGGGTTCCTGCGTCTGAAAGAAATGAGTCATGCATAAGCATCAGTAATCACATTTCTCGCGTTTGTAGATTGGATTAACAACAGCAAGTAAGTGTGGTTTTCTGCCGCTTTGGGCAATTTTCCAACGACGGGCCTCATAAGTAGGCGTGGGACATAATATTTAAGTGAGGACTCGAACAATGGTACTGAACATGAGGTGCCAACACTTGAACAACTAGGCTACACTACCACTCCGTTTACATGCAGAAACCAGTATCAACCTTTCCCATCTATACCTAAATGGCTGTGACTATGCTTGTCGTAAGAGGCGACTAACGGGATCGGGTGGTCAGACTCGCTGACTTCTTGGTTGAAACATGTCATCGGTTCCCATTTGCGCAGATCGATGCTCGTGTTGTGGATCACTGGATTGTCTTGTCCAGACTCGATTATTTACAGACCGTCACCTTATAGCTGAATATTGCTGAGTGCGGCGTAAATCTAAACTCACTCACTCCTAAATGGCTGTATACTATGAGAGAATTAGTGTGCACTATATATGAAACAAATATTTTCTTCCAAAATGAGTTGAAAACACCTGACTGTCTGGTTCTCTGTCACCCTTCCGAAGAATCCATGGTCCACGTCTATCCATAGAATATCTTCTTGGCAGTCTTCCTGCCTCTGGGGGACTTCAGGGTCCATTTCCGCCCCCAGGACGATGGCATCCACGTTCCTAATAGTAACGATAACGAATAGGTTAATGTTTCATATTACTGATACTTACTACATAGATAATAAATATTAAAAGCATATGCTTTTTGGTCAGGAAAACGCTGTAACCTGAAACACAAGTTGTAACTTGCTCATGACGTCATTGTCAACAAGAATGTATTGTATGTTGTCTTCAAAAGATAGTTTGGAGAACTTGCCTTCCTGGTAGTCTGGCGGCTTTGTGGTCGTTGTCCTGCCGCCAGAAGAGACCTTGATCCACTTCTGTCCACGGAATATCTTCTTGGCAGTCGTCCTGCCTCTGGGGGACTTCAGGGTCCATTTCCGCCCCCAGGAAGATGGCATCCCTGCTCATAACAGTACAGAGAATATAGTTTACATCGCTGACACTTACTGTGTGCATAAATGCAACTTATATGCCTACACGTAAAATCTCAAACATGAAAATTAAGTTGTAATTTTGCAGTAGCCGTCATGATAAACAAGGATGCATTGCATGTTATGGTTTATTCAAAAGATTGTTTGAAAGGAACAGTTGCATGCGTAAGCAACGGTTCTACTTCAAAAGGCAAAGAACATTTTACATAATTTATGCTTCTCACACAGATTATGACTGCATGAGTGTACTTTTACACCGCTTTCAGCAATATACTAGCTATATCAAGGTGAGAAAAACAAATAGATGCTTCACACATCATTCAGATATGGGAAATCGAAATAGGTTGTTTGGAGCGTCATGAGCGAACGCTTTAACCATTCGGTTATTCGACGATCCCCTTACATTTAAATACAAAGCAAATATGTCGGGACGTGAAAAACAAAATTTAATTTAAGTTTTAAACTGAAATAGTGAATGCTTTACCAGCAGGTGGCCAGTACACTGACTTTTAAAGTGACCATCCGGGACTTGCTTTGTCTCGAACTACCTATTGAAGGACGGAATGGTGGGTTAACACTAAGTTATACTATCTATAGATAGCATCGTACAGGGCATGCACGAAGGGGGCCCTATCTACACTAACCCCTAATCTACCAGTCAAGTGCAGTCAGCATTGGGTCTACTGGGGGTGCTGAAAAGACTGGGGCCACAGAGTGTGCCAACCCTAAACTAGCTGGGTTGCTGTAACAACCATCCTGACTGTACAGTCAGGCCCTAGCACCGAACCTACTCCATGTACGCTCGGCAGGGGGCTACGCGGAGAGCAGACGCACAATGGAGCCACCATGAGACAAAAGCTCATCCCATCGGACCCTCGGAAAGTCAGTGTACTAAAGTCCAGGTGGAAGGGTTTAGAGTGACACAACACCAAATCCAGAGTGTGCCAGGGTTCCTGCGTCTGAAAGAAATGAGTCATGCATAAGCATCAGTAATCACATTTCTCGCGTTTGTAGATTGGATTAACAACAGCGAGTAAGTGTGGTTTTCTGTGGCAATTTTCCAACGACGGGCCTCATAAGTAGGCGTGGGACATAATATTTAAGTGGGGACTCGAACACTGACACTGAACATGAGGTGCCAACACTTGAACAACTAGGCTACACTACCACTCCGTTTACATGCAGAAACCAGTATCAACCTTTCCCATCTATACCTAAATGGCTGTGACTATGCTTGTCGTAAGAGGCGACTAACGGGATCGGGTGGTCAGACTCGCTGACTTCTTGGTTGAAACATGTCATCGGTTCCCATTTGCGCAGATCGATGCTCGTGTTGTGGATCACTGGATTGTCTTGTCCAGACTCGATTATTTACAGACCGTCACCTTATAGCTGAATATTGCTGAGTGCGGCGTAAATCTAAACTCACTCACTCCTAAATGGCTGTATACTAAGAGAGAATTAGTGTGCACTATATATGAAACAAATATTTTCTTCCAAAATGAGTTGAAAACACCTGCCTGTCTGGTCCTCTGTCACCCTTCCGAAGAATCCATGGTCCACGTCTATCCATAGAATATCTTCTTGGCAGTCTTCCTGCCTCTGGGGGACTTCAGGGTCCATTTCCGCCCCCAGGACGATGGCATCCACGTTCCTAATAGTAACGATAACGAATAGGTTAATGTTTCATATTACTGATACTTACTACATAGATAATAAATATTAAAAGCATATGCTTTTTGGTCAGGAAAACGCTGTAACCTGAAACACAAGTTGTAACTTGCTCATGACGTCATTGTCAACAAGAATGTATTGTATGTTGTCTTCAAAAGATAGTTTGGAGAACTTGCCTTCCTGGTAGTCTGGCGGCTTTGTGGTCGTTGTCCTGCCGCCAGAAGAGACCTTGATCCACTTCTGTCCACGGAATATCTTCTTGGCAGTCGTCCTGCCTCTGGGGGACTTCAGGGTCCGTTTCCGCCCCCAGGAAGATGGCATCCCTGCTCATAACAGTACAGAGAATATAGTTTACATCGCTGACACTTACTGTGTGCATAAATGCAACTTATATGCCTACACGTAAAATCTCAAACATGAAAATTAAGTTGTAATTTTGCAGTAGCCGTCATGATAAACAAGGATGCATTGCATGTTATGGTTTATTCAAAAGATTGTTTGAAAGGAACAGTTGCATGCGTAAGCAACGGTTCTACTTCAAAAGGCAAAGAACATTTTACATAATTTATACTTCTCACACAGATTATGACTGCATGAGTGTACTTTTACACCGCTTTCAGCAATATACTAGCTATATCAAGGTGAGAAAAACAAATAGATGCTTCACACATCATTCAGATATGGGAAATCGAAATAGGTTGTTTGGAGCGTCATGAGCGAACGCTTTAACCATTCGGTTATTCGACGATCCCCTTACATTTAAATACAAAGCAAATATGTCGGGACGTGAAAAACAAAATTTAATTTAAGTTTTAAACTGAAATAGTGAATGCTTTACCAGCAGGTGGCCAGTACACTGACTTTCAAAGTGACCATCCGGGACTTGCTTTGTCTCGAACTACCTATTGAAGGACGGAATGGTGGGTTAACACTAAGTTATACTATCTATAGATAGCATCGTACAGGGCATGCACGAAGGGGGCCCTATCTACACTAACCCCTAATCTACCAGTCAAGTGCAGTCAGCATTGGGTCTACTGGGGATGCTGAAAAGACTGGGGCCACAGAGTGTGCCAACCCTAAACTAGCTGGGTTGCTGTAACAACCATCCTGACTGTACAGTCAGGCCCTAGCACCGAACCTACTCCATGTACGCTCGGCAGGGGGCTACGCGGAGAGCAGACGCACAATGGAGCCACCATGAGACAAAAGCTCATCCCATCGGACCCTCGGAAAGTCAGTGTACTAAAGTCCAGGTGGAAGGGTTTAGAGTGACACAACACCAAATCCAGAGTGTGCCAGGGTTCCTGCGTCTGAAAGAAATGAGTCATGCATAAGCATCAGTAATCACATTTCTCGCGTTTGTAGATTGGATTAACAACAGCGAGTAAGTGTGGTTTTCTGTGGCAATTTTCCAACGACGGGCCTCATAAGTAGGCGTGGGACATAATATTTAAGTGGGGACTCGAACACTGACACTGAACATGAGGTGCCAACACTTGAACAACTAGGCTACACTACCACTCCGTTTACATGCAGAAACCAGTATCAACCTTTCCCATCTATACCTAAATGGCTGTGTACTATGAGAGAATGAGTGTGCACTATATATTAAACAAATATCCATGAAGATGCATATTTTCTTATAAATAGATATGGAAACACCTGCCTGTCTGGTCCTCTGTCGCCCTTCTGAAGAATCCTTGAAGTCGTCCTACCTCTACAGGATTTCAAGACTTTCTGTCCCCACGACGAATGTTTCACGTCACTATAGGTGGTGCTCAAACTCCAAGCGGGCTTCAGTCGCTCGCTTCGGGTCGCTCGCTTACGCAACCTAATCCCAGTCGCTGAACCCGAAACAAAGGATTAGAGCTATTGAAAGCACCTCAATCAATCACAAGTGTTTGCACAGAGGCATGTTTTCTTATTTAGCGTGAGCCAAGTAAGACCTGGTAATATTCATTATTGAAACAAAACGAAAGAAAATTTTCTTTCATTAATTACAGATTTATTTATGTAAGACAATATAGCTAAAACATAATCAACGGCTAATACAATATAGGTATAACCCATTGTAAATTTAAAATTACAAGTTAAATCCAAAGTGACATAGGTGTATGGAACATTCAATGTAAATGAATTAAAACAAACTGTCGTCCGTGGGTGGGAATGTTGTAAATTGTGATGTGCTTATCACAACTCATCGCTTTCGTGACTCACTCGTGTTATTCTGCGATTACAGTCCGTTTGCTGTGAAAGCGTACCGATGAATGTCTCATTAAACAAAAACGTAAATCAAATAAAATAAAATTACGATGGCAAAGTTCTTATAATTTTATACCTTGCCAATTGAACATTTAATTCTCAGAATTTTATTCAACTTAAGATGAAAGTTGTTAAACAAACGATCATAATTTCAAATCACTTTCTTTGTTTGTATTACAGGGGGTTTGGGGTGCACATTAAATAGAACGTCGAGAAGTTGGGTTGGTCTAAGTTAATGCTCATCACGTACCGCGCGTGCACTTGTTTCACTGTTCTAACTGCTGCGCTTACCTCCTTGCAATACAAAAAAGTAATAACGATTTGAATCTACAATCGTTTGTTAAACAACTTTTATCCTAAGTTGAATAAAATTCTAAGTCTTAAATTTTCAGTTGCAAGATAAAATGACGTGGATTCGAAATATTAATTTCACTATGTCTGGTTTACGTTTTGTTTAAAGTAAAACAATCATCTCAACATCGTACACCACAATACATGTAAATGAGACACCACCATCACATTCACATATGCATGGCGCACCACCACCGGCATTACATGGGACACCAAAAACATCGACCAATGCATGGGGCACCACCACCGGAATACATAAGAATACCACAACATCGACCAATCCATGGCGCACCACCACCGGCACACATGAGCACACCACAACATTCACCAATGCATGGTTCACCACCAACGGCACACATGAGCTACCACCATCACATCCACCAATGCATGGCGAACCGCTACCAGCATACATGAACACACCACAAAATTAACCAATGCATGGATCATCACCACCAGCATACATGTCCAACCACCATCACATCCACCAATGCATGGTGTACTCTCACCTGCATACATGAGTACACCGCAACATCTACCAATACATGGGGTACCACCACCGTCATACATGAGTACACCACAACATTCACCAATGCATCGTGCACCGCCACCGGCATACATGAGTACACAACAACATCTACCAATGCATGGTTCACCACCACCGGCATACATGAGCAACCACCATCACATTCACCAATGCATAGCACAACGCCACCGGCATACATGAGTACACGACAACATCCTCCAATGCATGGGGCACCAGTACCGGCATACATAAGTACACTACAACATCCAGGTATGCATAACGGAACCGCCACCGGTATACATGAGCACACCACCATCACATCCACCATTGCATGGCACATCGCCACCGGCATAGGGCACCACCACCGGTATACATGAGTGCATCACAACATCCACCAATCCATGGGGCACCACCATCACATCCACAAATGCATGCC
Source organism: Haliotis asinina (assembly GCF_037392515.1). Classification (NCBI taxonomy): domain Eukaryota; kingdom Metazoa; phylum Mollusca; class Gastropoda; order Lepetellida; family Haliotidae; genus Haliotis; species Haliotis asinina. Next base: position 33,393,156 of record NC_090284.1, read on the forward strand.
GCACCACCAACTCTATACATGAGTAGAGCACAACATCCACCAATGAATCGTGCACCGCTACCGGCATACATGTGTACACCATAACATCCGCCAATGCATCATGTACTGTCACCGGCATACATGAGCACACCACAACATCCACCAGTGCATGGGGCACCACCACCTTTATACATGAACCACCACCATCACATCCATCAATTGATGGCACACTGCCACCGGCATACATGAGAACACCACAACATTCACCAATGGATGGGGCACCGCCACCAGCATACATGAGTACACTACAGCTTCCACCAATGCATGGGGCACCACCACCAGCATACATAAGTAAACCACAACATCAACCATGGATCGTCCACAGCAACTGGCATACATGAATACACCACAACATCCTCCAATGCATGGGGCACCACCACAGGTATACATAAGCTACAACCATCACATCCAGCAATGCATGGTGCACCGCCGCCAGCATGCATGAGTACACCACAACATCCACCAATGCATCGTGCAGTGCCACCAGCATACATGAGCACACCACAACATCCACCCATGCATGGGGCGCCACCACTCTCATACATGAGACACCACCATCACATCCACCAATGCATCGTGCACAGCCACTGGCATACGCGAGCGCACCATCACATCCAAAACTGCATGGCACACCGCTACCGACATACAGGAGTACACCACAACATCCACCAATGCATCACACACCAAAACCACAACATCAATCAATGGATCGTCCACCGCTACCTGCATACATGAGTACACCACAACATTAACTAATGGATCGTCCACTGCCACCGGCACACATGAATACACCATCACATCCACCAATGCATGGCACACTGCCATAGACATATAGGAGTACACCACAACACCCACCAATGCATCGCACACAAAAACCGACATACATCAGTACACAGCAACATCCACCAATGGATCGTCCACTGCCACCGGCACACATGAATACACCACAACATCCACCAATGCATCGTCCACCGCCACCGGCATACATGAGACACCACCATCACATCCACTAATTCATGGAGCACGCCAGCCTCATACAACAGACAAAACCATTACATCCACCAGTGAATGGTACACCATCACTGACATACATGAGTGCACCACCATCACAACCACCAATGCATGTCGCACCTCAACTGGCATACATGAGCACACCACAACATCCACCAAAGTATGGTTCACCTCCACCGGTATACATGAGCCACCACCATCACATCCTCCAATGCAAGGCACACCACCACCGACATACATGAGTACATCACACTATGTAAAAATGCATAGGGCACCACCACCGACATACATGAGTACACCACAACATCCTCCAACGCATCGTGTACAGAGGCCAGCATACATCAGCCACCACCATCACATCCACCAATGCATGGCTCACCACCACCGGAATACATGAGTACACCACAACATCCACCAATGCATGGGGCACCATCACCGGCATACATGAGCCAAAACCATCTCATCCACCAATGTATGGCGCACCGCCACCGCCATACATGAGTTCACCGCAACGTCCAGCAATGCATAGGCCACCACCACCTGCATACATGAGCACACCAAAATATTCACCAATGCATCGAGTACCACCACCGACATACATGAGTACACCACAACATCTACCAATGCATGGTTCACCACTACAGGCATATATGAGCCCCCACCATCACTTCCACCAATCCATGGCACACTGCCACCGGCATGGGGTACCAACACCGACATACATGAGTTCACCAAAACATCTACCATTGCATGGTTCACCACCACCGGCATACATGAGCACACCTCAACATCCACCAATGCATCGCGTACCACAACCGGAATACATGATTACACCACAACTTCCACCAATGCATGGGGCACCACTACAGACATACATAAGCCACCACCATCACATCCACAAATGCATGGCGCACCACCGCTGGCATACACGAGCACATACCAACATCCACCAAAGCATGGTACACCACCACCGGCATATGTTAGTACACCACAACATGCACCAATGTGTGGGACACCACCATTGGCATCTATGATCACACCAAAACTTCCACCAATCCATGGTTCAGCATGACCGGCATACATGAGCCACCACCATCGCATCCACCAATGCATGGTGCACCGCCACCGACATACATGAGTACACCACAACATTCACCAATGCATTTTGCACCACCACCCTCATACAATAAACACTATTATCACATCCACCAATGCATGGCGCACAGTCACTGGCTTATGTGAGCTACCACCATCACATACATGAGTACACCACAACATCCACCAATGCACGGCGCACCACCACAGGTATACATAAGCCACCACCATCACATTCACCAATACATGGGGCACCACCACGGGCATACATTAGACATAACCATCATATCCGTCAATCCATTAGTACATCACAACATCCACCAATGCATGGCACAAAGGGACAGGCATACATGAGCACACCACAACATCAACAAATGTATGGCGTACCACAACCACTGGCATATATGAGTACACCAACACATCCACCAAAGCAATGGTCACCACCATCCTCATACATATACATGAGACAACACCATCACATCCACCAATGCATGGCGCACAGCCACTTTCATACATGAGCACACCACAACATCCACCAATCCAAGGCGCATACATGAGAACACCACAACATCCAGCAATGTAAAAGGCACCATCACAGGAATACATGAGTACACCACAACATCCACCAAAGCAATGGTCACCGCCACCCTCATACATATAAATGAGACACCACCATCACATCCACCAATGCATGGAGTACCGCCAATGGCATACATGAGCACACCACAACATTCACAAATACATAAGCCCCCACAACCCTCACACATAGACATGGGACACAACCATCACATCCACAAATGCTTGGCACATTGCCTCCAACAGACATGACTACATCACAACATCCACCAATGCATGGCACACCACCACCGGCATACATCAGTACACAACAACATCCACCAATGCATCGTGTACCGCCACCAGCATACATGAGTACACCACAACATCCTACAATGCATGGGGAACCTCCACAGGCATACATAGGCCAAAACCATCACATCCACCAATGGATGGCACACCGCCACTGGGATACATGAGTAGATAACAACATTAAGCAATGCATGGTGCACCACCACCGACATACATGAGTACACCATAACATCCACCAATGCATGGGACACCACCACAGGCATACATAACCCACCACCATCACATCCACCAATGCATGGAGCGAAGTCAACGGTATACATCAGTGTACAACAACATCCAACAATGCATGGGGCACCACCACCCTCGTACATGAGACACCACTGTCACCTCCATCAATGGATGGCGCACAGCCACTGGCATATAAGTGAGCACACCTTCACATCCACAAATGCATGGCACACCGCCAACAACATACAAGAATACACTACAACATCCACGAATGCATCGTGTACCGCCACCGGCATACATGAGTAGACCACAAAATTATACAAAGCATAGGGCACCACCGTTGGCACACATGAGTACAAAACAACATTAACCAATGCATGGTGCACCACCACCGGCATACATGAGCACACCACAACATCCACCAATGCGTAGGGCACCGCCACCGGCATACATGAGTATGCGCAACGCCAACGCCAACGCCAACGCCAACTGTTTACATAAGTACACCGCAATATCCACCAAAGCAATGATCACCATCAGCCACAAACATATACATGATACACCACCATCACATCCACCAACGCATAGTGCACCGACACTTTCATATATGAGCACACCACAATATCCACAAATGTATGGGTCACCACCACCCTCCTACACATACATGAGACACCACCATCACATCCATCAATGCATGGCACACCACCACCGGCATAAGTAAGTACACCACAACATCCACCAATGCATATGCCACCACCACCTGCATAAGTGAGTGCACCACAACATCCACCATTGCATGGTGTACCGCCATCGACATACATAATGACACCACAACATCCACAAATGCATGGGGCACCACCACCGGCATACATGCGCATACAACAACATGCACCAACACAGGGGGGCACCACCATCGGCATACATGAGCCACCACCATCACATCCATTAATGCATGGGACACCACCACCGACATACATGACTACAAAACAACATTCACCAATGCATGTTCCACCACCACCGGCATACATACATATGAAACACAATCATCACATCCACGAATCCAATGCATAGCGCACCGCCACTGAAAATTCATGAGTACACCACAACATCCAGCGATTCATGGTGTACCACCGGCATACATGAGTACACCACAACATCCTCCAGTGCAAGGGACACCGCCACAGGCATACATGAGTTCACCATAACATCCACATATCCATGTGCACCACCGGCATACATGAGTACACCACAATATCCACCAATGCAAGGGGCACCGCCACTGGCACACATGAGTACACCACAAGATCCACCTATGCATGGTTCACCACCACCGGCATACATGAACCACCACCAACACATCCACCAATACATGGGGCACCACCACCAGTATACATGACTACACCACACCACAACCAATGCAATGATCACCACCACCCTCATACATATACATGAGCCACCATCATCACATCCACCAATGCGTGGCGCACAGCCACCGAATACATAAGTGCACTAAAACATCCACGAATGCATCGTGCACTGGCACCAGCATACATGAGTACACCACAACATCCACCAATGCAATCATACCAATCCACCACACTCATACATTAATATGAAACACCATCATCACGTCCACCAATGCATGGGACACCACCACCGACATACATGACTACACCACAACATCCACCAGTGCACCAATGCATCTCGTACCGCCACCGACATACATGAGTACACCACAACATCTACCAATGCATGGGGCACCACTACAGACATACATAAGCCACCACCATCACATCCACAAATGCATGGCGCACCACCGCTGGCATACACGAGCACATACCAACATCCACCAAAGCATGGTACACCATCACCGGCATATGTTAGTACACCACAACATGCACCAATGTGTGGGACACCACCATTGGCATCCATGATCACACCAAAACTTCAACCAATCCATGGTTCAGCATGACCGGCATACATGAGCCACCACCATCGCATCCACCAATGCATGGCGTACCGCCACCGACATACATGAGTACACCACAACATTCACCAATGCATTTTACACCAACACCCTCATACAATAAACACTATTATCACATCCACCAATGCATGACGCACCGCCTCCGGCATACATGAGTACCCCACAACATCCACAAATGCATGGGGCACCACCACAGGTATACATGCGCATACAACAACATGCACCAACACAGGGGGGCACCACCATCGGCATACATGAGCCACCACCATCACATCCACGAATCCATGGGACACCACCATCGACATACATGACTGCACTACAACATCCACCAATGCATCGGGCACCGCCACTCTCATACATGAGACACCACCATCACATCCACCAATGCATGGCAATCCGCCTCTGACATACATGACTACACCACAACATCCACCAATGCATGGAGCACCACCACCAGCATACATGAGCCACCACCATCACATCTTTCAATTTATGGTGCACCGCCGCCAACATACATGAGTACACTGCAACATCCACCAATGCAATTGTCACCATCACCCTCATACACATACAAGATACACCACCATCACATCCACCAATGCATGGTGTACCGACACTGACATACATGAGTACACCACAATATCCACCAATGCATGGGGCACGACCACAGGCATCCATATGCCACCACCATCACATCCACCAATGCATGGAGCACCGCCAACGGTATACATGAGTGTGCCACAACATCCACCAATCCATGGCACAAAAGCCACCAACGTACAAGAGTACACCACAACATCAACCAATGGATCGTCCACCGCCACCGACATACATGAATACACCACAACATCCATCAATAGATCGTCCACCGCCACCGGCATGCAGGAATACACCAAAACAACCACCAATGCATGATGCACCACCGCAGGTATACATGCGCATACAACAACATGCACCAACACAGGGGGGCACCACCATCGGCATACATGAGCCACCACCATCACATCCATTAATGCATGGGACACCACCACCGACATACATGACTACAAAACAACATTCACCAATGCATGTTCCACCACCACACTCATACATATATATGAAACACAATCATCACATCCACGAATCCATGGGACACCACCATCGACATACATGACTGCACTACAACATCCACCAATGCATCGGGCACCGCCACTCTCATACATGAGACACCACCATCACATCCACCAATGCATGGCAATCCGCCTCTGACATACATGACTACACCACAACATCCACCAATGCATGGAGCACCACCACCAGCATACATGAGCCACCACCATCACATCCATCAATTTATGGTGCACCGCCGCCAACATACATGAGTACACTGCAACATCCACCAATGCAATTGTCACCATCACCCTCATACACATACAAGATACACCACCATCACATCCACTAATGCATGGCGTACCGACACTGGCATGCATGAGTACACCACAATATCCACCAATGCATGGGGCACGACCACAGGCATCCATATGCCACCACCATCACATCCACCAATGCATGGAGCACCGCCAACGGTATACATGAGTGTCCCACAACATCCACGAATCCATGGCACAAAGCCACCAACGTACAAGAGTACACCACAACATCAACCAATGGATCGTCCACCGCCACCGACATACATGAATACACCACAACATCCACCAATAGATCGTCCACCGCCACCGGCATGCAGGAATACACCAAAACAACCACCAATGCATGATGCACCACCGCAGGTATACATAAGTCACAACCAACGTATGCACCAATACATGGCGCACCACCACCAACATACATCAGTACACCACCATCACATACACCAATGCATGGAGCACCACCACCGGTATAGATAAGTGCATCACAACATCCAACAATACATGGGGCACCACCACAGGCATACACAAGCCACCACCGTCACATCCACCAATGTATAGTGCACCACCACCAGCATACATGAGTACACCGCACCATCCAGCAATGAATGGTCACCACTACCCTCATACATATACAAGACACACCACCATCACATCCACCAATGCATGGCGTACCGACACTGGCATACATAAGTACACCACAATATCCACCAATGCATGTGGCACGAGCACAGGCATCCATATCCCATCACCATCACATCCAACAATGCATGGATCACTGCCAATTGTATACATGAGTGTGCCTGAAAACATTCAAAAATGCATAGCGCACCGCCACCTGCATACATGAGTACACCACAATATCCACCAATGCATGGGGCACCACCACAGTCATTCACAAGCCACTACCATCACATCCACCAATCCATGGAACACCGCCACCCTCATACATGAGACACCACCATCACCTCCACCAATGCATGGCGCACAGCCACTGTCATACACGTGAGCACACCATCACATCCACCAATGTATAGTACACCGCCACCAACATACATGAATACACAACAACATCCACCAATGCATGGGGCACCACCACCCTCATACAAGAGACACTACCATCTAATCCACCAATGTATGGCACACCACCACCGGTATACATGAGTACACCACAACATTCACCAGTAGATCGTCCACTGCCACCGGCATACAAGAGTACAGCAAAACATCCACCAATCAATGATGCACCACCACAGGTATACATAAGTCACAACCAACATATGCACCAATACATGGCGCACCGCCACCAGTACACCACAACATATGCAAAATGCATGGAGCACCACCAACCTCATACAATAGGCACTAGCATCAGATCCACCAATGCATGGCGCACCGTCACAGGCATACATGAGTACACCACAACATCCACCAATGCATGGGGCAACGAAATCGGCATACATGAGCATACCACAACATCCACCATTCATGAGCTACCACCATCACATCCACCAATGACATGGGGCACCGCCCCCAGCATACATGAGTACAGTGCAACATCCACCAATGGATAGGGCACCACGACCGGCATACAGGAGTACACCACAACATCCACAAATGCATGGTCCACCGAAACCGGCATACATGAGTACACCACAACACTAAACATTTTATGGGGGCACCACCAGAGTCATACTTAAGCCATCACCATCACATCCACTAATGCTTGGTGCACAGCCTCTGGCATACATGAATACAAAACAACATCCACCAATGCATGGCACACCGCCACTGGTATACATGAGCACACCACAACATCCACAAATGTATGGCGCACCACGACCACCGGCATAAATGAGCACACCACAACATCCACCAAAGCAATGGTCACCACCACCCTCATACATATACAAGAGACAACACCATCACATCCACCAATGCATGGCGCACCGCCGTTGTCATACATGAGTACATAACAACATCCACCAATGTATGGTGTACCACCACTGTCATACATGAGCACACCACAACATCCACCAATGCATGGGGCACCACCACAGGCATACATGAGACACCACCATCACATCCACAAGTGCAGGGAGCACCAACTGTATACATGAGTAGAAAACAACATCCAGCAATGCATGGTTCAACATCACCGGCATACATGAGCCCCACCATCATATCCACCAATGCATGGCACACCGTCACCGGCATACATGATTATACCGCAACATTCACCAATGCATTGTCAACTGTCATCACCATACATCAGCCACCACCATCACATCCATCAATGCATGGAACACCGCCACCGGCATGGGGCACCACCACAGGCGTACATGAGCACAAAACAACATCTACCAATTCATGGTTCACCAACACCGGCATACATCAGCCAGCACCATCACATCCACCAATGCATGACACACCACCACCGACATACATGAGTAGAAAACAACATCCACCAATGCATGGCACACCACTAAACTCAAACAATAGACACTACCATCACATCCACCAATGGATCGTCCACCGTCACCACCATACATGAGTACACAACAACATCCACCAAAAGCATGGGGCACCAGTACCGGCATACATAAGTACACTACAACATCCACCTATGCATGGAGTACCTTGGATGTGGATGTGATGGTAGTGTCTATTGTATGAGTTTAGTGGTGCGCCATGCATTGGTGGATGTTGTTTTCTACTCATGTATGTCGGTGGTGGTGCGTCATGCATTGGTGGATGTGATGGTGGTGCCCCATGCATTTTTTCATGTTGTGGTGTACTGTTGTACGCCAGTGGTGGTGCCCCATGCATTGGTGGATGTTGTGGTGTACTCATGTATGCCAGTGGCGGTGCACCATGCTTTAGTGTATGTGATGGTGGGGGCTCAAGTATCCCTGTGGTGGTGAACCATGCACTGGTAGATGTTGTGGTGTGCTTATGTATGCCGGTGGTTGTACACGATGCATTGGTGGATGTTGTGGTGTACTCTCATATGCCAGTGGTGGTGCACCATGCATTGGTGGATGTTGTTATGTACTCATGTATGCCAGTGGCAGTGTACCATGCATTGGTGGATGTGATGGTAGTGTCTATTGTATGAGGATGGTGGTGCCACATGCATTGGTGGATGTTGTGGTGTACTCACGTATGCCGGTGGTGGTGTGCCATGCATTGGTGGATGTTGTGGTGTACTCACGTATGCCGGTGGCGGTGTGCCATGCATTTGTGGATGTCATCTTGGTGTCTCATGTATGAGAGTGGTGGTGCGATGGTAGTTTCTACTGTATGAGGGTGGTGGTACAACATGCATTAGTGGATGTTGTGCACCAACGTATGCCTTTGGCAGTGCGCCATGCATTAGTGGATGTGATGGTGGTGTCTCATGTATGAGGGTGGTGATGTGCCATGTATTGGTGTATGTTGTGGTGTACTCCTGTATGCCAGTGGTGATGTGCCATGTATTGGTGGATGTTGTGGTCTACTCCTGTATGTCAGTGCCGGTGTGACATGCATTGGTGGATGTGATTGTGTGCTCACGTAAGCGAGTGGTTGTCCGAGATGCATTGGTGGATGTGACGGTGGTGTCTCTTGTATGAGGGTGGTGGTGCCCCATGCATTGGTTGATGTTGTATTGTACTCATGTATGCCAGTGGTGGTGTGCCATGCATTTCTCTATGTTGTGGTGTACTCCTGTATGTCTGTGGCTTTTTGCCATGCATTGGTGGATGTGATGGTGTGCTCACATATATGACAGTGGCTGTGCGCCAATCATTCGTGGAAGTGATGGTGGTATCTCATGTATGAGGGTGGTGATGTGCCATGTATTGGTGTATGTTGTGGTGTACTCCTGTATGCCAGTGGTGATGTGCCATGTATTGGTGGATGTTGTGGTCTACTCCTGTATGTCAGTGCCGGTGTGACATGCATTGGTGGATGTGATTGTGTGCTCACGTAAGCGAGTGGTTGTCCGAGATGCATTGGTGGATGTGACGGTGGTGTCTCTTGTATGAGGGTGGTGGTGCCCCATGCATTGGTTGATGTTGTATTGTACTCATGTATGCCAGTGGTGGTGTGCCATGCATTTCTCTATGTTGTGGTGTACTCCTGTATGTCTGTGGCTTTTTGCCATGCATTGGTGGATGTGATGGTGTGCTCACATATATGACAGTGGCTGTGCGCCAATCATTCGTGGAAGTGATGGTGGTATCTCATGTATGAGGGTGGTGGTGCCCCATGCATTGGTTGATGTTGTGGCACACTCATGTATACCGTTGCCTGTTCTCCATGGATTGGTGGATGTGATGGTGGTGTCTCATGTATGCCGATGTCGGTGGACAATGCATTGGTGGATGTTGTGGTCTACTCATGTATGCAGCTGGCGGTGTCCCGTGGAATGGGGAATGTTCTGGTGTCCTCATGTATGCCGGTGGTGGTGGACGATCCATTGGTAGATGTTGTGGTGTACTCATGTATGCTTTTGTGAATGCACTATTCATTGGTGGATGTTGTGGTGTACTCATGCATGCTGGTGGCAGTGCGCCATGCATTTTTGGATGTGATGGTTGTGGCTTTTGTATACCTGTGGTGGTGCCAGATGCATTGGTGGATGTTGTGGTGTATTCATGTATGCCGGTGTCGGTGGATGATCCATTGGTTCATGTTGTGGTGTACTCATGTATGCCGGTGGTGGTGTGAAATGCATGGATGAATGTTGTGGTGCACTCCTGTATGTCGGTGGGGGTGTGCCATGCATTAGTGGATGTTGTGGTGTACTCATGCATGCCGGTTTTTGGTGTCCCATGCATGGCTTATCGATGACTGTGGTGGGGCCCCATCCGCTGGTGGATGTTAAGGTGTACTCATGTATGAGGGTGGTGGTGCGCCATGCATTGGTGGATGTGATGGTGGTGGCTCATGTATGCCGGTACTTGTGCCCCATGCACTGGTGGATGTTGTGGTGTACTCATGTATGCCGGTTTTTGGTGTCCCATGCATGGCTTATCGATGACTGTGGTGGGGCCCCATCCGCTGGTGGATGTTAAGGTGTACTCATGTATGAGGGTGGTGGTGCGCCATGCATTGGTGGATGTGATGGTGGTGGTTCATGTTTGCCGGTGGTGGTGAACCCTGGATTGGTGGATCTTGTGGTGTGCTCATGTATGCAGGTTACGGTGTGCTATGCATTGGTGGATGTAATAGTGGTCGCGCATGTATACCTGTGGTGGTACCCCATGCATTGGTGGATGTTGTGGTGTAGTCACGTATGCCAGTGGTGGTGCACCATGCATTGGTGGCTGTTGTTATGTACTTATGCATGCTAGCGGCGGTGCGCCATGCATTAGTGCATGTGATGGTGGTGGCTTATGTATGCCTGTAGTGGTGCCCCATCCATTGGCGGATGTTGTCATGCACTCATGTATGCCGGTGGTGGTGCCCCATGCCGGTGGCGGTGTGCCACGCATTGGTGGATGTGATAGTGGTGGCTCATGCATGCCGATGGTGGTGAACCATGCATTGGTGGATGTTGTGGTGTCCTCATGTATGCCGGTGGCGGTGAGCCACAGATTGGTGGATTTTGTTGTGTAGTCATGTATGTCGGTGGCGGTGTACCATGCATTGGTGGATGTGATGGTGGTGGATCATGTATGATGGTGGTGATGCCCTATGCATTCTTGGATGTTCTGATGCACTCATGCATTTGTGGATGTTGTGGTGTCCTCGTGTATGTCGGTGGCGTTACACAATGCATTGGTGGATGTTGTGGTATATTCATGTGTGCCGGTGGCGGTACATTATGCAATGGTTTATGATGCTGTGTACTCATGTATGCCGGTGGCGGTTCACCATGCATTGGTGGATGTTGTGGTGTAGTCACGTATGTCTTTTGCGGCATGCCATGCATCGGTGGATGTGATAGTGGTGTCTCATGTATATGTATGAGAGTGCTAGAAACCCATGCATTGGTGAATGTTGTTGTGTACTCATGTATACCTGTGGTCGTAGTGCGCCATACATTTGTGGATATTGTGGTGTACTTATGTATACCGTTGGGGGTGTGCCATGCATTGGTGGATCTGATGGTGGTGGCTCATGTATACCGAAAGTGGTGCGCCATGCATTGGTGGATGTTGTGGTGTGCTCATGTATGCCAATGGCGGTGCACCATGCATTGGTGGATGTTGTGGTGTCCTCATGTATGCCGGTTGCGGTACACCATAGATTTTCTGAATGTTGTGGTATGCTCATGTATGCCGGTGGCGGTGCCCCATGCATTGGTGGATGTTGTAGTGTACTTATGTATGCTGGTGGCCTTGCGCTATGCATTGGTGGATGTCATGGTATTGTCTTTTGTATGAAGGTGGTGGTGCCCTATGCTTTTTGTATATGTTGTGGTGGAGTCATGTATGCCGGTGGCGGTGCGACATGCATTGTGGATGTGATGGTTGTGGTTTATGTATACCTGTGGTGGTGCCCCATGCATTGGTGGATGTTTTGGTGTATTCATGTGTGCCGGTGGCGGTGGACAATCTATTGGTGGATGTAGCGATGTACTCATGTAATCAGGTGGTGGTGTGCCATGCATTGGTGGATATGATGGTGTGCTCACCTAAGCCAGTGGCTGTGCTCGATGCATTGGTGGATGTGATGGTGGTGTCTCTTGTATGATCGTGGTGGTGCCCAATGCATGCATTTATGCCAGTGGTGGTGGACGATCCATTGGTTGATGTTGTGGTGTACTCATGTATATCGGTGGTGATGTGCCATGCATTGGTGGATGTTGTGGGACACTCATGTATACCATTGACGGTGCTCCATGCATTGGTGGATGTGATTGTAGTGGCTTATGGATGCCTGTGGTTATGAGCCATGCATTGGTGGATGTTGTGGTGTCCTCATGTATGCTGGTGTTGGTACACCATGGATTGGTGGATGTTGTTTTATGCTCATGTATGCTGGTGGCTGTACACGATGCATTGGTGGATCTTGTGGTGTACTCATGTATGCCAGTGGTGGTGCGCCATGCATTGTAGGATCTTCTTTTCTACTCATGTATTTTGGTGGCAGTGTGCCATGCATTAGTGGATGTGATGGTGGTATCTCATGTATGTGTATCAGGGTGGTGGTGGCCCATACATTTGTATATGTTGTGATGTGCTCATGTATGCCAGTGTCGGTGCGCCATGCATTGGTGGATGTGATGGTGGTGTCACTTGTATATGTATGAGGGTGGTGGTGACCATTGCATTGGTGGATGTTGCGGTGTACTTATGTATGCCGGTGGCGCTGCGCCATGCATTTGTGGATGTTGTGGTGTACTCATATATGGCAGTGGTGGTTCCCCATGCATTGGTGCATTTTGTGGTATACTCATGTATGCCAGTTGAGGTGCCCCATGCATTGGTGGATGTTGTAGTGTACTTATGTATGCCGGTACTGGTGCCCTATGCATTGGTGGATGTTGTGGTGTCCTCATGTATGCCGGTGGCGGTACACCATGGATTGGTGAATGTTGTGGTATGCTCATGTATGCCAGTGTCGGTGCGCCATGCATTGGTGGATGTTGTGGTCTACTCATGTATGCCGGTGGTGGTGCCCTTTGCATTGTTGTTTTACTGTTGTGTACTCATGTATGCCGGTGGCGGTGCCCCATGCATTGATGGATGTTGTAGTGTACTTATGTATGCTGGTGGCCTTGCGCTATGCATTGGTGGATGTCATGGTATTGTCTTTTGTATGAAGGTGGTGGTTCCCCATGCATTGGTGCATTTTGTGGTATACTCATGTATGCCGGTTGAGGTGCCCCATGCATTGGTGGATGTTGTAGTGTACTTATGTATGCCGGTACTGGTGCCCTATGCATTGGTGGATGTTGTGGTGTCCTCATGTATGCCGGTGGCGGTACACCATGGATTGGTGAATGTTGTGGTATGCTCATGTATGCCAGTGTCGGTGCGCCATGCATTGGTGGATGTTGTGGTCTACTCATGTATGCCGGTGGTGGTGCCCTTTGCATTGTTGTTTTACTGTTGTGTACTCATGTATGCCGGTGGCGGTGCCCCATGCATTGGTGGATGTTGTAGTGTACTTATGTATGCTGGTGGCCTTGCGCTATGCATTGGTGGATGTCATGGTATTGTCTTTTGTATGAAGGTGGTGGTGCCCTATGCTTTTTGTATATGTTGTGGTGGAGTCATGTATGCGGGTGGCGGTGCGCCATGTATTTTGGATGTGATGGTTGTGGTTTATGTATACCTGTGGTGGTGCCCCATGCATTGGTGGATGTTTTGGTGTATTCATGTGTGCCGGTGGCGGTGGACAATCTATTGGTGGATGTTGCGATGTACTCATGTAATCAGGTGGTGGTGTGCCATGCATTGGTGGAGATGATGGTGTGCTCACCTAAGCCAGTGGCTGTGCTCGATGCATTGGTGGATGTGATGGTGGTGTCTCTTGTATGATCGTGGTGGTGCCCAATGCATTGGTGGATGTTGTGGTGTATTCATGTATGCCAGTGGTGGTGGACGATCCATTGGTTGATGTTTTGGTGTACTCATGTATATCGGTGGTGATGTGCCATGCATTGGTGGATGTTGTGGGACACTCATGTATACCGTTGACGGTGCTCCATGCATTGGTGGATGTGATTGTAGTGGCTTATGGATGCCTGTGGTTATGAGCCATGCATTGGTGGATGTTGTGGTGTCCTCGTGTATGCTGGTGGCGGTACACCATGGATTGGTGGATGTTGTTTTATGCTCATGTATGCTGGTGGCTGTACACAATGCATTGGTGGATCTTGTGGTGTACTCATGTATAACGGTGGTGGTGTCCCATGCATTGTTTGATGTTGCGGTGTACTCGTGTATGGCGGTGGTGATGAACCATGAATTGGTGGCTTTTGTGGTGTGCTCATGTACATTGGTGGCGGTGCTCCATGCATTGGTGGATGTGATGGTGGTGGCTTATGGATGCCTGTGGTTTTGCCCCATGGATTGGTGGATGTTGTGGTGTACTCATGTATGCCGGTGGCGGTGTGCCATGCATTGGTGGATGTGATGGTGGTGGCTTATGGATGCCTGTGGTTTTGCCCCATGCATTGGTGGATGTTGTTGTGTACTCATGTATGCCGGTGGCGGTGTGCCATGCATTGGTGGATGTGATGGTGGTGCCTCATGTATATGTATGAAGGTGGTGGTGACCATTGCATTGGTGGATGTTGCAGTGTACTCATGTCTGTCGGTGGTGGTGTACCATGTATTTGTGAATTTGATGGTGGTGGCTTATGGAAGCCAGTGGTGGTGTCCCATGCATTGGTGGATTTTACGGTGTACTCATGTATGCCGGTGGTGGTGCACCATGCATTGGTGGATGTGATGGTGGTGCCTCATGTATATGTATGAAGGTGGTGGTGACCATTGCATTGGTGGATGTTGCAGTGTACTCATGTCTGCCGGTGGCGGTGTACCATGTATTTGTGAATTTGATGGTGGTGGCTTATGGAAGCCTGTGGTGGTGTCCCATGCATTGGTGGATTTTACGGTGTACTCATGTATCCTGGTGGTGGTGCGCCATGCATTGGTGGATGTGATGGTGGTGCCTCATGTATATGTATGAAGGTGGTGGTGACCATTGCATTGGTGGATGTTGCAGTGTACTCATGTCTGCCGGTGGCGGTGCACCATGTATTTGTGGATGTGATGGTGAGGGCTTATGGAAACCTGTGGTGGTGTCCCATGCATTGGTGGATGTTACGGTGTACTCTCATATGCCAGTGGTGGTGCACCATGCATTGGTGGATGTTGTTATGTACTCATGTATGCCAGTGGCAGTGTACCATGCATTGGTGGATGTGATGGTAGTGTCTATTGTATGAGGATGGTGGTGCCCCATGCATTGGTGGATGTTGTGGTCTACTCATGTATGCCAGTGGTGGTGCGTCATGCATTGGTGGATGTTACGGTGTACACATGTATGCCGGTGGCAGTGCGCCATGCATTGGTGGATGTGATGGTGGTGGCTCATGTATGCTGGTAATGGTGCCCCATGCATTGGTGGATGTTGTGATCCAGTCATGTATGCCGGTGGCGGTGCGCCATGCCTTTGGCGGTGTGCCATGCATTGGTGGATGTTGCAGTGTACTCATGTCTGTCGGTGGTGGTGTACCATGTATTTGTGAATTTGATGGTGGTGGCTTATGGAAGCCAGTGGTGGTGTCCCATGCATTGGTGGATTTTACGGTGTACTCATGTATGCCGGTGGTGGTGCACCATGCATTGGTGGATGTGATGGTGGTGCCTCATGTATATGTATGAAGGTGGTGGTGACCATTGCATTGGTGGATGTTGCAGTGTACTCATGTCTGCCGGTGGCGGTGTACCATGTATTTGTGAATTTGATGGTGGTGGCTTATGTATGCCTATGGTGGTGTCCCATGCATTGGTGGATTTTACGGTGTACTCATGTATCCTGGTGGTGGTGCGCCATGCATTGGTGGATGTGATGGTGGTGCCTCATGTATATGTATGAAGGTGGTGGTGACCATTGCATTGGTGGATGTTGCAGTGTACTCATGTCTGCCGGTGGCGGTGCACCATGTATTTGTGGATGTGATGGTGAGGGCTTATGGAAACCTGTGGTGGTGTCCCATGCATTGGTGGATGTTACGGTGTACTCTCATATGCCAGTGGTGGTGCACCATGCATTGGTGGATGTTGTTATGTACTCATGTATGCCAGTGGCAGTGTACCATGCATTGGTGGATGTGATGGTAGTGTCTATTGTATGAGGATGGTGGTGCCACATGCATTGGTGGATGTTGTGGTCTACTCATGTATGCCAGTGGTGGTGCGCCATGCATTGGTGGATGTTACGGTGTACACATGTATGCCGGTGGCAGTGCGCCATGCATTGGTGGATGTGATGGTGGTGGCTCATGTATGCTGGTAATGGTGCCCCATGCATTGGTGGATGTTGTGATCCAGTCATGTATGCCGGTGGCGGTGCGCCATGCCTTTGGCGGTGTGCCATGCATTGGTGGATGTCACGGTGTACTCATGTATGCCAGTGGATGTGCGCCATACATTGGTGGATCTGATGGTAGTGTCTATTGTATGAGTATGATGGTGTCCTATGCATTGGTGGATGTTATAGTGTACTCATGTATGCCTTTGGCTGTACTTGATGAATTCGTGGATGTTGTGGTGTACTCATGTGTATCTTTGGTGATGTGCCATGCATTGGTGGATGTTGTGGTACACTCATGTATACCGGTGGTGGTGCGCCATGCATTGGTGGATGTTGTGGTGTACTCATGCATGCCAGTGAATGTGCATCATGCATTGGTGGATGTTGTGGCATACTCATGTATGCCGGTGGCGGTGTGCCATGCATTGGTGGATGTGATGGTGGTGCCTGATGTATATGTATCAGGGTGGTGGTGACCATTGCATTGGTGGATGCTGCGGTGTACTCATGTATGGCGGTGGCGGTCCGCCATGTATTGGTGGATGTGATAGTGGTGGCTTATGTTTGCCTGTCTTGGTGTCCCATGCTTTGGTGGATGTTGTGGTGTACTCATGTATACTGGTGGCAGTGCACCATGCATTGGTGGATGTTGTGGTGTGCTCATGTATGCCGGTGGTGGTACGGCATGCATTGGTGGATGTGATTTTGGTGTCTCATCTATGAGGGTGGTGGTACCCCATGCTTTGGTGGATGTTTCGGTGTTCTCATGTATGCCGGTGGTAGTGCACCATGCATTGGTGGATGTTGTAGTGTACTCATATATGCCGGTGGTCATGGTGCGCCATACATTTGTGGATGTTGTGGTGTTCTCATGTATGCCGGTGTCGGTGCGCCTTGTCATTGGTGGATGTGGTGGTGGTGGCTCATGCATTGGTGGATGTTGTGATGCACTCATGTATACCGGTGGTGGTGCCCCATGTATATATATGAGGGTGGTGGTGACCATTGCATTGGTGAATGTTGCAGTGTACTCATGGCTGCCGGTGGCGGTGCGCCATGTATTTGTGGATGTGATGGTGGTGGCTTATGTATGCCTATGGTGGTGTCCCAAGCATCGGTGGATGTTGTGGTGTACTCATGCATGCCGGTGGTGGTGCGCCATGCATTGGTGGATGTTACGGTGTACTCATGTATGCCGGTGGCAGTGCACCATGCATTGGTGGATGTGATTGTGGTGGCTTATGTATACCGGTTGCGGTGCTCCATGCATTGGTGGATGTTGTAGTGTACTTATGTATGCCGGTACTGGTGCCCCATGCATTGGTGAATGTTGCATTCATGTATACCGGTGGTGGTGGACGATCCATTGGTTGATGTTGTGGTGTATTCATGTATATCGGTGGTTGTATGCCATGCATTGGTGGATGTTGTGGTACACTCATGTATAGCGTTGACGGTGCTCCATGCATTGGTGGATATGGTTGTAGTGGCTAATGGATGCCTGTGATGGTGCCCCATGCATTGGTGGATGTTGTGGTGTACTCATGAATGCCAGTGGTGGTGCGCCATGCATTGTTGGATCTTCTTTTCTACTCATGTATGTTGGTGGCGGTGTGCCATGCATTAGTGGATGTGATGGTGGTATCTCATGTATGTGTATCAGGGTGGTGGTGGCCCATACATTTGTATATGTTGTGATGTGCTCATGTATGCCAGTGTCGGTGCGCCATGCATTGGTGGATGTGATGGTGGTGTCACTTGTATATGTATGAGGGTGGTGGTGACCATTGCATTGGTGGATGTTGCGGTGTACTCATGTATGCCGGTGGCGCTGCGCCATGCATTTGTGGATGTTGTGGTGTACTCATATATGCTAGTGGCAGTGAGCCATGCATTGGTGGATGTGATGGTGGTGGCTTATGTATGCCGGTGGTGGTGCCCTATGCATTGCTGGATGCTGCGGTGTACTCATGTATGGCAGTGGTGGTTCCCTATGCATTGGTGCATTTTGTGGTATACTCATGTATGCCGGTTGAGGTGCCCCATGCATTGGTGGATGTTTTAGTGTACTTATGTATGCCGGTACTGGTGCCCTATGCATTGGTGGATGTTGTGGTGTACTCATGTATATCGGTGGTGATGTGCCATGCATTGGTGGATGTTGTGGGACACTCATGTATACCGTTGACGGTGCTCCATGCATTGGTGGATGTGATTGTAGTGGCTTATGGATGCCTGTGGTTATGAGCCATGCATTGGAGGATTTTGTGGTGTCCTTGTGTATGCTGGTGGCGGTACACCATGGATTGGTGGATGTTGTTTTATGCTCATGTATGCTGGTGGCTGTACACGATGCATTGGTGGATCTTGTGGTGTACTCATGTATGGCAGTGGTGGTTCTCCATGCATTGGTGCATTTTGTGGTATTCTCATGTATGCCGGTTGAGGTGCCCCATGCATTGGTGGATGTTGTAGTGTACTTGTGTATGCCGGTTCTGGTGCCCTATACATTGGTGGATGTTGTGGTGTCCTCATGTATGCCGGTGGCGGTACACCATGGATTGGTGAATGTTGTGGTCTACTCATGTATGCCGGTGGTGGTGCCCTTTGCATTGTTGTTTTACTGTTGTGTACTCATGTATGCCGGTGGCGGTGCCCCATGCATTGGTGGATGTTGTAGTGTACTTATATATGCTGGTGGCCTTGCGCTATGCATTGGTGGATGTCATGGTATTGTCTTTTGTATGAAGGTGGTGGTGCCCTATGCTTTTTGTATATGTTGTGGTGGAGTCATGTATGCGGGTGGCGGTGCGCCATGTATTGTGGATGTTTTGGTGTATTCATGTGTGCCGGTGGCGGTGGACAATCTATTGGTGGATGTTGCGATGTACTCATGTAATCAGGTGGTGGTGTGCCATGCATTGGTGGATATGATGGTGTGCTCACCTAAGCCAGTGGCTGTGCTCGATGCATTGGTGGATGTGATGGTGGTGTCTCTTGTATGATCGTGGTGGTGCCCAATGCATTGGTGGATGTTGTGGTGTATTCATGTATGCCAGTGGTGGTGGACGATCCATTGGTTGATGTTTTGGTGTACTCATGTATATCGGTGGTGATGTGCCATACATTGGTGGATGTTGTGGGACACTCATGTATACCGTTGACGGTGCTCCATGCATTGGTGGATGTGATTGTAGTGGCTTATGGATGCCTGTGGTTATGAGCCATGCATTGGTGGATGTTGTGGTGTCCTCGTGTATGCTGGTGGCGGTACACCATGGATTGGTGGATGTTGTTTTATGCTCATGTATGCTGGTGGCTGTACACGATGCATTGGTGGATCTTGTGGTGTACTCATGTATAACGGTGGTGGTGTCCCATGCATTGTTTGATGTTGCGGTGTACTCGTGTATGGCGGTGGTGATGAACCATGAATTGGTGGCTTTTGTGGTGTGCTCATGTACATTGGTGGCGGTGCTCCATGCATTGGTGGATGTGATGGTGGTGGCTTATGGATGCCTGTGGTTTTGCCCCATGGATTGGTGGATGTTGTGGTGTACTCATGTATGTCGGTGGCGGTGTGCCATGCATTGGTGGATGTGATGGTGGTGGCTTATGGATGCCTGTGGTTTTGCCCCATGCATTGGTGGATGTTGTGGTGTACTCATGTATGCCGGTGGCGGTGTGCCATGCATTGGTGGATGTGATGGTGGTGCCTCATGTATATGTATGAAGGTGGTGGTGACCATTGCATTGGTGTATATGCAGTGTACTCATGTCTGCCAGTGGCGGTGTACCATGTATTTGTGAATTTGATGGTGGTGGCTTATGGAAGCCAGTGGTGGTGTCCCATGCATTGGTGGATTTTACGGTGTACTCATGTATGCCAGTGGTGGTGCGCCATGCATTGGTGGATGTGATGGTGGTGCCTCATGTATATGTATGAAGGTGGTGGTGACCATTGCATTGGTGGATGTTGCAGTGTACTCATGTCTGCCGGTGGCGGTGTACCATGTATTTGTGAATTTGATGGTGGTGGCTTATGGAAGCCTGTGGTGGTGTCCCATGCATTGGTGGATTTTACGGTGTACTCATGTATGCCGGTGGTGGTGCGCCATGCATTGGTGGATGTGATGGTGGTGCCTCATGTATATGTATGAAGGTGGTGGTAACCATTGGATTGGTGGATGTTGCAGTGTACTCATGTCTGCCGGTGGCGGTGCGCCATGTATTTGTGGATGTGATGGTGAGGGCTTATGAAAACCTGTGGTGGTGTCCAATGCATTGGTGGATGTTTTGGTCTACTCCTGTATGCCAGTGGTGGTGCGCCATGCATTGGTGGATGTTACGGTGTACACATGTATGACGGTGGCAGTGCGCCATGCATTGGTGGATGTGATGGTGGTGGCTCATGTATGCTGGTAATGGTGCCCCATGCATTGGTGGATGTTGTGATCCAGTCATGTATGCCGGTGGCGGTGCGCCATGCCTTTGGCGGTGTGCCATGCATTGGTGGATGTTACGGTGTACTCATGTATGCCGGTGGATCTGCGCCATACATTGGTGGATGTGATGGTAGTGTCTATTGTATGAGTATGATGGTGCCCTATGCATTGGTGGATGTCATAGTGTACTCATGTATGCCTTTGGCTGTACTTGATGAATTGGTGGATGTTGTGGTGTGCTCATGTATATCTTTGGTGATGTGCCATGCATTGGTGGATGTTGTGGTACACTCATGTATACCGGTGGTGGTGCGGCATGCATTGGTGGATGTTGTGGTGTACTCATGTATGCCAGTGATTGTGCATCATGCATTGGTGGATGTTGTGGCATACTCACGTATGCCGGTGGCGGTGTGCCATGCATTGGTGGATGTGATGGTGGTGCCTGATGTATATGTATCAGGGTGGTGGTGACCATTGCATTGGTGGATGCTGCGGTGTACTCATGTATGGCGGTGGCGGTGCGCCATGTATTGGTGGATGTGATAGTGGTGGCTTATGTTTGCCTGTCTTGGTGTCCCATGCATTGGTGGATGTTGTGGTGTACTCATGTATACTGGTGGCAGTGCACCATGCATTGGTGGATGTTGTGGTGTGCTCATGTATGCCGGTGGTGGTACGCCATGCATTGGTGGATGTGATTTTGGTGTCTCATGTATGAGGGTGGTGGTGCCCCATGCTTTGGTGGATGTTTCGGTGTTCTCATGTATGCCGGTGGTGGTGCGCCACGCATTGGTGGATGTTACAGTGTACTCATGTTTGCCGGTGGCAGTGCACCATGCATTGGTGGATGTGATTGTGGTGGCTTATGTATGCCGGTTGCGGTGCCCCATGCATTGGTGGATGTTGTAGTGTACTTATGTGTGCCTGTACTGGCGCCCCATGCATTGGTGAATGTTGTATTCATGTATACCGGTGGTGGTGGACGATCCATTGGTTGATGTTGTGGTGTATTCATGTATATCGGTGGTTGTGTGCCATGCATTGGTGGATGTTGTGGTACACTCATGTATACCGTTGACGGTGCTCCATGCATTGGTGGATATGGTTGTAGTGGCTAATGGATGCCTGTGGTGGTGCCCCATGCATTGGTGGATGTTGTGGTGTACTCATGAATGCCAGTGGTGGTGCGCCATGCATTGTTGGATCTTCTTTTCTACTCATGTATTTTGGTGGCGGTGTGCCATGCATTAGTGGATGTGATGGTGGTATCTCATGTATGTGTATCAGGGTGGTGGTGGCCCATACATTTGTATATGTTGTGATGTGCTCATGTATGCCAGTGTCGGTGCGCCATGCATTGGTGGATGTGATGGTGGTGTCACTTGTATATGTATGAGGGTGGTGGTGACCATTGCATTGGTGGATGTTGCGGTGTACTCATGTATGCCGGTGGCGCTGCGCCATGCATTTGTGGATGTTGTGGTGTACTCATATATGGCAGTGGTGGTTCCCCATGCATTGGTGCATTTTGTGGTATACTCATGTATGCCGGTTGAGGTGCCCCATGCATTGGTGGATGTTGTAGTGTACTTATGTATGCCGGTACTGGTGCCCTATGCATTGGTGGATGTTGTGGTGTCCTCATGTATGCCGGTGGCGGTACACCATGGATTGGTGAATGTTGTGGTATGCTCATGTATGCCAGTGTCGGTGCGCCATGCATTGGTGGATGTTGTGGTCTACTCATGTATGCCGGTGGTGGTGCCCTTTGCATTGTTGTTTTACTGTTGTGTACTCATGTATGCCGGTGGCGGTGCCCCATGCATTGGTGGATGTTGTAGTGTACTTATGTATGCTGGTGGCCTTGCGCTATGCATTGGTGGATGTCATGGTATTGTCTTTTGTATGAAGGTGGTGGTGCCCTATGCTTTTTGTATATGTTGTGGTGGAGTCATGTATGCGGGTGGCGGTGCGCCATGTATTTTGGATGTGATGGTTGTGGTTTATGTATACCTGTGGTGGTGCCCCATGCATTGGTGGATGTTTTGGTGTGTTCATGTGTGCCGGTGGCGGTGGACAATCTATTGGTGGATGTTGCGATGTACTCATGTAATCAGGTGCTGGTGTGCCATGCATTGGTGGAGATGATGGTGTGCTCACCTAAGCCAGTGGCTGTGCTCGATGCATTGGTGGATGTGATGGTGGTGTCTCTTGTATGATCATGGTGGTGCCCAATGCATTGGTGGATGTTGTGGTGTATTCATGTATGCCAGTGGTGGTGCCCTATGCATTGGTGGATGTTTTGGTGTACTCATGTATATTGGTGGTGATGTGCCATGCATTGGTGGATGTTGTGGGACACTCATGTATACCGTTGACGGTGCTCAATGCATTGGTGGATGTGATTGTAGTGGCTTATGGATGCCTGTGGTTATGAGCCATGCATTGGTGGATGTTGTGGTGTCCTCGTGTATGCTGGTGGCGGTACACCATGGATTGGTGGATGTTGTTTTATGCTCATGTATGCTGGTGGCTGTACATGATGCATTGGTGGATCTTGTGGTGTACTCATGTATAACGGTGGTGGTGTCCCATGCATTGTTTGATGTTGCGGTGTACTCGTGTATGGCGGTGGTGATGAACCATGAATTGGTGGCTTTTGTGGTGTGCTCATGTACATTGGTGGCGGTGCTCCATGCATTGGTGGATGTGATGGTGGTGGCTTATGGATGCCTGTGGTTTTGCCCCATGCATTGGTGGATGTTGTGGTGTACTCATGTATGCCGGTGGCGGTGTGCCATGCATTGGTGGATGTGATGGTGGTGGCTTATGGATGCCTGTGGTTTTTGCCCCATGCATTGGTGGATGTTGTGGTGTACTCATGTATGCCGGTGGCGGTGTGCCATGCATTGGTGAATGTGATGGTGGTGCCTCATGTATATGTATGAAGGTGGCGGTGACCATTGCATTGGTGGATGTTGCAGTGTACTCATGTCTGCCGGTGGCGGTGTACCATGTATTTGTGAATTTGATGGTGGTGGCTTATGGAAGCCAGTGGTGGTGTCCCATGCATTGGTGGATTTTACGGTGTATTCATGTATGCCGGTGGTGGTGCACCATGCATTGGTGGATGTGATGGTGGTGCCTCATGTATATGTATGAAGGTGGTGGTGACCATTGCATTGGTGGATGTTGCAGTGTACTCATGTCTGCCAGTGGCGGTGTACCATGTATTTGTGAATTTGATGGTGGTGGCTTATGGAAGCCTGTGGTGGTGTCCCATGCAATGGTTGATTTTACGGTGTACTCATGTATGCCGGTGGTGGTGCGCCATGCATTGGTGGATGTGATGGTGGTGCCTCATGTATATGTATGAAGGTGGTGGTGACCATTGCATTGGTGGATGTTGCAGTGTACTCATGTCTGCCGGTGGCGGTGTACCATGTATTTGTGAATTTGATGGTGGTGGCTTATGGAAGCCTGTGGTGGTGTCCCATGCAATGATGGATGTTACGGTGTTCTCATGTATGCCGGTGGTGGTGCGCCACGCATTGGTGGATGTTACAGTGTACTCATGTTTGCCGGTGGCAGTGCACCATGCATTGGTGGATGTGATTGTGGTGGCTTATGTATGCCGGTTGCGGTGCCCCATGCATTGGTGGATGTTGTAGTGTACTTATGTGTGCCTGTACTGGCGCCCCATGCATTGGTGAATGTTGTATTCATGTATACCGGTGGTGGTGGACGATCCATTGGTTGATGTTGTGGTGTACTCATGTATATCGGTGGTTGTGTGCCATGCATTGGTGGATGTTGTGGTACACTCATGTATACCGTTGACGGTGCTCCATGCATTGGTGGATATGGTTGTAGTGGCTAATGGATGCCTGTGGTGGTGCCCCATGCATTGGTGGATGTTGTGGTGTACTCATGAATGCCAGTGGTGGTGCGCCATGCATTGTTGGATCTTCTTTTCTACTCATGTATTTTGGTGGCGGTGTGCCATGCATTAGTGGATGTGATGGTGGTATCTCATGTATGTGTATCAGGGTGGTGGTGGCCCATACATTTGTATATGTTGTGATGTGCTCATGTATGCCAGTGTCGGTGCGCCATGCATTGGTGGATGTGATGGTGGTGTCACTTGTATATGTATGAGGGTGGTGGTGACCATTGCATTGGTGGATGTTGCGGTGTACTCATGTATGCCGGTGGCGCTGCGCCATGCATTTGTGGATGTTGTGGTGTACTCATATATGGCAGTGGTGGTTCCCCATGCATTGGTGCATTTTGTGGTATACTCATGTATGCCGGTTGAGGTGCCCCATGCATTGGTGGATGTTGTAGTGTACTTATGTATGCCGGTACTGGTGCCCTATGCATTGGTGGATGTTGTGGTGTCCTCATGTATGCCGGTGGCGGTACACCATGGATTGGTGAATGTTGTGGTATGCTCATGTATGCCAGTGTCGGTGCGCCATGCATTGGTGGATGTTGTGGTCTACTCATGTATGCCGGTGGTGGTGCCCTTTGCATTGTTGTTTTACTGTTGTGTACTCATGTATGCCGGTGGCGGTGCCCCATGCATTGGTGGATGTTGTAGTGTACTTATGTATGCTGGTGGCCTTGCGCTATGCATTGGTGGATGTCATGGTATTGTCTTTTGTATGAAGGTGGTGGTGCCCTATGCTTTTTGTATATGTTGTGGTGGAGTCATGTATGCGGGTGGCGGTGCGCCATGTATTTTGGATGTGATGGTTGTGGTTTATGTATACCTGTGGTGGTGCCCCATGCATTGGTGGATGTTTTGGTGTGTTCATGTGTGCCGGTGGCGGTGGACAATCTATTGGTGGATGTTGCGATGTACTCATGTAATCAGGTGCTGGTGTGCCATGCATTGGTGGAGATGATGGTGTGCTCACCTAAGCCAGTGGCTGTGCTCGATGCATTGGTGGATGTGATGGTGGTGTCTCTTGTATGATCATGGTGGTGCCCAATGCATTGGTGGATGTTGTGGTGTATTCATGTATGCCAGTGGTGGTGCCCTATGCATTGGTGGATGTTTTGGTGTACTCATGTATATTGGTGGTGATGTGCCATGCATTGGTGGATGTTGTGGGACACTCATGTATACCGTTGACGGTGCTCAATGCATTGGTGGATGTGATTGTAGTGGCTTATGGATGCCTGTGGTTATGAGCCATGCATTGGTGGATGTTGTGGTGTCCTCGTGTATGCTGGTGGCGGTACACCATGGATTGGTGGATGTTGTTTTATGCTCATGTATGCTGGTGGCTGTACATGATGCATTGGTGGATCTTGTGGTGTACTCATGTATAACGGTGGTGGTGTCCCATGCATTGTTTGATGTTGCGGTGTACTCGTGTATGGCGGTGGTGATGAACCATGAATTGGTGGCTTTTGTGGTGTGCTCATGTACATTGGTGGCGGTGCTCCATGCATTGGTGGATGTGATGGTGGTGGCTTATGGATGCCTGTGGTTTTGCCCCATGCATTGGTGGATGTTGTGGTGTACTCATGTATGCCGGTGGCGGTGTGCCATCCATTGGTGGATGTGATGGTGGTGGCTTATGGATGCCTGTGGTTTTTGCCCCATGCATTGGTGGATGTTGTGGTGTACTCATGTATGCCGGTGGCGGTGTGCCATGCATTGGTGAATGTGATGGTGGTGCCTCATGTATATGTATGAAGGTGGCGGTGACCATTGCATTGGTGGATGTTGCAGTGTACTCATGTCTGCCGGTGGCGGTGTACCATGTATTTGTGAATTTGATGGTGGTGGCTTATGGAAGCCAGTGGTGGTGTCCCATGCATTGGTGGATTTTACGGTGTATTCATGTATGCCGGTGGTGGTGCACCATGCATTGGTGGATGTGATGGTGGTGCCTCATGTATATGTATGAAGGTGGTGGTGACCATTGCATTGGTGGATGTTGCAGTGTACTCATGTCTGCCAGTGGCGGTGTACCATGTATTTGTGAATTTGATGGTGGTGGCTTATGGAAGCCTGTGGTGGTGTCCCATGCAATGGTTGATTTTACGGTGTACTCATGTATGCCGGTGGTGGTGCGCCATGCATTGGTGGATGTGATGGTGGTGCCTCATGTATATGTATGAAGGTGGTGGTGACCATTGCATTGGTGGATGTTGCAGTGTACTCATGTCTGCCGGTGGCGGTGTACCATGTATTTGTGAATTTGATGGTGGTGGCTTATGGAAGCCTGTGGTGGTGTCCCATGCAATGATGGATGTTACGGTGTACACATGTATGCCGGTGGCAGTGCGCCATGCATTGGTGGATGTGATGGTGGTGGCTCATGTATGCTGGTAATGGTGCCCCATGCATTGGTGGATGTTGTGATCCAGTCATGTATGCCGGTGGCGGTGCGCCATGCCTTTGGCGGTGTGTCATGCATTGGTGGATGTTACGGTGTACTCATGTATGCCGGTGGCAGTGCGCCATGTATTTGTGGATGTGATGGTGAGGGCTTATGGAAACCTGTGGTGGTGCGCCATGCATTGGTGGATGTTACGGTGTACACATGTATGCCGGTGGCAGTGCGCCATGCATTGGTGGATGTGATGGTGGTGGCTCATGTATGCTGGTAATGGTGCCCCATGCATTGGTGGATGTTGTGATCCAGTCATGTATGCCGGTGGCGGTGCGCCATGCCTTTGGCGGTGTGCCATGCATTGGTGGATGTTACGGTGTACTCATGTATGCCGGTGGCGGTGCGCCATACTTTGGTATATGTGATGGTGGTCTCTCATGTATGCCGGTGGTTGTGTCCCATGCATAGGTGGATGTTGTTGTGTACTCATGTATGCCAGTGGATGTGCACCATACATTGGTGGATGTGATGGTAGTGTCTATTGTATGAGTATGATGGTGCCCTATGCATTGGTGGATGTTATAGTGTACTCATGTATGCCTTTGGCTGTACTTGATGAATTGGTGGATGTTGTGGTGTACTCATGTATATCGGTGGTGATGTGCCATGCATTGGTGGATGTTGTGGTGTACTCATGTATGCCAGTGGTGGTGTGCCATTCATTGGTGGATGTTGTGGTGTACTCATGTATGCCAGTTATTGTGCATCATGCATTGGTGGATGTTGTGGCATACTCACGTATGCCGGTGGCGGTGTGCCATGCATTAGTGGATGTGATGGTGGTGCCTGATGTATATGTATCAGGGTGGTGGTGACCATTGCATTGGTGGATGCTGCGGTGTACTCATGTATGCCGGTGGCGGTGCGCCATGTATTGGTGGATGTGATAGTGGTGGCTTATGTATGCCTGTCTTTGTGTCCCATGCATTGGTGGATGTTGTGGTGTACTCATGTATACTGGTGGCAGTGCACCATGCATTGGTGGATGTTGTGGTGTGCTCATGTATGCCGGTGGTGGTTCGCCATGCATTGGTGGATGTGATTTTGGTGTCTCATGTATGAGGGTGGTGGTGCCCCATGCATTGGTGGATGTTTCGGTGTTCTCATGTATGCCGGCGGTCGTGCACCATGCATTGGTGGATGTTGTAGTGTACTCATATATGCCGGTGGTCATGGTGCGCCATACATTTGTGGATGTTGTGGTGTCGGTGCGCCTTGTCATTGGTGGATGTGGTGGTGGTGGCTCATGCATTGGTGGATGTTGTGATGCACTCATGTATGCCGGTGGTGGTGCCCCATGCCGGTGGCGGAGTGCCACGCATTGGTGGATGTGATAGTTGTGGCTCATGCATGCCGATGGTGGTGAACCATGCATTGGTGGATGTTGTGGTGTCCTCATGTATGCCGTTGACAGTTCACAATGCATTGGTGGATTCTCTGATGTACTCAGGTATGCTGGTGGTTTTGCCCTATGCATTGGTGGATGTTGTGGTATAATCATGTGCTCATGTATGCCAGTGGCGGTACAAGATGCATTGGTGGATGTTGTGTACTTATTTATGACTTTGGTGATGCCCCATCCATTGGTAGATGTTGCGGTGTACTTATGTATGCCGGTGGCGGTGTACCATGTATTTGTGAATTTGATGGTGGTGGCTTATGGAAGCCTGTGGTGGTGTCCCATGCAATGATGGATGTTACGGTGTACACATGTATGCCGGTGGCAGTGCGCCATGCATTGGTGGATGTGATGGTGGTGGCTCATGTATGCTGGTAATGGTGCCCCATGCATTGGTGGATGTTGTGATCCAGTCATGTATGCCGGTGGCGGTGCGCCATACTTTGGTATATGTGATGGTGGTCTCTCATGTATGCCGGTGGTTGTGTCCCATGCATAGGTGGATGTTGTTGTGTACTCATGTATGCCAGTGGATGTGCACCATACATTGGTGGATGTGATGGTAGTGTCTATTGTATGAGTATGATGGTGCCCTATGCATTGGTGGATGTTATAGTGTACTCATGTATGCCTTTGGCTGTACTTGATGAATTGGTGGATGTTGTGGTGTACTCATGTATATCGGTGGTGATGTGCCATGCATTGGTGGATGTTGTGGTGTACTCATGTATGCCAGTGGTGGTGTGCCATTCATTGGTGGATGTTGTGGTGTACTCATGTATGCCAGTTATTGTGCATCATGCATTGGTGGATGTTGTGGCATACTCACGTATGCCGGTGGCGGTGTGCCATGCATTAGTGGATGTGATGGTGGTGCCTGATGTATATGTATCAGGGTGGTGGTGACCATTGCATTGGTGGATGCTGCGGTGTACTCATGTATGCCGGTGGCGGTGCGCCATGTATTGGTGGATGTGATAGTGGTGGCTTATGTATGCCTGTCTTTGTGTCCCATGCATTGGTGGATGTTGTGGTGTACTCATGTATACTGGTGGCAGTGCACCATGCATTGGTGGATGTTGTGGTGTGCTCATGTATGCCGGTGGTGGTTCGCCATGCATTGGTGGATGTGATTTTGGTGTCTCATGTATGAGGGTGGTGGTGCCCCATGCATTGGTGGATGTTTCGGTGTTCTCATGTATGCCGGCGGTCGTGCACCATGCATTGGTGGATGTTGTAGTGTACTCATATATGCCGGTGGTCATGGTGCGCCATACATTTGTGGATGTTGTGGTGTCGGTGCGCCTTGTCATTGGTGGATGTGGTGGTGGTGGCTCATGCATTGGTGGATGTTGTGATGCACTCATGTATGCCGGTGGTGGTGCCCCATGCCGGTGGCGGAGTGCCACGCATTGGTGGATGTGATAGTTGTGGCTCATGCATGCCGATGGTGGTGAACCATGCATTGGTGGATGTTGTGGTGTCCTCATGTATGCCGTTGACAGTTCACAATGCATTGGTGGATTCTCTGATGTACTCAGGTATGCTGGTGGTTTTGCCCTATGCATTGGTGGATGTTGTGGTATAATCATGTGCTCATGTATGCCAGTGGCGGTACAAGATGCATTGGTGGATGTTGTGTACTTATTTATGACTTTGGTGATGCCCCATCCATTGGTAGATGTTGCGGTGTACTTATGTATGCCGGTGGCGGTGTACCATGTATTTGTGAATTTGATGGTGGTGGCTTATGGAAGCCTGTGGTGGTGTCCCATGCAATGATGGATGTTACGGTGTACACATGTATGCCGGTGGCAGTGCGCCATGCATTGGTGGATGTGATGGTGGTGGCTCATGTATGCTGGTAATGGTGCCCCATGCATTGGTGGATGTTGTGATCCAGTCATGTATGCCGGTGGCGGTGCGCCATACTTTGGTATATGTGATGGTGGTCTCTCATGTATGCCGGTGGTTGTGTCCCATGCATAGGTGGATGTTGTTGTGTACTCATGTATGCCAGTGGATGTGCACCATACATTGGTGGATGTGATGGTAGTGTCTATTGTATGAGTATGATGGTGCCCTATGCATTGGTGGATGTTATAGTGTACTCATGTATGCCTTTGGCTGTACTTGATGAATTGGTGGATGTTGTGGTGTACTCATGTATATCGGTGGTGATGTGCCATGCATTGGTGGATGTTGTGGTGTACTCATGTATGCCAGTGGTGGTGTGCCATTCATTGGTGGATGTTGTGGTGTACTCATGTATGCCAGTTATTGTGCATCATGCATTGGTGGATGTTGTGGCATACTCACGTATGCCGGTGGCGGTGTGCCATGCATTAGTGGATGTGATGGTGGTGCCTGATGTATATGTATCAGGGTGGTGGTGACCATTGCATTGGTGGATGCTGCGGTGTACTCATGTATGCCGGTGGCGGTGCGCCATGTATTGGTGGATGTGATAGTGGTGGCTTATGTATGCCTGTCTTTGTGTCCCATGCATTGGTGGATGTTGTGGTGTACTCATGTATACTGGTGGCAGTGCACCATGCATTGGTGGATGTTGTGGTGTGCTCATGTATGCCGGTGGTGGTTCGCCATGCATTGGTGGATGTGATTTTGGTGTCTCATGTATGAGGGTGGTGGTGCCCCATGCATTGGTGGATGTTTCGGTGTTCTCATGTATGCCGGCGGTCGTGCACCATGCATTGGTGGATGTTGTAGTGTACTCATATATGCCGGTGGTCATGGTGCGCCATACATTTGTGGATGTTGTGGTGTCGGTGCGCCTTGTCATTGGTGGATGTGGTGGTGGTGGCTCATGCATTGGTGGATGTTGTGATGCACTCATGTATGCCGGTGGTGGTGCCCCATGCCGGTGGCGGAGTGCCACGCATTGGTGGATGTGATAGTTGTGGCTCATGCATGCCGATGGTGGTGAACCATGCATTGGTGGATGTTGTGGTGTCCTCATGTATGCCGTTGACAGTTCACAATGCATTGGTGGATTCTCTGATGTACTCAGGTATGCTGGTGGTTTTGCCCTATGCATTGGTGGATGTTGTGGTATAATCATGTGCTCATGTATGCCAGTGGCGGTACAAGATGCATTGGTGGATGTTGTGTACTTATTTATGACTTTGGTGATGCCCCATCCATTGGTAGATGTTGCGGTGTACTTATGTATGCCGGTGGCGGTGTACCATGTATTTGTGAATTTGATGGTGGTGGCTTATGGAAGCCTGTGGTGGTGTCCCATGCAATGATGGATGTTACGGTGTACACATGTATGCCGGTGGCAGTGCGCCATGCATTGGTGGATGTGATGGTGGTGGCTCATGTATGCTGGTAATGGTGCCCCATGCATTGGTGGATGTTGTGATCCAGTCATGTATGCCGGTGGCGGTGCGCCATGCCTTTGGCGGTGTGTCATGCATTGGTGGATGTTACGGTGTACTCATGTATGCCGGTGGCAGTGCGCCATGTATTTGTGGATGTGATGGTGAGGGCTTATGGAAACCTGTGGTGGTGCGCCATGCATTGGTGGATGTTACGGTGTACACATGTATGCCGGTGGCAGTGCGCCATGCATTGGTGGATGTGATGGTGGTGGCTCATGTATGCTGGTAATGGTGCCCCATGCATTGGTGGATGTTGTGATCCAGTCATGTATGCCGGTGGCGGTGCGCCATGCCTTTGGCGGTGTGCCATGCATTGGTGGATGTTACGGTGTACTCATGTATGCCGGTGGCGGTGCGCCATACTTTGGTTTATGTGATGGTGGTCTCTCATGTATGCCGGTGGTTGTGTCCCATGCATATGTGGATGTTGTTGTGTACTCATGTATGCCAGTGGATGTGCACCATACATTGGTGGATGTGATGGTAGTGTCTATTGTATGAGTATGATGGTGCCCTATGCATTGGTGGATGTTATAGTGTACTCATGTATGCCTTTGGCTGTACTTGATGAATTGGTGGATGTTGTGGTGTACTCATGTATATCGGTGGTGATGTGCCATGCATTGGTGGATGTTGTGGTGTACTCATGTATGCCAGTGGTGGTGTGCCATTCATTGGTGGATGTTGTGGTGTACTCATGTATGCCAGTTATTGTGCATCATGCATTGGTGGATGTTGTGGCATACTCACGTATGCCGGTGGCGGTGTGCCATGCATTAGTGGATGTGATGGTGGTGCCTGATGTATATGTATCAGGGTGGTGGTGACCATTGCATTGGTGGATGCTGCGGTGTACTCATGTATGCCGGTGGCGGTGCGCCATGTATTGGTGGATATGATAGTGGTGGCTTATGTATGCCTGTCTTTGTGTCCCATGCATTGGTGGATGTTGTGGTGTACTCATGTATACTGGTGGCAGTGCACCATGCATTGGTGGATGTTGTGGTGTGCTCATGTATGCCGGTGGTGGTTCGCCATGCATTGGTGGATGTGATTTTGGTGTCTCATGTATGAGGGTGGTGGTGCCCCATGCATTGGTGGATGTTTCGGTGTTCTCATGTATGCCGGCGGTCGTGCACCATGCATTGGTGGATGTTGTAGTGTACTCATATATGCCGGTGGTCATGGTGCGCCATACATTTGTGGATGTTGTGGTGTCGGTGCGCCTTGTCATTGGTGGATGTGGTGGTGGTGGCTCATGCATTGGTGGATGTTGTGATGCACTCATGTATGCCGGTGGTGGTGCCCCATGCCGGTGGCGGAGTGCCACGCATTGGTGAATGTGATAGTTGTGGCTCATGCATGCCGATGGTGGTGAACCATGCATTGGTGGATGTTGTGGTGTCCTCATGTATGCCGTTGACAGTTCACAATGCATTGGTGGATTCTCTGATGTACTCAGGTATGCTGGTGGTTTTGCCCTATGCATTGGTGGATGTTGTGGTATAATCATGTGCTCATGTATGCCAGTGGCGGTACAAGATGCATTGGTGGATGTTGTGTACTCATTTATGACTTTGGTGATGCCCCATCCATTGGTAGATGTTGCGGTGTACTTATGTATGCCGGTGGCGGTGCGCAACGGATTGGTGGATGTTGTAATGTAGTCATGTATGTCGCTGGCGGTGTACTATGCATTGGTGGTTGTGATGGTGGTGGATCATGTATGATTGTGGTGATGCTCCATGCATTGGTGGATGTTGTGATGCACTCATGTATACCGGCGGTGGTGCCCCATGCATTGGTGGATGTTGTGGTGTCCTCGTGTATGCCGGTAGCGGTACACCATGGATTCGTGGATGTTGTGGTATGCTCATGTGTGCTGGTGGCTGTACACGATGCTTTAGTGGATGTTGTGGTGTACTCATTTATAATGGTTTTTGTCTCCTATGCGTTGGTAGATGTTGAAGTGTACTCATGTATGCCGGTGGTGGTGCGCCATGCATTGGTGGATGTTGCGGTGTGCTCATGTATGCCAGTGTCGGTGCGCCTTGTCATTGGTAGATGTGATGGTGGTGGCTCATGTATGACGGTGGTGGTGCCCCATGCATTGGTGGATGTTGTGATGCAGTCATGTATGCCGGTGGTGGTGCCACATGCCAGTGGCGGTGTGCCACACATTGGTGGATGTGATAGTGGTGGCTCATGCATGCCGATGGTGATGAACCATGCATTGGTGGATGTTGTGGTGTCCTCATGTATGCCGGTGCCGGTACACAATGCATTGGTGGATGTTGTGGAATGCTCATGTGTGCCGGTGACAGTTCACGATGCATAGGTGGATTCTCTGATGTACTCAGGTATGTTGGTGGTGGTGCCCCATGCATTGGTGGATGTTGTGGTATAATCATGTGCTTATGTATGCCAGTGGTGGTACAAGATGCATTGGTGGATGTTGTTGCGTACTCATGTATGATGGTGGTGATGCCCCATGCATTGGTGGATGTTGTGATGCACTCAGGTATACCGGCGGTGGTGCCTCATGCAGTAGTGGATGTTGTGGTGTCCTCATGTATGCCGGTGGCGGTACACCATGGATTGGTGGATGTTGTGGTATGCTCAACTATGCTGGTGGCTGTACACGATGCATTGGTGGATGTTGTGGTGTACTCATGTGTGACGGTTGTGGTGTCCCTTGCATTGGTTGATGTTGAGGTGTACTCATGTATGCCGGCGGTTGTGTGCCATGCATTGGTGGATATGATTGTGGTGGCTCATGTATGCCGGTGGTGGTGCCCTTTGCGTTGTTTGATGTTGTTGTGTACTCATGTATGCCAGTGGCGGTGCGCCATACATTGGTGGATGTGATGGTGGTGGCTTATGTATGCCGGTGGTGGTGGCCCATACATTTGTATATGTTGTGATGTGCTCATGTATGCCAGTGTCGGTGCGCCATGCATTGATGGATGTGATGGTGGTGTCACTTGCATATGTATGAGGGTGGTGGTGACCATTGCATTGGTGGATGTTGCAGTGTACTCATGTATGCCAGTGGTGGTGTACAATGCAATGGTTGATATAGTAGTGTACTCATGTTTGCCGGTGGCGGTGTTCCATTCATTGGTGGATGTGATGGTGGTGGCTTATGGATGCCTGTGGTTTTGCCCCATGCATTGGTGGATATTGTGGTGTACTCATGTATGCCGGTGGCGGTGTGCCATGCATTGGTGGATGTGATGGTGGTGCCTCATGTATATATATGAGGGTGGTGGTGACCATTGCATTGGTGAATGTTGCAGTGTACTCATGGCTGCCGGTGGCGGTGCGCCATGTATTTGTGGATGTGATGGTGGTGGCTTATGTATGCCTATGGTGGTGTCCCAAGCATTGGTGGATGTTGTGGTGTACTCATGTATGCCGGTGGCAGTGCACCATGCGTTGGTGGATGTGATTGTGGTGGCTTATGTATGCCGGTTGCGGTGCCCCATGCATTGGTGGATGTTGTAGTGTACTTATGTATGCCGGTACTGGTGCCCCATGCATTGGTGAATGTTGTATTCATGTATACTGGTGGTGGTGGACGATCCATTGGTTGATGTTGTGGTGTATTCATGTATATCGGTGGTTGTGTGCCATGCATTGGTGGATGTTGTGGTACACTCATGTATGCCGGTGGTGGTGCGCCATGCATTGGTGGATGTGATGGTGGTGCCTCATGTATATGTATGAAGGTGGTGGTGACCATTGCATTGGTGGATGTTGCAGTGTACTCATGTCTGCCGGTGGCGGTGTACCATGTATTTGTGAATTTGATGGTGGTGGCTTATGGAAGCCTGTGGTGGTGTCCCATGCAATGGTGGATGTTACGGTGTACACATGTATGCCGGTGACAGTGCGCCATGCATTGGTGGATGTGATGGTGGTGGCTCATGTATGCTGGTAATGGTGCCCCATGCATTGGTGGATGTTGTGATCCAGTCATGTATGCCGGTGGCGGTGCGCCATGCCTTTGGCGGTGTGCCATGCATTGGTGGATGTTACGGTGTACTCATGTATGCCGGTGGCAGTGCGCCATGTATTTGTGGATGTGATGGTGAGGGCTTATGGAAACCTGTGGTGGTGCGCCATGCATTGGTGGATGTTACGGTGTACACATGTATGCCGGTGGCAGTGCGCCATGCATTGGTGGATGTGATGGTGGTGGCTCATGTATGCTGGTAATGGTGCCCCATGCATTGGTGGATGTTGTGATCCAGTCATGTATGCCGGTGGCGGTGCGCCATGCCTTTGGCGGTGTGCCATGCATTGGTGGATGTTACGGTGTACTCATGTATGCCGGTGGCGGTGCGCCATACTTTGGTATATGTGATGGTGGTCTCTCATGTATGCCGGTGGTTGTGTCCCATGCATATGTGGATGTTGTTGTGTACTCATGTATGCCAGTGGATGTGCACCATACATTGGTGGATGTGATGGTAGTGTCTATTGTATGAGTATGATGGTGCCCTATGCATTGGTGGATGTTATAGTGTACTCATGTATGCCTTTGGCTGTACTTGATGAATTGGTGGATGTTGTGGTGTACTCATGTATATCGGTGGTGAT
The DNA here is from genome assembly GCF_037392515.1 of Haliotis asinina. Lineage (NCBI taxonomy): Eukaryota > Metazoa > Mollusca > Gastropoda > Lepetellida > Haliotidae > Haliotis > Haliotis asinina. The sequence goes on from NC_090284.1 coordinate 33,431,044, forward strand.
GTGCCATGCATTGGTGGATGTTGTGGTGTACTCATGTATGCCAGTGGTGGTGTGCCATTCATTGGTGGATGTTGTGGTGTACTCATGTATGCCAGTTATTGTGCATCATGCATTGGTGGATGTTGTGGCATACTCACGTATGCCGGTGGCGGTGTGCCATGCATTAGTGGATGTGATGGTGGTGCCTGATGTATATGTATCAGGGTGGTGGTGACCATTGCATTGGTGGATGCTGCGGTGTACTCATGTATGCCGGTGGCGGTGCGCCATGTATTGGTGGATGTGATAGTGGTGGCTTATGTATGCCTGTCTTTGTGTCCCATGCATTGGTGGATGTTGTGGTGTACTCATGTATACTGGTGGCAGTGCACCATGCATTGGTGGATGTTGTGGTGTGCTCATGTATGCCGGTGGTGGTTCGCCATGCATTGGTGGATGTGATTTTGGTGTCTCATGTATGAGGGTGGTGGTGCCCCATGCATTGGTGGATGTTTCGGTGTTCTCATGTATGCCGGCGGTCGTGCACCATGCATTGGTGGATGTTGTAGTGTACTCATATATGCCGGTGGTCATGGTGCGCCATACATTTGTGGATGTTGTGGTGTCGGTGCGCCTTGTCATTGGTGGATGTGGTGGTGGTGGCTCATGCATTGGTGGATGTTGTGATGCACTCATGTATGCCGGTGGTGGTGCCCCATGCCGGTGGCGGAGTGCCACGCATTGGTGGATGTGATAGTTGTGGCTCATGCATGCCGATGGTGGTGAACCATGCATTGGTGGATGTTGTGGTGTCCTCATGTATGCCGTTGACAGTTCACAATGCATTGGTGGATTCTCTGATGTACTCAGGTATGCTGGTGGTTTTGCCCTATGCATTGGTGGATGTTGTGGTATAATCATGTGCTCATGTATGCCAGTGGCGGTACAAGATGCATTGGTGGATGTTGTGTACTCATTTATGACTTTGGTGATGCCCCATCCATTGGTAGATGTTGCGGTGTACTTATGTATGCCGGTGGCGGTGCGCAACGGATTGGTGGATGTTGTAATGTAGTCATGTATGTCGCTGGCGGTGTACTATGCATTGGTGGTTGTGATGGTGGTGGATCATGTATGATTGTGGTGATGCTCCATGCATTGGTGGATGTTGTGATGCACTCATGTATAACGGCGGTGGTGCCCCATGCATTGGTGGATGTTGTGGTGTCCTCGTGTATGCCGGTAGCGGTACACCATGGATTCGTGGATGTTGTGGTATGCTCATGTGTGCTGGTGGCTGTACACGATGCTTTAGTGGATGTTGTGGTGTACTCATTTATAATGGTTTTTGTCTCCTATGCGTTGGTAGATGTTGAAGTGTACTCATGTATGCCGGTGGTGGTGCGCCATGCATTGGTGGATGTTGCGGTGTGCTCATGTATGCCAGTGTCGGTGCGCCTTGTCATTGGTAGATGTGATGGTGGTGGCTCATGTATGACGGTGGTGGTGCCCCATGCATTGGTGGATGTTGTGATGCAGTCATGTATGCCGGTGGTGGTGCCACATGCCAGTGGCGGTGTGCCACACATTGGTGGATGTGATAGTGGTGGCTCATGCATGCCGATGGTGATGAACCATGCATTGGTGGATGTTGTGGTGTCCTCATGTATGCCGGTGCCGGTACACAATGCATTGGTGGATGTTGTGGAATGCTCATGTGTGCCGGTGACAGTTCACGATGCATAGGTGGATTCTCTGATGTACTCAGGTATGTTGGTGGTGGTGCCCCATGCATTGGTGGATGTTGTGGTATAATCATGTGCTTATGTATGCCAGTGGTGGTACAAGATGCATTGGTGGATGTTGTTGCGTACTCATGTATGATGGTGGTGATGCCCCATGCATTGGTGGATGTTGTGATGCACTCAGGTATACCGGCGGTGGTGCCTCATGCAGTAGTGGATGTTGTGGTGTCCTCATGTATGCCGGTGGCGGTACACCATGGATTGGTGGATGTTGTGGTATGCTCAACTATGCTGGTGGCTGTACACGATGCATTGGTGGATGTTGTGGTGTACTCATGTGTGACGGTTGTGGTGTCCCTTGCATTGGTTGATGTTGAGGTGTACTCATGTATGCCGGCGGTTGTGCGCCATGCATTGGTGGATATGATTGTGGTGGCTCATGTATGCCGGTGGTGGTGCCCTTTGCGTTGTTTGATGTTGTTGTGTACTCATGTATGCCAGTGGCGGTGCGCCATACATTGGTGGATGTGATGGTGGTGGCTTATGTATGCCGGTGGTGGTGGCCCATACATTTGTATATGTTGTGATGTGCTCATGTATGCCAGTGTCGGTGCGCCATGCATTGATGGATGTGATGGTGGTGTCACTTGCATATGTATGAGGGTGGTGGTGACCATTGCATTGGTGGATGTTGCAGTGTACTCATGTATGCCAGTGGTGGTGTACAATGCAATGGTTGATATAGTAGTGTACTCATGTTTGCCGGTTGCGGTGTTCCATTCATTGGTGGATGTGATGGTGGTGGCTTATGGATGCCTGTGGTTTTGCCCCATGCATTGGTGGATATTGTGGTGTACTCATGTATGCCGGTGGCGGTGTGCCATGCATTGGTGGATGTGATGGTGGTGCCTCATGTATATATATGAGGGTGGTGGTGACCATTGCATTGGTGAATGTTGCAGTGTACTCATGGCTGCCGGTGGCGGTGCGCCATGTATTTGTGGATGTGATGGTGGTGGCTTATGTATGCCTATGGTGGTGTCCCAAGCATTGGTGGATGTTGTGGTGTACTCATGTATGCCGGTGGCAGTGCACCATGCGTTGGTGGATGTGATTGTGGTGGCTTATGTATGCCGGTTGCGGTGCCCCATGCATTGGTGGATGTTGTAGTGTACTTATGTATGCCGGTACTGGTGCCCCATGCATTGGTGAATGTTGTATTCATGTATACTGGTGGTGGTGGACGATCCATTGGTTGATGTTGTGGTGTATTCATGTATATCGGTGGTTGTGTGCCATGCATTGGTGGATGTTGTGGTACACTCATGTATACCGTTGATGGTGCTCCATGCATTGGTGGATATGGTTGTAGTGGCTAATGGATGCCTGTGGTGGTGCCCCATGCATTGGTGGATGTTGTGATGTACTCATGAATGCCAGTGGTGGTGCGCCATGCATTGTTGGATCTTCTTTTCTACTCATGTATGTTGGTGGCGGTGTGCCATGCATTAGTGGATGTGATGGTGGTATCTCATGTATGTGTATCAGGGTGGTGGTGGCCCATACATTTGTATATGTTGTGATGTGCTCATGTATGCCAGTGTCGGTGCGCCATGCATTGGTGGATGTGATGGTGGTGTCACTTGTATATGTATGAGGGTGGTGGTGACCATTGCATTGGTGGATGTTGCGGTGTACTCATGTATGCCGGTGGCGCTGCGCCATGCATTTGTGGATGTTGTGGTGTACTCATATATGCTAGTGGCAGTGAGCCATGCATTGGTGGATGTGATGGTGGTGGCTTATGTATGCCGGTGGTGGTGCCCTATGCATTGCTGGATGCTGCGGTGTACTCATGTATGGCAGTGGTGGTTCCCCATGCATTGGTGCATTTTGTGGTATACTCATGTATGCCGGTTGAGGTGCCCCATGCATTGGTGGATGTTTTAGTGTACTTATGTATGCCGGTACTGGTGCCCTATGCATTGGTGGATGTTGTGGTGTACTCTTTTATCCCAGTAGTGGTGCGCCATGCATTGGTGGATGTGATGGTAGTGTCTGTTGTATGAGGGTGGTGGTGCACCATGCATTGGTGGATGTGATGGTGGTGGTTCATGTATGCCGGTGTTTGAATAGTGTTAGTGTCAATTAGTGTTATCTATAAACCAATTTTCTTAGTTCCCAATAATATTATATCTAATGGTCAGCTTAAAGTGGCTGTCTCGACCTTAGTTTAACAGATTACATGAATTATGCTGCTGCAGTTTTTCATTAAATATCGATACTTTGTTATTTTCATAATTGCCTGGTTTTCGCATCAGAGCTTCGTTATTGTCATTCACTGCGGAATAGAAGCATCACCGTGGCCTTGTATTGGATATTGGATTTACAAGATTGATAAAAAGCAAATGATGAAGCCATGGAGGAAACAGATGGTAAAGAGAAATTTAGAGAAATTGTGACAATAGATTCCATTCCTTTGGAAATGTTTCATATGTATGTATATATATCACTTTTTCACATATGCATCGGCATTAGATAGTGGTAATATCCGCTATTCTTGTTTGAGTGGTATGCATCAGAAAGTATCGGACAAAATCATCAACACTAAAACTTTAAAATAGAAAGCAATATACATCTGGCATGTGAAATGTGATAATAGAAAACATATAAACATGGCTTCTGTCTCTGACCACGTACATTCAAAGCAAGACATCTTAGGTTATATTGACTCAATTCATCCAACACTCTGCCGGCTTTCTCTTTCTGCAGTCATGTAGGACTTGGGCTATAATGACCCTAGGACTGTTTCACCACTAGGCCTCTCATTCAGTGAACTTTCTGCGACCAACGCAAAGTTTTCTGCTTAGGGATCAAAGTAGCAGGGCAATACGAACACAACTCCAAAGTAGAATCCATAAAAAAATAAGTGTAGAAATTGTCATTTCAAGATTTGTTGACTGGTTTGTAGATAAAGAAACTAGAGCATTACGATCAGACAATGCCGCCGAGATTGAAGCAAAACAGAAACGTCATAATTTGGCCATGGAGCAAGTGCAGGACGTTCAAGCAGACTACGTAGAAGAATGCATGGAAAGAATTGATTTTACCAACGCCCAACTTCAATGCGAAAACCACACCGTTCAAACGTTCAAAGACATCGACGACATGCAACATTACTACCTGCCCACCGGCACACTTTGCAAGCGAGACATATTATATTGTCTTATTGTTTTCCAGCAAGTTTCGTTGGTAGTCAGTCCTGGTTGACCGTCAATCATTCGGGAGCTAGGGGATAGCTGTTGTGCGAGTTATGTAATTCTCGGAGGTACTCTGAGTCCAATTCGCGTACATAATTTGTTCAAATCCAAATTCCACGTACGTCTTGCTGGCTTTGGCGGAGTGTTTGGAGGCCATGGAAATCCCACCTCACAAGCCTTTTCCCACGAATAGGTGCATGTCGTAATCCCTCAGCAGTTTCAGTTACAAACCAGTCTTTTTGGACGTAAGCTAGGAATGGTTCGAATGATGTTTACACTGGCAGACTGGAACCGACTCTTTGGATGGGTCTGTCGAATTAGGCTGTCTTGCAGATTTCACGTCAATCGAGAACGGCCGATCGGAAACAAATCTCTCGTGTGCTCAATATGTTAATTCTCTGAGAGGCATCTAGAAGTTGTGGCAGTAAGGAAGGATGAAAATATGGATGAACAACTTCTTTGTTGCTATGAGAGCGACGTTTCAGTGTAAGTTCCGCCCCGAACACCGTTATCGAGCAAGTGATGAACTGCATGAGGATATAGGAGCATATATACAAGTGCTTGTATATATGCTCATCTACCCTATGCTGTTCATTACTTGCTTGATAACGGTGTTCGAACCTACACCGAAGTTGTTCCATATATTGTCACCTTTCCTTCCTTCTCAATGTTAAAGACCCGCGAAGGTCCCGGGGTAGAATAGGCCTTCAGCAACCCATGCTTGCCATAAGAGACGACTGTGCTTGTCGTAAGAGGCGACCAAACGGGATCGGGTGGCCAGGCTCGCCGACTTGGTTGACACGTTATCGGTTCCCAGTTGCGCAAAGCGATGCTCATGATGTTGGCCACTGGATTTTCTGGTCCAGACTCGATTATTTACAGACCGCCGCCATGTGGCTGGAATATTGCTGAGTGCGGCGTAAAACTAAACTCACTCACTCACTCTCAATGTTAAAACAAACGTCCCTATAAAGATGAGATTGTGTTCCGGTGGACACCAACATGTCTGGGCACTTTGAGGCCATTTCAGTCTCCAGCATACCCAAGGCGTTGATTTTATGTAATCCTTAGCTGTTGGTTGAAATTACATAACAAGGAGCAAGAGAATTATCAAACGTTCTTCAGACGTCAATATCAGATGAGATAACTTCACGTGTCAAAAGGCTTAATCGTTCATTGTGCAAAGTGGACGTGCCATGAGCGATGAGCGACATCAAATTTCATAGTACTTTGCTACATGTTTACTTGGAGTTTTTCAAATAACGGTCATTGATTGGAGGCGCAAACACCAGCAACGTTATAATCAGGCTGAATTTGTCTCTCGGGTGGAATTTCTCTCTATGTACAGTTGGAACATTCAAAATAAATTCGAGCCAATGATACTTAAGCCTCGTTTTGGAGGGAGGAGTTCTGATAGGTGACAATTTTGTAATGTCATCGAGTCTGGCATGTTTGTGTACTGATCGTGTTCATTTCGTAGAAGCGCTGTGTACGCTTTAGGGAGGGAGGGAGGGACATTACCATCCTCCATGAAAGAAAAATATATTCAGGGCACTATAAAAGAACAAGAGACGGTAAGATGGTTAACTTGTTATTATTTGCCGAATTTCATTCCTGTGTGATGCACGAGATACACTGACAGTGTCACAATCAGTTCAATCAGGCTACACCCTACACATTGGGCGTACTATTCACGACGTCGTCTCCAGACTCTATGACTGCCGTCCGCGAATCTGAGGGTAAATCTGGATTCATCGATGAAGACCACTCGATTCCAGTCTCTCTGGGTCCATCGGAGGTGACGTTGGGCCCACAGCAGATGTTGACGTTGATGAAACGGCGTCAATATTGACCCACGATATGGACGTCGAGAATGCAGATTGGCCGATTTCGAATGGTCTGTAGGGACAGTCGACCTCTAAACATCTCTGCCCTGGTTCGTGTAGCCGGCAGGAATCGTTCACGTAGGACGATCTGATGGTGTTCTGCTCGTGACGTCACACGTGGACGAAAGACCCTTGGGCGATCAGAAGTGGTGCCAGTAGACGACCTCGCAAGTCATATTCAGTACGACGGCTGCACCCCATTGCTCTTGCGACGTCAAAAACCGATCTTTCCGCTTGCAACATCCCAACGGCACGTTCACGTTGCACATTTGACAATCGTGGCATTTAAAGTACCGTTAAAACTGTGGTTTAAAAGCGTTTTGTTTCAATTCTTGAGGCCAATGCAAACACGTGCAAATGAAGAAAACTTCGAAGACCACGTGATCGACTGCAAAACCTGATTTGGCATTAACGTTACTTGCACGATGAATGAATGGGTTTGAGTGGGTTTTGCTAACGTTTTTCTAGAGTCAAGAGATAGGGATCCCATTTCGGATACATAGATGTATTATCAGAGAAAGATTATTCAATTTTCAAAAATTACATTTTGTCTTTGACTCTGTATAGTTGACTGCGTAGTATGTACTGATGTGTCGTTTAAAGTGTCCATTAAGCACACAAAAAAGTTACGTTTACCCAGGGATAATCTGTACAGTCTTCAGGATTTACCATGGAGTATAAATGACCTCACCATGTAGTTCATAATTATATGACTATCGAAGTTTGGCTGTCCCCATTCTTTTTGTTTATAGTAAATAATAACGTACCATTACCTTCCAATTCAATGATGGAAGAAATGTGAAACATTTTTGATAATCAAAGAACTTAATGTTATACTGAAAGCGAGAGGTGTCTGCATGTGATTAGCAATGGCTGTTTAACATTCACGCAATCTACAATTAAATACAAGTTAATGTGCAAAATCACGTTTCTTTCTCATTCTGAAATTTAAAATTGAGTATGCATCTATATATAAGTATTCACCACACAGGTATATATAAATACTGCAGCATTTGTCAAAAGCATGGGCCACAATAAAGTCAGTTCTGAACGCTCCGGTAGCACAAACTCCGAGTCCACCCACCCCTTTCCGTATGCTGCTGTTTTTCCAAAGAAACCTCTCTCTCATATTTATAATCGATTATTTCCATATGTATCATGGCACTAAATCAAGATGTACATTTATTAATGCATATTTCATGTTTTAAGAGTTTCATATAACACGGGTAAGTATTTCTGTGATTGCAACATCACATTCAAGTTCCTAAATCATGACAGTTTGTATGTCGAAATAATGTATGCTATCTTCTCTATAATCGTTTCCTTCAAATATAGTCTGGTTCATAATTATTGAGAATTTTTCTTCTTACTTTGAGCTATCTTAACACCTCAACTGATTCACTGATACTTAAAACTAAGTAATGGTATAAGGGAGGTAACTCATCTTGGCCTACTGAGTATAGTACAATTAGAGTTACCTCCCCTGAATTTGTAGCAGACGTCATTTTCCTCAGCACTGTCAACAATGTCTGCTGAAGTTAAAAGAAGGTTGATTTTTGAGTTGTGTAATCAAGGAATTGATGATGTAAATACATTGGCAGAGAGAACAGGAACTCCTCTTTCTACTGTATATAGGATTAGGAAGAATTTTAAAGAGGGAAAGGATTTTGGGCACCAGAAAGGAGCAGGGAGACCCAGAAAATTGGACTTCTCAGATCGCGTCCGGCTGGGAATTTTAGCGTCTAAAAAGCAAAGGACAAGCATCTCCAACATCAGGTATGAATTGATAGAAAGGGGATCAACAGTTGTATCAAAATCCACAGTTAGAAGAAATTTGATTGATCTTGGATGGGAGAAAAAGACTGGAATTCCTTCTCCTCTCATGAAACAAGAACATAAAGACAGGCGTGTTGAGTGGTGTTTGGCACATGAAAACTTTGACTGGGAAAATGTGATTTTTACTGATGAAAGCTCAATATGGGTATATCCCAATAATGTGAAAATATGGACAAAGTCTGCGTCAGCACCGTTGTATCGACGACCTAAATACAGCCCAAAGTTTCATGCATGGGGAGGGATATCCTTATTAGGAACGACCCCGCTGTGTGTGTTTGAGGGAAATCTGACAAGTCAACGCTACACTAACATATTAGATAATTTTCTCCTACCAAGTGCACATGTGTTTTATGGAAATGACTGGATTTTGCAGCAAGATAATGATCCTAAACACACCGCAAAACATGCCAAGCAGTGGTTTCAGGAGAAAAATGTGACTGCATTACCATTTCCTGCATCTAGTCCTGACTTAAATCCCATTGAGAACATTTGGGGGATGATGAAGAAAAGGGGTTGACAAAAATTGAAGACATGAAGAGAGAAGTGGTCCGATACTGGGACAGCATAACTCACAAGACACTAACCTCTCTGATAGGAAGTATGCCTACCCGTCTTAGACTGTGCCGTGAAGCTCAAGGAGACTTGATAAAATATTTAATTGTTACCTACACAACATGAAAAGGTCAGTTCACTTTCACAATACATTCAATTTTATCTGATTTGTTCTCGTTTAATAATATGAAATGCTTTAGCTATTCTCAATAATTTTGAACCATACTGTATTTGTGGGGATGGGTTTTCACATGATACCTCTCCTAGCATAGATAATCTACAGCACTTGTTAGAGTTTCCCTGCTGCAAAGTACGACTGAGAGATGACAGTCTTGTGTGCCATGATCAGTTCCTCTTGTCGCTTGCGTTGCACGCTGTGCTTGCAGACAACTGTATAGAGTCAAGTTTAAGAACTTCGACCTTGTTGAGGAGTTCAATCTTATTTAAGATAGCGATCATTAATCCATTCCGTCTTAAAACTGAGCAAATATCGGCTTTGTGAAAAAATGGATCAAGGCAATAGTATGATGACAGATTCATTGTTGGTGTCTAAGACTGATTGTAAAAAAGGTTGTTGTAAGCAAGTGGGCCCAGGTGTTTCAGGCAGACAATCAAGTAACGAATGACAAAAAATTGGGTAAACTAGAAACTTGGTGAACTTAAAATTAAACCAGGTGAATCAGTGTTGTATGAAATAAAAATGGTTGGACTTTATTGATAGAATACATTATTTACAATAGCATACTGCTGTCATAAATTTCACAAATTCCCAACAATGCATCCAAAATGTAGCTACAGTATATCTGATATGTTAACAATACCAAAATATCTGATATTATTCAAACCTCATATATGTATATGCAAACTATATCATTTGGCTTCAGTCCATCTTTAACATTTAAAGCAACTCTAAACTACAGTCTCACAGCACAAATGTGCCCGATTGGCCACATAATGATAAGGAGCAATGTATCTACTCTCACTTGTGCTGTGATATTAATAAATGTTGCTAAACAGACACATGATCAAGTATAGAGACTGATCAATGACCAGTTGTGCACAAAATTAAACATTTATCTACATGTCAAGAATACACGACCAACACTAAAAGTAGCATTTCTTCGAATGGGAATGATTAACTCAAGATGATTTGGTTGACATCTACATAAATCAACATTAACAACACATGAAACTATGGAATGTAAAGTTGCATATATCTTGGACGGTTTACATACTTCACACTGGTGAGAAGACAGTCTTATACCAAATTCAACATTTATTCATTCAACATTCCAGTGATACAATTGCAACCAATAATAAAACACAGATGTTTTTAAAAGATCAGTATAAGCAAAAAAGCAACATGGTGATTGACAGACTGAAGACATTAAAATCAATAATAAAAAGCCAAACATGTATCAAGTTTTTCATAGTTTAACAAACTATGTAACACTTCGTAGTTTCTTTGTACCAAGTAGTTGTCTACACATTCATGTGGTCAACACATTCTGCTGAAATAAACAGTTGCACGATGAGATTAATTCAGAAATATATCACAGTAGTGAATGTTTCTACAGTGCACTTTCATGGAAAGGTAGGACCAACAAGTCAGGTACCACAATGTCCCAAAGGACATTTAATGTGTTCTTTAAGACTGATATCCAAAAATGTTGACAAGACATAAATCTTGACTCATCTTGATAAAATGGTCTGTACTGCAGATCCAACTTGGGAATGTTGATAGTTGTGTGGTTTATTGAGTATAAATAATAAATATAAACATATTTATATGTGGCACACGCGCACACACACACTCACTCACTCACAATGACACATATATACATTCCATAAAAGCATACGTTCATCTTGTCAACAATATATATTTAACAATGAAAAAACATACATGTACACCTAAATTGTCATTAATTAAGGAAGCTAAGTACTTCCCTTATTTACATGTACAAAACAAAACCAAGAGAGTAAAGTATTTGATAGGCATTTAGAAATTGGAAGAATCTTAAGACATGAAACGTGATTACAATCATTGTTACTGGATAATTTTGTATGTACATAAATCCTACCTTATGTTTACCAAAATGTCTTCATATGTCAGCTCACATACACTAAGTACAGGAGCAGAATTCTCACGTTAAGTTGTTAACCATATAATAGTTCATGCCTTCAAGACTCCTGCTCAGACGAATTCTTCTGGAATATTATATTCAATCCAAACATCCTTTCAAGGCTTAACATGAACACACAAAATTATGTGCAAGAAGTTTGTAACCAGCATTGTATGCCGACTAAATATCGTGGCATTGTTTTCAACCGCCACAAAAATATGCATGCATTTTTCTGCCACAGAGTGAAGTTCAACAGACACAATCACACAGTACATTCCAAAATGTCACTTTGTCCTCAACATTGGTTATCTTATAAAAAACACCCAATCCTATATGTCTTAATGATTTAACGCCAACCTTATTGTGTAATCTAAGATCAAACTTCAAATATGGCCCAAAAATGTAACAATGTAAGAAAATATCTTTCTTCAAAGTCTCAAGGCACTTTTCACTAAAATATTGTCTTTTGTTGACAAAGATGCAAAAATGACACTGTAGATCCCTGCACTACTAAATGTAGGATACTGAAAACCATTAAAAACACAACTGGTATGCGTTGCACTGGAACTTGCAAAAGTTTTACTGAACACATTTTTTCCTGCAAAACAGAGGATGTAGGGATAAAGGACTATTATTCATTTTCAGTTTGAACATTCCTCTCGAAACACTGATGCTTAAAAGTGAATCTTTGACATTTCTTGTAAACACATACACATTCATGAAACAAGCTGCCGTGCTTGAGACAAGTCAAAAGCAATCAGGCTATTGGTATGCTCAGCCAAAGTGCTTCAGATGTGATGATCGCAATGTACTTTGATGGACATCCTTTCTCTCTTGGCTGACTCAGATAACGATTTTGAGCCGTAGACGACAAGCTGTGACGACAGCTTGACAGGACTGCAGCATCCGAGTTTCACACTTGCGAAAACAGCTGCTGATATGGCAAGTTGAACAATTCTGACAAGACAATATCATGTTAGTGCCTGAACAGTGTTTATGCCTTGCTACCTTCAAAATCCGGTGGCATCGCCTGCATGGTGGACACACACTATACTGACTGCAAGTGGCCCCTCCTTTGTTTGATGTCATCTGATATTGTTGTTGACTGAATATTTTCAGACGAAATCATTCACAGATGTTGACATTTGTGTTAGTAAACAAAGGATGAATTTCAAATTGTGTTTTTAATGGCTGTCAGCACACAGACACAGACACACACACAAACCATAGTCTGCATAATCAATAGTTGCAACCAACACAAACTCATGTCTCTTGTTAACAAAAAGTGCAGTTTCTTTGGACAATAATAGGCCATCAATAATGAACAATTAAGGCATGCAACACAAGGCTGGGAGGGCTTTTGTCATGAGTCAGTATAAGCATAAAATATCAATTTTATTCAGAAAATTACATATTTTTTCTTATCCTGACTCATGCTAACTGCTTACGGAATCTGACGGAAACAGCGGTGGGTCAGGCCACGCTGGATTCTGCTGGCTGTCAAAAATACGTCCAATAATCTCCCCCCCTCCCCCAAACAGGAACCTGTAATGGCGATAATATAGTCCTGCTCTTCTAATATTCATTGTAGATTCTGGACGGACCACATCCAGTCAAACTTATCTTCAGCTGAAGGTTTCACTGACTGGAATGTGTGATATCGAAAGTAACTAGCATCCTGCTAGTTTCTGATGAAACTAATTGTCGAGATATTGTAATCAAGACTAGTTGCGACCCTTCTTCATGTACAAGTATCTTCATTACAAGTACAGGGTCAAAATCATTCATGCTAGTCTGTTTAAGACGTGTGCATGGACCTTCCACCATTATACTCCGCAGAGCGTCTGGCTTCCACAAGTCATGATATAACGGGTGAGTGAACTCAGCACCTTCGTAGAACTGTTAGTTGCTGAGCAACAATAAGAATCCCAAACTGATGAATGCCAGAGACGTCCTCCCCGGCTGTGTCTCATAGGTAGTGGTTGGCAAACACCATGTTTGACTTCCAAAAGCAGCCCTCCATAATAGCTGATAGTGAGCAATTCCCATGTAGAGCAGAGGCCAAGGCTCTGTCTGATTTCATGTGGATTGGAGGCTCGTGGAGGTTCCAATCCTGCTGCTTTATTGGCTCTCAATGTAACAGCTCTGATCCACACTGAGATAGTGTTGCAGGATACTTCCGTAAGTGTCTCAGTAGATATAGGGATAAACAGGTGCTTGAAACGTAGCCTTCTAGACTTGGTAGGTTCGGTGTATATCTTCAATGATCTGACTGGACATAATGATAAATCTTGAGTATCATGGGGTCCAGGGATTAAAGATAGTGCTGGTATGTGGAATTGTTAATCCAGTTGACCTGGCAGTTGATTTCTTGCAAGAAAATCCCATCGCAGACCCAGATGAGCTGTCTGATGATGACTTACATCAAAACTCATGCAGTTGAAGTCTAGAGCATGAATTTCCGACATTCGTGTAGCTGTAGCCAAGGCAAGTAAAAAATAGCATTTCCTGAGTTAGCAGTTCAAGTGAGGTCAGATCAAGTGGCTCGTATGCATCACTTGTGAGATGTTGGAGTGTGACGTTTAGATCCTATGCTGGAGCTCTAAATCTACGTTGTTGATCTTCCAACTTGAAGGAGTGTAACAATGCAAGTAGCTCGGGTACTTTAGTCAGCTTGGTCCCCGTTTCCATGGTGATGATTCAGGAGAGGGCTTTTTTAAGTTGGATAACTTGTGCCCAATCCCTTTCTTCATGAATAAAATATGTTTAAATAAAAAAAATCATGATTCAGTTGAGAACTGCCAAGTATGTAGATAATGTAGAGCCTATCAGACCTCTGGAATATCGTAGGCGACACAAATATTCTGCTATCTGCGGATATGTTGTCTTCATTGATGTGAAGCCTTTCTTCTTGGTGTATGTCTCAAACCGCTTCCACTTATCATCATAAAGAGTGCAAGTGAATTTCCGTAAGGCCAAGGTAACTGCTTTCGCTGCGCTCATCGAGTATCCTCTGTATTTAAAACAGATTTTGATACGTTCTACACGTTGAGTTGGAACGCAGATGGATTGCTGTGTGCCTGTTTCGTGTGGGAAGGAACGAGAAAATTTTCCCAATCTGGTAGTTGTAGTGTTGGTTGTCTTAACTCCTCTATAAGTGCTGGAAACCAATGTCTCCTTGGCCAGTAAGGTGCGACCAAAGTCAGTTGTAGCCTCCTGATCTGTTTTGTTTTCTCGATGACTTTTGGTCGCAGCACTGGAGGGGGGAAATGCGAATGCATTTAGTCCTTCCGATGGGATGCTGACAGCGTCTGTTACCCAGACAAACAGATCTGCTACTGGTGATGCAGATCATAGATACCGGAGGTAACGGCGAGAACGTAAGTGCATCAAGGTCGTCCTTCATCATGTAAGTATTAGCTTCATTAGAGTCCTTGGATGGTGAAGCTAAGTCAAGTCCATTTGTGATCCATGATGTAACTTCAGAGTCCGAAAATAGGGCTTCTTCCTCCGACGCTTGATATTGTCTGTCTTCATGCCTCCATGAGTGAAACATTCATCGCGTGTTGACGATCCTCCTATAAGAGTCCACGGCTAAGGGTCGTGATGATTGTTGATAGTGCCTTTGATGAACTGGGGGAGTGACGAAGACCTTCTGCGAGTGCATCCATGCGAGAGTGAATCCTCACTCATGCGAGTGCACTCACTCGACATAGGTGGATCTCTCTGTCCGGACTGGAGCTAGGGAGACTGAAGAAGATCCTCTTCATTGACGAGTAGACCTGTGAGTGCACTCACCCAAACAGGTGCACCCACTTGGCATGGTTGGATCTCTCTCTCGACTTCGACCTGAAGAAGTTGACGTTGAGGACGATCTTCCTCGAGTGTGTACATACACATCCTCTTCATCCTCTAACGTGAGTGCCGCTCTAGGTGAGTGCTCATGCCAAGCTGTAGTCATCAATGATGACGACTGCAGTCATCTCTCCTCTTCTAAACGTTGCTTGTAGTGATGGTTGAGCAGTAAAGTTGTCTACTGTTGACGAAATCTGCGTTGTCTGACAATACTGCATTGTCTGACGATTGTCCTCTGGGTTGAGAGGTGTAGAAGATGCCGTTGGGGTAGATCTAGATGATGTCAATTGATGACTGTGTTGGTTGATATTTACCTGTAGAATCAAAGGTGGTTCGTTGAAGATAAGTCGTTCATGTAGAGGGATGATTCCTTCTCCAAATGATTTCTGTGATGATTTCGAAGAAGATGATTTTGTTTTCGATGACCTAGACTTCTTCGGTTGAGACGGTCCTGCTTCTGAGAAAAATCTCCTCCAAGATACAGGGGACGACACACCGGACCCCAAACATAGCCTCGTAGAAACGCCAGACATTTCACTGGAATGAATCTCAGTAGACGTAGTTAACAATTTACCCGAATTTAAATCACTTGTTTTAGACATGACCAATGCAAGCCGCTGTTGCTTGTCCTTAGCACGTCTATAAACAGACCGTGTATAGAGAGTAAATTCTGAATCAGACAATTCTATACATTTTACAACGATTATTAGAAGAGCATATGGGTTTGCACTTCGGGCAAATTAAATGAGGTTCAACCGCGACAGCCGCAATCTACATAGTAGACAGGATTTCATCAATTGGGACTAAGTCTCAACTGAACAAATACATGATATTGATATAATTTCGACAAATTTTATGATATGTAATGCATATACATATCAGAAAAACGTATACGAGCAGAATTAAGTTTAAAGACTAAAACAAAGAAAGAACTTATCGCCGTATCGGGACCCTCAGGTACTTCCAGCCGCCCACGTCGGGCGATAAGGAGAGAGTGACAAACATGGCCGGTCACGTGGCCTAGGGCACGGGAAAAGAGAGGCTACACATGGGTGAGTGTATTTTGCGCCCGCTTCTTTCTAGAAGGGAACTTCAAGGGATTTTCAGGTGTTCCACTACCTTTGCCAGGGAAGAGGAGATAAGCAATTAGCATGAGTCAGGATAAGGAAAAATCTAATAATGCCATTCAAGTGTCTGGGACCCTCATTTCATAGTCCAGGAATCCTGAAAAGTCCCAAAGACCCTCCAATACAGGACTCCCTGCTCCCTGGTAACCCTTGCTACATAAACTCAGGTAACATTTCCTTCTATGGCTGAATTGTGTCATTCAAATTCGAAGTCAAACTAAACTTACCATATCTATTTTCTTGTGTGTAGTGAAATTCATTCTTCATAGATGTATCATCACAGTTGCTTAGAAGGGGTGCTATTTAGTTGCTTTGTATTTCAAAGATAGCTAGCACCCTTCTGACTTGCATAAAACTTGGAGCTTGGACACTTGCAATCAGAGTGATTTCATAAGCATGTTTTAACACATTGTGAGTCAGATATTATAAGAAACTTGTTCGTTCAACTTATACATCCTTGCAATGTTGTGTGTCATTTTATAAAGTCATAAGAAGCTTTGACTCACATCCTTTAAAATGCACGAGAAAGGGTACAACCCCCATTGACCCAAAGCACATTTTTATTACTGTTGTTAATATTAAAATACCTCATTTATTGCAAAAATACACCTCAATAAAAATGTTTTGGACTGGGGATGTTTGGGGATGTGCAGCTTGCACTTGTGGACATAAATATAAATATAACTGAATCGGAAAAAAATATAAATGCACATTAGTTCCAATTTAATTTCCTTTTTAGCCCCATGACTCAAGTTGAAATGGCAATAAAACAGATTTAAAATAGTAGTGTTTTCATAAACACTTGCTATAAAAATACATGCTGTATTTAGTGAACAACCATTGAAAACTCTCAATGTCACTGGGCTTATTCAATGGCAATGAGTTTAGAGATGATAGATCACTGAGAGGAGATTATGCACATTTGATGATCTAAGCAACAGGCATTGTTTCACCAGAATGTCTCAGGCAAGGTAATTTTGCAAATTATATCACAAGATTGTATTGTTTTGCTTTCACAGACATTGTAAATAGGATTGTTGTATGGGGCATACTTGATGTCTTGCATCAATGCATACTTGTTGAATAGCTAGACATGTTTTATCTATCCTGTTGAATTTCTTTAAAATTTCATTCCATGTTGCTGACATTCAATTCATCAAAATCGTGCTTGCAAGTTATCAGGAATAACCCCATCAAAAAGACTTTAGTTATTGTTCATAATACTAGTCTGACACATTGAAAGTAGTGTTTGTAGTAGTTTGACTGATAGGTCAACATGTTTTTGTGATTGTGAGACTCACTGGTGACAAGGGAAACATATCCATACATAAAAAACATCTGACTACAGAGATCAGCTGAACCAAAGAAAACTTTATGTTATTTCTAATATATGTATATTCTTTACAATTTCCAACTAATATAAATGCAAAACTTGAATTACTTAGTGCCAATAAAATAACTGTTTCAGATATAAATACTAACTCCTCTAGGTGGATGCGCATTATGCTTGGGGGTGGACTATACCCAGTTAAATAATATATATACATAATTACTGTGGGAAGGCAGCAGCAGGCATTTAAAAGGCATGTAAGTCACATCTACTTCCCTTGAACCCTACTTTTCATTATACCTGCTTGTGGATCATTACAAAACATTTTAGCAAATTAGGATCTCGATTTAGCTCCAAAGCCAAGAAAGTTTTCAGATGAGAATGCTATTAGATAGGTCTATACTCAGGACACTGAGGGGAATATAGAATTTGAACAGAAAAATGTGACTTTCTTTACGTACTTGTACACATACATGAACATCAGTGTATTAGTATTTAGTGGAGCAAACAAAAATGTACATATGACTTGAAATAAATACATTGATTCAGCATTCATTTCTTGCAGTTCGCAACTACTCATACTGTTCATGTCACTGCTGCAGGAATTGTGCCATACTACCAGGAGATCATCTGTGCAGAAATCTCAATTCAGTGGTCTGTCAAATAATCAAAATAACATATAGCTGAATAAATAATCACTTCCTCTGATAACACACCATTTCATATAGATTGTATAAAGAAAGTGTGAAGGGGGTGGGGTGGAGTGGGAGCTGCATGCATGCTTGCATGGGCACATGCTTGCATGTGAATGTGGTTGTGTGTAGGGGAATCTCTGTGTATGTGAGAAAAGATATAGACATATGTAAGTACCTCAACGCACAAGAAATTGAGGGTGACGTTAACCCAATGATCACTGTTTCGTTATTTCTAGGAGAGATGGGTTTTTCTCAATGATGGTTAGGATGATCTTGTCAACGTACTGCTTCAATCTCAAGTTGATTTCCTGTTCTTTCTTCAGCCTCTCAAGTAGCTGAAATAGAGGAAATGTGAGTTAATACCAAGCATCCTATTGGTAAACCAGGAATCTCTACCTTGGATTCAGTAGTTCATTACTATCAATACTAGTCCTTAAAGGAGTGATCAAGCATGGCATAAAAGAATCACTTGCTATCCTTGAGTGGAAAGTTCTTAACAATTCATTTGCCATTTTGCCAATGAAAACATCTAACTTGCTACATGCTTTGTCAACATTGTTGAGGCATCAAAATGGTTATGAAGGCAAGGTTAGAACCAAGTTAAAACAGTGACATGAAGACTCCCAAACAGGGTGAGAATGTGTGCAAAATGATAGGTTAGAAGTCACATGAACACTTGCCACATGCTCCTGTTTGAAATACTAAGTACTGAAGCTTGTCATTTGCTCAAAGGAACTACATGTGTATTCTGCAACAAGTTAGATTGACTCCAATAGAAATGTAGCCACTGTGATGGAATGAAATGAAGTTGATCACCCGTTGTTAGAAGAAGTCATAAATATTTTGGTGGAGAGTACTTTGCACAGAAACCTGGAACAATGAATTTTCTGAATGAGGTAAGTCCAGTGATGCTAACTAGCTCCTTTCCTGTATGAGCAGCCACAGCTGAGAATAAAATGTAAGCATCACCAACGTTGGCAGGTGCATATACTATTCACAATAGTTGACTGAAGGATCATTATGAGCCTTTCAGAACTGGAACAAAAGAACCATGGAGAGAAAACATCAACCATAATTTCTCACGTCAGTTTCTCCTCCAAAAGGGTGACATAAATGACATAATCTGGCAGCTAGGTGTAACATGTAACATCAAAGTATGGGCCAAGAGTCGGCTTTCAGTTACAGGTTATACCCAAAGCTGAGGGAGTTGGCCAACAACTTGTATTGGAAGAGACATCGAAAGATTATGCAAGTGGATAAGTGTGTCAGATGAGAGCAATGCTACATACTGCCACAATGGCAAGGCTTGGAAAGGGCTGTAGCATGGTCACAATAAATATGCCCATCCCATCTATCACCTTCTTACATGCAAGAATCCAGTATCTCCTTCAGTTCGGAAAGACAATAGGCTTCACAGCTACATGACAACTGGACAAAACTGAAAGCAGGCATTGACGGAACATAGCCTCTGCCTCAGATCTAAAAGGCATTCTTTGATAAAATCTGTAAATGGAGAACTGGCTGCTCCAAAGGTTCAGAGATGTAGGCTAGTAACTGATAAAGCCTAAACATCAAGTTTAAGAAGACAGTACTTTCTGTTTGTGATGAAGTCTCCTGAAGGAGGCTAGCTCTGCCCTAATGAGAGCCAAGTTTCAATGGAATGTTGTGGACCACCATTACCATGACCTAAACACTGATGTGAAGTTGATAAGAACACGACATGTTAAAGAGTTAAAAATCCAAAGGACAGGATGCAATTGGGAAATGCAACCAATAACAGGTTAGGTTTGGTCAATATGAAGCAAGAGGGAAGTATTTCATTAGAGGTGTGGTTGTGCAAATGTTTTCACGCTGAATGACAATGTAAGGTAAATTCCATACTATCATAGTAGAATCATAACAATTTACATGTTACTCAAAAACAGTGTGTTTCAAACACAAAATATGAAGTTCAAAGTAAATTATACATGTGTGACTGCCTATTAAAAATTATAGAATGATCTCATGCAGGACAGGACTAAACAAGAGTCATCAGAAGATGACATATCCCCCCTAGCCCCAACGTATTTGAAAGGACAAATCATCTGACAGTTACTTGATCATTTTTTAGACTAAGTTTGAATCATTTTTATAGAAATCATGAAAAATATAAATGCCATATATCTGTAAATAGCAGTAGGCACCACTTCAAGATCTGTCTCGTGTATCTGCCAAGATCTGTTGAAAGATATGCAGTGGTTTTTTAGTTGTGCTCCAGAAATGAAGCCCATCCATCCATTTTGAGATTTGGTCCGAATTGCTTCCTTGGAAAATGAGAAAACGATAAATCACAAAAATCTGTAAATAGCAAAAGGCACCACTTTGGGGTCTGCCTCAAATATCTGCCAAATTTTGCTGAAAGATACTGAATAGTTTTTGAGTTGTGCTCCTGAAACAAAGCCCATCCCTCCATTTTGAGACTTAAGTCAGAATTGTTTCCATGGAAACTGGGAAAATGATGAAAAAAAATCTGTAAATAGCAAAAGGCACCACTTTAGGGTCTCCCCCACACATCTGCCAAGTTTTGCAGAAAGATATTAAGATGCTTTTGAGTTCTGCTCTGGAAACGAAGCCCATCCCTCTTTTTTGAGACTAAGTCCGAATTGTTTCTATGGAAACACAGAAAATGATAAATCATAAAAAAACGGTAAATGCCAAAAGGCACCACTTTTTGGTTGGCCACACATATCTAACAAGTTTTGCTGACAGATATTAAAATTTTTTTCAGTTGTTCCCATGGAAACGAAACACCTCTCACTTTTGACACTAAGTCCGAAACGATTCCATGGCAACCAAAAAAATAATAACACATAAACACCTGTAAACAGCAACAGGCACCACTTTAGGTTCTGATTGATATATCTACCAAGTTTTGCAGAAAAATATTGAATGTTTTTTGAGTTCTGCTCTGGAAACAAAGCCCACCCCATCATTAGACTAACACCAAAATGTTCCATGGAAAAACAAAACAAAAAAAATAAAATAAAATAAAATTGCCCAAAATCTGTAAATAGCAAAAGACACAACCATAGGTTCAGATTATTATATTTATCAATTTTGGTCTAAAAATATTGGACGGTTTTTGAGTTACGCTCCAGAAACAAAATGATAACAGACGGATGGATGGGCGGACTGAGAGACAAGGCATTGACTCTATCCCCCTGCATTACATGCCAGGGGGATAATAATTAAGATTGTTGCAAATGAAATATACAATGAACGGTGTACCTTCTGAGGAGGATACATATTTTACACTACCTTAACCCGCTTAAATTTAAGTATAAAACCACTAATAATCTCTCAATTCATTTCCTACAGTTTATATTATGCAGATTATATGAACAATTCTAATTATTTTCACAAAAACAAATGATCAATTGACTACCAACATTGTTAAAAAGATTCCTTCTATATGATGATCTCAAATGCTTGAGATGAATGACCTCTTCAACAAACATATTATGATCCTATTTTAAGTTGATAATATCATGGTTTTAAAGTTTGCCATCGTTTAAACTGCATATAGTTGAGCCAATGCTGGTCACTGAGATACTACCAGATCCAAATGGGCTGAATAGGTTAATCTACTCTTGATGATTTCTGGTTAACATATAGTCTTGGATGTCTGTGAAGAGCCTGGGAATAGTTGCACAGTATATGATTTTGGGTGTAGATGACATAAGTGTGGTTAGTAGCAAACTCTTACCTGCTTTCTAAAATCTTCGTCCACAATATTCTAATCAAAAGAACAAGGAGACATGAAGAGACAGAGAGCCAAATTGGTACAAATCTCAGACAATCAAGAATGTAATGGGTTCTCCCTAAAGAAGGTACTATGAAATACACAGAGTTCGCTGATGAAAGCATCTTGACAATGCCTTCGCTCAGATTTAAACATTGGTGTGAAAGTTGGCTATTTTACCAACAACACATTACCTCCTCCTTTGTGAGATGTTCTAGTTCCTCTGCAAGTGTTGTGCCACTAGTATCTCGCAGCAATGACCTGCCCTCCTCCATACATCGAGTTAGAAGCTGAGCATTTAAGTCCTCATTGGAGTCTTTCAGAATCTTGTTCTCCTGTAACAGTTGATGGCATGTGAGAAATTGATAACTGGTAGTAGTAGTAGTATGACTGAGAGAAGCCTCTATATTGAGAAAATAAACAGACAAAGTTCACAAACAGAATGTTTGTATATACAAGTGACATGCCACATAGTGCAATTTGTAGTAAACTGGATATCATCTGCAGACAATTCTTTAGGCTTGCCTAGATTTCATAAAAAATAATAACTTATTATTTTAAAAAGTTAATACTTATGGATTCTGTAATCCATAAAGTATCCTACCCTTTCTTAATCACTGAACTGTGTGGACCCAATTCCTATATTTACAGTCCCCTATCATATTGCTCAGTGCTAACTTGTACAAAACATAGAGAAACATGTTTCTAGGACTAACGCTACATGCTTTGCAGATACATAAGCATATTTGATTTTAATATCAGCATTATGAATAGACACAACCCCCTCCCCAAAACAAGAAATCTTTGTTGAAAGGCTATATTTGAGCACAGTATCCTACACATAACAATCATTAGAACTTAGAACTTGGACCAAACACATTATGTTTGTGATATACTGCCATGGAATCAGGGCCTAAATATATATAGGTATTCCCATTTGGTCCCACTAGAACAGATGGTTCAGTAAAACAAGTAAACAATCTTGTTTAATCTAAATGGTATATATCTTACGTTACTGTAAGCATAATGCATTATTTTGTTTGTGACATTAAATACAATAAGTTGCTAGTAAAATACTTTAAGGCCATTCTGAAGTGCTATTCAACATATAAACAATATTATCCAAGACAAATATTCAGTCAAACATGAAAACATTGCATGCTACCGTACTTTCTTTAATGACTACGTCAAATGATATCTTCCTCTACTGGTATCCCGTAAACTACGTTGTGCACATCTTTCCTCCCAATCTACCAGTAATTCTGTTTAAAAACAAACCCAATAAAATAATGTAAAACAAATTTGATGCAATGATTGGAAAAATTATATCTTTTACTAAGTGTTTTCTGGATTAAAATATTTCACTACTTATGTTGCAAATTTCAATAAAAACATCAAAGAACATTCACTGTGAACATATGCTACTGAAGAGTGTAAAGATGCATGTATTTCCAAGAGTGTGAACTATTCATACATGTACAAATTATATCTTGGATATATTGTATGACCGGGATTATTGTTTTAAATGTCAACAGATCACTATTCAATGTGACATTATCATTTAAAACAGATCACTATTCAATGTGACATTATCTAAGTTGTGTTAGAAAAATTTCTTATCCAATATGTCCATGCATAAAACAGACAACATAGCATCTATCAACACATCACTCACATTGGCTAGGAAATTTCGAGAAGTGAGACAGCTTAATTCCTGATACAGAGATACTGTTCATAATAATTATACACAATCTTAACTACTGCTTGATAGTTCATTTAAGTATCAAATACATCAAAATCATTATACACTGAAGGGAAAAATTGGCTCTGACATCCACTGAAGAATGAACACAATTCTACATAAATACACATTCATAAAGTATTTTGTCTGAAGATTTAGTCCTTCCAGATGTGTGTGATTGTCAAGGAATGGTTTGAGGATCTGTTATGTGAGCTGTCAGAGCTCACTTTTACTCAGAGTACTACGTATTGCTTTTGTCTGATTTTTGTAAGTGACCAGAAAGATATTGTGTTCCCGTCTTGTGCATGCGTTATTGATAAAATATTGATGATGTGCAGCTCTGATGACCAGTCACAATGGCCACAAGTGCAATAATTGTCGAGATACTGACATCATTCATTGATGTCATGGACTAAGTAATCATTTCTGTACTAAGTGGTAACTCATTAGCTATATAGGTTAAAGGGGTTGTCTGATATTGGGTCTTGTTAGCTTCCTGGGAATGAATGCATATCAGTGACCGCTCTCAGCCTAGTGGCTTATGTCTACTAAGTTCTCAAAACTGGAGGAATGAACTGACCCCTTCATAAGGGACATGGCACCGACAACCAATGGATTTTTGGTAAACCTCATGAAAGTTATGTCTTCTCTCTGACATTCTACTGGATTCGAAATGAAGTCATTAACTTAAGTCCCCTTTCCTGTAACCATACATTATGACAAAATATCACTTGTAAACATGCTTGTAAGAAAATTATTCTTGAAGTATATTCCTGCAATTGACTTTTTGATAATCTGGATGAGTGGGGTGGGCGGTGGGAGTAGTGGTGGGGGGTCTATTTGAAAACCTCTTGTAAATACCCCACGCCCATGTCCTTTTCTAAAGGCTAGGTGATCCCATTAGTCTACAAATATGACCAGCTGCTGATGACCTAATTTTTCACAGGTTTCTTGGGGACTGGAACTGACAACTTGAGACATATTCTCCCATAGACTATCAGTTTCATTGCAATTGCATTAGAATAAAACATAAAGTACAAAACACAGTTGCCAATCCCACACTGTGTCACAGTTAATGATCCTCCAAACAAGTAGAAAGAACAACTAAGGGATCATGCTTAAGGAAGCTGCACAGAATTTTGTGGTCCTTCAATAAGAATATTCAAGATGACAATATAATGATCTTCAATAGACAACAATATCCTTAAATGGTGCCATGGCAGAAGTTCTGTTGAAGATGAAGGGTGAATCTGTTAATTTCCGTGTGGATAAGTACTGTAAATCATGAAATTTTTCGCGTCATGATATTTTTGCGAGTGGCGACCAACAGACGTTTTTGCGTCATGATATTTTCTCAAAACATAGTTTAGTTTGGCAGTTTCAAAGCTTACCTGCATCTGAAAGTTTTATCTGAAGTAAATTCAATCACATATTAAAGTTTGCCGCTAATCTTGAACACCATTTAGTGGAGTACTTCCGCATGTATGCAATCAGTGATGTTTTCCTAAAAACAACACTTGCTGCATAGGTCAGATAAGCTTAAAACAGCTCAAAGGGATTAAATTAAATGGAATGATTCTAATAAATTGGCACTGATTAAGGACCAGTTTAGTCAGTGTCGGCGAAGCTGTTGATTTCCAGACAAGTGTCATGAAAGCTATCCAAGCCCGCTGGATGGTCTCAGACTTTCAAACAGTCTCCAAAAAATGTGTTTTGCATGGTTGGTGCCTGTCTCGAGTATCGGACGTACTGATTGAGTGACTTTTGTTCAGGTATCCATTGTTTGACATGTGACATGTGAGTAAGGCTGGTAATTAGTCATTCTCTACGTTGTTTTCATTGCTTAATATATGTATTGTCTAGATCTATTGTTAATTTATATGAAGTGGTGAATAATAAAGCGAAGATAGGACAGGTTGTTTGCTGATTATTCATTGCATTCTACCAGCAAATTGCGTCATGATACTTTTGCGAGATTAAGTCATTCACAATTTTTGCAAAAATATCATGCTCGCAAAAATTTAATGATTTACAGTATATTATCCATGATTGATTAACCATGGGGAACCCTAAGGCCATGCTGGCCATTCTCGCACAATGTCTGGTGAAAAGGAATAGGTCTTATGCAGATGAAGACTCTATTCATTTCATGGAACAGATAGAACAATACTTGTAGAAGGCATGTAGTCAGAAAAATGTCTCATCAAAATACCAAACCAGTGAAGATACACTGATACCCCAGGTGACATGATTAAGTGATGAGTATCTGTTCTGAAATGAATTGATTTAATCAGCATCAATTAAAGGTGTAATAGTATGTTGATGTTTAAGGTTGTGAATTAAATGTATTGTATTGTGATTCTTGTACACCACCTTGTAACATTAGATTGTCCATATGAGCACACAAAGTTAAGTTGGTAACATTAGTTACCATGTGGTGTTCATATGCTGAAAATATTATGTGTCCTCAATGTTCTTTCAGCAAGTCTAATTGAGATGATCCACTAGAGATGGATGTAAAATATTCAAGCCTGGAAGGGCAAAGTTGAATTCTCCCCTTGTAATCCAGCAGATACATCTTTTCCCCTGCAAACAGAATTGGGAAAAATTTTCTGACTGGACCTTTACAGCAGACACAATTTATCGTCCATAAAATCAATCCAAATAGCTTGGTGAAAGGCAAATATTCTGGCAAAACAAGATTGATTGTTGACTTATCTGCACTCAACAAGATCCCAGCCATAACTCTTTAATCAGTAAAGAATATTCCTCTATCCATGCACAAGACAGCGGGGAAAACATGATGCCTGAAATACCTAGGCATTATTCTGAACTCTATAGAACACAGAAGCCTGTCTCCTATATATGTCAAAAGTGTCAACATGAAGTACTCACCAAAAAGGAAGCTACTTGGTGTGCTTGGCCACTTGAACTTCACCATGCAACTTATATGTCCAGGGCCCTCCTTTATCAGTTATTTGGTAAGTTAGCTCATTCCGTGCCAGAGTTGTATCACCATGTGTGTGTGAACAAAGAATGTACTGACTTGAACATGGGGAGTACTTTTCTCAGGCTGTGGAATTGAAAATCTTTCTTTCTTTATGAAGAGATTGCTGCTCCTGATTTTGAACTGTTTACCAATGCTGCAGCGTCAGTGGTGTGCTAACTAGCGGCCAACACAACTGTTTGACATAGTAGGAGATATGTCTATAGCCTTATATGAATTATATCCCATCATAATGGCAGCGTCATTGTGGGGTCACCTCTGGACTTCATGGAGCATTTGTTTTGTCTGTGATAATCTGTCAACTGTTACAATTTTGAATAAGGGCTGATAAAACAATTCCAGTGATTATGCTGTTGGTGAGGACATCAGTGTTGAATGCGGCTACTTTTACCTTGTCTTCAATGCTCTACATCTACCAGGTCGTGACAGTATTACAGCTGATGCACTGTCTAATTAAAGACAGTGAAAGCTGCCACAAGTCCTCTCTCCATGCATAAGAACTGTTTATAATACAGGCCTAGGAGCCTTTCTGATGCAGCTTTCAAAACATAATTGCTGACCCCTATGCCAAGTGCCAGTTGTTATTGTAAAGGGCTGGCAGTTTCAGATATGTGCAGGCCCTTGTGGCCTTCAGTAAATTGTCTGCCATCTTTTTCACAGATGCTACCTTTTCCATAATTTATTTTCATTACTAACGTTTGCGAATCAATCATGATCCGTCGTGTTACTGCTACGACAACTTACAGTTTCACTTACTGGTATTTCAGCACTTTCTGCATAACAATGTCAACACCAGTCTTTAAAAACAACTAAAAACTTCAAGGATCACTGTGCCATTGGCTTTGCTAATTGATTTTGTAGAAACAGTGTGAAACTGTGCAGTCTGTTTGGTTTTTATTGTTTTGACTTTAACAAAACGGCCAGAAGATTTCATTCAGGGCCTGTAGATTTTAGAGCTGACAGTGACTGTACTCCACACTAACAGTCCATTTCCCCTCCCAATAAGAGGCGTTCTATTCTGCTGGCATCTCGAATCGCTTCTCGTATTTTATAGCCATACACCGGAACAATTTTTCCAGCAGTCGTTGACAAATCGAGTAGCAGCAACAGTCGGGTTCTTCCCTTTGTATTTTGCTATGGCAAACTTTTTGCATGTATTGATTTCTTCCGGAACGTCCGGACGTTTTGTTGAATGGAGGTGATGATGCTTCAATGTCCTTAGGCCCACTGTAGTTGGGCAATGGTGTGTGCTGAATGCTGTTCTGATATCCCTGTGGTGGCTCTGCTTTCCCTGCTAGCTGTCAGAAGGTACAGGAATCTTTCTTCTTGCATGGACATTTGTCTGCCAATCTGTCAAAGAAAAGTTTGTGTTGAATGCACCAGTAAGCACAGGCATAGTCGTATGTTCTGGATGCAGTTGGGGATCTCTATTATTTCTGAAACCTCCAGTAGGAAGTGTTCTGGGGTGTGTAGTCGATCGCTTTGTTTTTCCATAGAACACATTTCTTTGATGTTGTCGTCGATGGCACCGCACTTGATGGCATCGAGTTGTCCGATTCAGAGATGGCAGGGAGTTCCGATATGGTGGCGAGGCAGTCTGTGCATTGGTGGTTGTGTCTGTCCTCTTCGCTTCCCGAAGGAACAAACGACTCGATTGGATCGCGGCATGGACTTTGTGTGATTGCATGGTTCCTGGCATTTTTTCAAAATCCATGCATTTGCAATATCTCTAACTGGACTGCACTTCCACTAGAGGAATTTGTAGAGACAGCCTTTGTCTTTCGGAACTAGATTTGCACAAAACTCTACTTTTTTTCATGACTGGGGGAGCTGAGGTGGCAGCTTGGAGGCTCCTAGGCCCTGGTGCACCTCTGTGTCACAGAACCGCTATCATGAGGTGTGACTCATATGGTGCATGCTGTTCAACATCTGTGTTGCCCAGTTCATGCCAGGTGTCGGCATGTTACACAAAGCATGGCAGCTGGAGCCGCAGCTAAACATCCTCCCTTTGTTTGTTAAAAGCCTAAAATCAGTACTTACCAAAGCAGGCTCAATGACTGACAGGGCAATGGACACTCCTTCCTCTTTGCCGCTGCCACATCTGCAGCGAATGTTCCAGATTACATCATACTCAAGATGCATTTGTACTTCTGACAGTGCCATAGTCTAGTCAGTTATTGGTCTCCCATTTTTCATATATCTTGTTATGTGCCATCACAGTATGCACAGGTAGTTTGTCACCCAATAGTTTATGACATGTGTGCATATAAGTCTGTTTATGATATACTACTCATTTTTGGGGTATTCTCAGTCATAACAAGGTTATTCCTGATCACTGTGGCAGTCAGTATCCTAAAGATCAAGGGGATATTTTCACCCCCATCATTATGCCAACTTAAGGCACCTGTACGTAGTGGCGGCACCCCATGTTGGGGTTACTATGCCCGATGCTCAGTCTAAGTATGTTCAAAACCGGTATAGATAGTAGTTGCAATATAACATCAGGCTCTAGGTTTATGCTGCGAATACAAGTTCGTGCTCAATGCTTGGATAACATATGTACCAATTATAGGCTGATGGTCAGCCTCGGTGGCTCAGGTTTATACCAGTTAGTAGTAGCACATAATAAGAGTATTAGCATGAGAATACCTTAATGCCAAATATTGTGTATGCCATGTGTCTATTGTGTAAAAGTTGTATGTGAATGAACTTGCTATTTTTCATGTTCCCCAGTGTTATTAATTAATCATAAATCTCAGCAATTCCACTAAATTGAGATGATCCAGTAAAGATAGAAGTAAAATATTCAAGCCTGGAAGGGGCAATGTTGAAGTCTCCCCTTGAAAGTCATGTCTTGTAGGGACATCTTATCAAAAAGAAGCAACAGGCACCAGTGAGTATTTTTCAGTAATAGATCATACAGATTAAAGCATCCTCAGAGATTCATCATTGTCTCCTGTGACATAAATCCACAGGGTTGAACAGTCTTCTGATATATAATTAATTCCATCAATACTGTTTTTCATGACAAAGGAGAAATATTTACCTCAGTGGTTTTCATTTTGTCTGTGCAGAGATACATTGTGAAGTTACAATCACATTCTTTGCCTGATGTTTTTGCTCTTATGATGCTAATTAAGGAATGGACACAGCAAAACTTCTTCAGTCACATTTTCGTTATACCGGCAAGACCAGTACATTGTGACCTCAAGACCAGTACATTGTGACCACAAGACCTGTACATTATGACCTCAAGACCAGTACATTGTGACCACAAGACCAGTACATTGTGACCTCAAGATCAGTAGACTGTGACGACAAGACCAGTGCATTGTGAACACAAAACCAGCACATTGTCACCACAAGACCAGTACATTGTGAACACAAAACCAGTACATTGTGACCTCAAGACCAGTACATTGTGACCTCAAGACCAGTACATTGTGACCACAAGACCAGTACATCGTGACCTCAAGACCAGTACATTGTGAACACTCTCTTGAGACATCACTTCATACCATCTACCAAAACAGCCCATCATAACACCATAGGAAGACACAACAGACCAATCAGAGACAATACTGCACACCTCTGTCTCACTCTGACTGGTTTATGGTGCTGTTGACCATACATTGGTGCATGTTTGACGCCATCAACACAGATGTGCTTCACTGAACTGGGCAGCTGTCCACCGCAAAAGGTGCAATGGACAGTGGCACAACATCATTTTCTCAGATGAAAGTCGCTTTTGTACTGATACTGCAAACAGCATCATGAGGATAAGGTGTTGTCCAGGTAAAAGATTCTCAGGACTCTCTGTTTTGGAGAGAGATCTTTGGTGAGGGCCTGCCCTGATGTTTTGGGGTGCCATAAGCTGGGGACGTCATGTTCAACATGACAATGGGCAAGGTCTGGTTGGCATGTTACTGTGCAGGCTTACATCAACAAAGTGTTGAGACTAGTTATTCGTCCATATTTTGTGCAAAGACATCATCTTGTTTTTCAGCAAATCCTTCAGGACAAGCACTTCCACACCATGGACTGGCCAGCTTTAGGTCTGGATTTAAATTGTACCCCCTTGGGTGGAAAAACTAATTCACCAACGGAGAGTATGTCCAGTTCACTTGCAACAACTGCATATTGCAATAGAGTGTTGTTGACATTTACAACATTCACAAGTTGTTCATAGGATGTCTCTTCAATAGCATGGGGAGTAGATGTGCAGTTGTTGCTGATACCAAAGGAAGTCACACCTGTTATTGACTTTAACATTTGTTTCTGTAAAAGTGAAAATTCCTTCATGCAGTGTGAAAGTAAATGCTTTCTTTCGAGATATTGTAGTCGTTTGTGAAAGTAAAGTTTGTAGTTTGTCATCATTTCACACTAATCATGTTTCTTTTGGTGGTGAAATATATATGACAGAGTCATCTGAAGATGACATATCCCCCCACCTCCCCCACATATTTGAAAGGACAAATCATCTGACAGTTACTTGATGTTATTTTAGATTAAGTTTGAATCGTTTCCATGGAAGTCATGAAAAATATAAATGCTATATATCTGTCAATAGCAATAGGCACCACTTCAAGATCTGTCTCATAGTATCTGGTAAAATATCAAATAGTTTTCTAGATGTGCTCTGGAAACGAAGCCCTTCCCTCGATTTTGAGACTAAGTTTGAGACGTTTCCATGGAAACCTAGAAAATTATAAATAACAAAACCCTGAAAATAGAAAAGACACCACTTTGGGGTCTGCCACACGTATCTACCAAGTTTTGCAGAAAAATATTGAACGTTTTTTGAGTTCTGCTCTGAAAACAAAGCCCATCCCAGTATTAGACTAACATCCAAATGTTCCATGGACAAACAATAAAAAAATAAAAATAAAAAAAAATGCCAAAACTCGGTAATTAGCAAAAGGGTGAACTATAGGTTGAGATTATTATATCTATCAAGTTTGGTCTAAATATATTGAATGGTTTCTGAGTTACGCTCCGGAAACAAAATGATTATGGATGGACTGACAGACGAACGGACAAACAACGCGTCGACTATATCCCCCCGGAATGTAATGTGGGGGATAATAAAACTGCAACCACATTCTCTTTACATTATGTCTTAATTTAAGGAACTACTTTCAAAGGATAGCCCTTATAGCACATGGATTTGAACCTGTTGAACAAACTATATCCCTAATGGCTGTTACCAACCCTATAAGCCCCCTTTTATAAGTGCTTTCTGAACAGATGATGATTTCAGTGCAAGGATTTTGAGAGAATTTAGAGCACAATCAAATGAACAACAGTGGATGAATAGCAGTCTATTTGATATCCAAGTTTACCCTTTTTTTCATCCGATAATTCTTTCTGTTCATAATTTTGTATTGTGTGGACAAAAAACAAATTAATTATCACATCATTTGTCAAACTACTCTTTTCATGTGAACATATGTTAAGACTCAAAACAGAGAGAGAGAGAGAGAGAGAAGGAGGGATGGAGGGAGGGAGAGAGAGAGAGAGAGAGAGAGAGAGAGAGAGAGAGAGAGATGTGCTTCAGATTTGGTAATGACCTCCATTTTTGCCATAAAACAGGCCTTATATGTTTAAACTTTCCAGTGATGGTTTGTCTCTCTTTGAAAGCTTCACAGAAAGAGCATTCTATATTGTATGTCAACAGCTATGATATGTTGACACCAGAGGGTGCTTCCAGAAACTTTAATTACTATAAATCTCATAAAGGATGCATTGTTCTTAAAGTATCTGTACAAACATTTATATTTTCTTATGGCTCCAACCATTAACAACTAAACACAGTCATATATGAAGACGTTTTCACAGATCATGTCATCCTGACAAGTTAACAATGTGTACAAACCTTGAACAAGTTTCTCCATTCATCCATATACATCTTTGTGTGCAGTAAAGGAAAAGGCAATATATAGTTAAGCAGAAATTGGCAGTCAATGAACACAATAAACAATGTCTTTCACAATGAAATTCTGCAGTTTGGAAATAAACTGGCTTTGGCAGCAAACATAAATGTAAGACAAAATAACTAATGTTCTTCATAAGATGACATAAAACTTGAGTGTTGATAATGAGATGAGCAAGCTCATTTGTCTTCCTGTAGTATCTTCTAAGGTATCTAAACATTGAAACAATCAAATGATGAGTCAGTTTTCCAGTGTGAAGTTTACACTACATGTATACTTTCTTTGCCGTATACTTGACAAGAGTCATCAGAAGATGACATATTCCCTTGGCCCCCAACATTTTTGAAAGGACAAATCATCTGACAGTTACTTGATGTTTTCTTAGATTAAGTTTGAATCGTTTCCATGGAAGTCATGAAATATATAAATGCCATATATCTGTAAACAGCAAAAGGCACCACTTCAAGATCTGTCTCATATTTCTGCCAAGATCTGTTGAAAGATATCAAATGGTTTTCTCAGGAAATGAAGCCCATCCCTCCATTTCCAGACTAAGTCAGAATTGTTTCCATGGAAACCAGGAAAAATAAAAATGCCAAAACAATGTAAATAGCAAAAAGCACCACTTTGTGGTCTGCCTCAAATATCTGCCAAGTTTTGCGGTAAGATATTGAACAGTTTTCGAGTTGTGCTCTGGAAACGAAGCCTTTCCCTCCATTTTGAGACTTAAGTCAGAATTGTTTCCATGCAAACTGGGAAAATTATAAATCACAAAAATCTGTAAATAGCAAAAGGCACCACTTTGGGGTCTGCCACACATATCTGCCAAGTTTTGCAGAAAAATATTGAACAGATTTTGAGTTCTGCTCCTAAAAATGCCAAAACTCTGTAAACAGCAAAAGGCACAACTACAGGTTGAGATTACTATATATATCAAGTTTGGTCTAAAAATATTGAGTTATACTTCGGAAACAAAATGATTACGGACAGATGGACGGACAGACAGACGAGGCGTCGACTATATATAAAAAGTAAAAACTGCCAAAAATCTGTAAATAGCAAAAGGCACAACCAGAGGTTCAGTTTATTATATCTACCAATTGTGGTTCAGAAATATTAAATGGTTTTGAGTTATGCTCCGGAAACAAAATGATTATGGACAGATGGATGGACAGACAAGGCATCAACTATACCTCCCAACATTACATGCTGGGGGTATAACAAATCTATAAGGGAGACTCCCAGGGCCTACATATAATGATCAGAAGCTAAGCGAATCAGGGATCTTGTGATCATTCATTGTTTGCTTCGATATTTGGGGATAACTCCTCTATTCGGATTAAAACTTTGCAAACTTGTAGTATAGGTTGTTTGTTTTGTAAACTGGACATAGTCCCTCCAACTTACATTCAGACTATTAACTGTGGAACTCAAAAGATATTCTCAAAGATATTCTCAACCATTTTACTGAGCATGATTAAGTCATGGAATTTAATACTGATGGAGCTGTTAACGCTATTCTGGTGTAACTGCTTCCACTTACTATCACAAGTATTATATAACTTGACTTTCAGTGGCAGTTCATTTGTTTGCCTATTATTCAATTATTTGTCTATTATTTTTCCTCAGTATTATTGTTTGTTTTCATACTATTTCAATTATGCATTCAGCTTTCGGAACAATGTACTGGTGTAGCATTTATGTAAGCCACTAAATCCAGGCTTCTGCTTTGATGAAATAAACCTATGTTAAAACCAAGAGCTGCATAGATCTGTGAATGGCAGATCCCCTACAGTGTTTACAAAGTCCATATCGCTTATGCTGCCCACTGTTCAAAATATTATACAGCACAATAACTTCTTAATTCACTTCATATGCAGTTTATATGGTAAATCATATAAGGGTTTTGCACTATTTTTGGGTTCCAGCAAGTAGCTGTTACCCCCTACTTTGGGTAGGCTTACTAGGATTGGTGTTACAACTTTGAATTAATGACAAATTAACCTTCATTAGTCTCAGGTAGCTGTGACCCACTTTTTCACCTGTTCAACAGGTAGCTACCGTCCCGGATTGCATGTGTGTCCCGCGCATGGGCTGGAGTGAGCGGGAGTCACGCACTGATGAACCCTTTGGTCCCAGAGCTAACGACTTCACGGACACTTCGGGTTCGTGTCACACTCCGTGTACCAAACCCTCCGTGTACCGAACTTTCAGGTACCAAACCCTCCGTGTACCGAACTTTCAGGTACCAAACCCTCCTGATTTACCCTCTGGTGTGTGGACGAATCCTTCGGGGTATTAAGGGTCCGCACTCGTATGGGTATTTGCACCACGGATGTCCGCAGTTCAGCCTATTATGGATTGGGTATACACCCCCTACTGTGGGAGATGCAGTACTCGTAAGAGTCAGAAAGACCCTCATGCGGTCTGCAGGGGGTGCAAACCAACGTGTGCACCTGATTCCCATTGTTCGGAATGTAAGGATCTATCTGACTCGGAATTCAAGGCCTACTTGGCCGCCATCTGGAGATCCAAACAGGAATCTCGGAGGAAAAAAGCCCTCTGCTTCGGCTACCTCCCCAGCTTCCTCCACCTCCTCAAGGGTTTCTCACTTTCCATCTCCTCATACTCCCCTCTCCCTTCTGGCCTCGGCAGGTGAGGACGAGATATTATTATAATTTATACGGTGTTATTCGAGAGCGGTCGAAGGAGTTCAACCTTGAAAGTGAGCAGGAAGCACTTACGGATCCTCTGGTCCAAATGACGTCCTTTTGGACGAGCAGTTTGCAAGTTTGGGCCCCTTCTCGTGCATGGGGGGCTTCCTCCAGCATCTCCCCCTCAACTTCTCCGGACAGAAGGAGGAGGAAAAAGAGATCCAAAAGGAGGAGAATGAAGTTTCTCTGACTGCTAGGGTACTTGACTCAGTGAAGACACTTGTCTCGAGCCTTCTAGACCAGTGTCTGGGCCCTCCGAAACCTCCACCGAGGTCCCTTTCCCCCTGTACGGGAATCTTCCTATTCACCCTGGAGGGTGGTACTTTTGGCTTCCCCCATGACAGTCTAACCCTCCGGATGAGGTGGATATATATATAACCCTCCCCTCATTCTCCACCTACAGGAGATCCGGTAGCTCATCTGGTGGCTGTGGCTAAATTTTCGGGGGTACCTCTAGTAGAACTTGAGGACCACCCATCCACTGCTAAGAAGGCTGGGTGGCTTCCTTATATGGCGAGGATTCCCTCAGTTCCCCTCAGAAGGCCCTCCCACCCCACTGTCACCTTCAGGAGGCAGGAAGTGACTTTCAATCGGAGGTGGCAGCAGTGGGACCTGGTCATCTCCGTCTTCCGTTAGTTCTTACGGACAGGCAACATCCTCTTGGCTAACTCCCTAATACCACTAGACCCCCGACGTTGGACCAGGTTGCTTCCAGGTTTCTGATGCACACTTGTCACACCTTGACAAGGAGGCTCTGTCTATCTTAGGTTCGGCCAATTACTTAGCCTGCGCCTGTCAGGCCATCGCAAGTTTTTCCAAGGAAGCAGGCATGGAAGACAGTGCAGAGTCTCTATACCGTGCATTCGGATCCGTGGCCGGAGGCATAGCAGGTATCATCAGGGTATTCTCTGCACCACATCTCCGCCTCCATGGGAACTCTCTTTGTGGGAGAGATTCCGGAGGCCCTTCGTTCGAGGCATGAGTATCAGCAACAGGAGCTGACTAAGAGACTTGCCTTAACCAGAGGGAGAAGTCGTTTGCACCCATGGAAGTGGTCCAACCGAACCCCCCAAAAGACGGAGTCTACTCCCAAAATACAGACAGGACAAGTGTCCTTTCAGAAAGGGGGAGAGAAGGAAGGCCGCAGGGGTTCCATCCCTTCCAACACTTCTGGGAAGAAACTTGGTGGGTCCAAGCGCGGAGGCAAACCTCCCTGAATCCCAATTGACGGGTGGGTCCAGTCCTCCCCCCTCCGATAGTAGATCCTTCCATAAGGCCTGTAGGGGGTAGTCTCTCGAAATATGTACCTAACTGGGTTCAGCTCGGACTAGACAAGTTCGCATATCAGATTCTGGAGTCAGGCTTCCACATCCCTGTCTCCTCCCCTCCACCTATCACCTGCCATGCGGTCGAAAGGCTTCCCATTCTGGACAGGTTCAAGTTGATATTGGAACAGGTGGAAACTCTCATTGCCAAGGAGGCAGTTATTACTCTCCGGATTTATCAGGCTGCAAAAGAACTCGGGGAAAATGGCGGCTGACTCACGATTTGAGTTCAACTCCTCCTTCCTCGTACAGCTGCCATATTTTCGACTCTTGATGCTAAGATCAGTCATGCGGTTGTTGGAGCCCTCGGACTACATGATATCCCTCGACCTTCAGGATGCGTACCTGCACATCCCCATCTATACACACGATTGTAGGTACCTCCGTGCCATCATGGGAGGTCGCCACTTTCAGTAGAAGGTCCTTCCGTTCAGGCTGTTCACATGAGTAACTCAACCCATTGTCCACTTTCTTCATGAACACAGGGTCCCGTTGGTGATGTATCTAGATGATGACTTTGATCACAACTATTCACTGGCCTTTGTAATTCTTCTGCTACGGCAGTTAGGATGGTTTGTAAACTTGGACAAGTTGGACCTAGTGCCGGCGAAATCTCGACAGTTTTTCGGGGCCATCCTAGACACAGCTCGGTTCAAAGCCTTCGTGCCACATGAGAGAATGACAACACTCCGGTCTCTGATGAACCAGGTTGTGAACGGACCTCTGTCCCTCTGTCTGTAGCAGAAGCTACTGGGTCTTCTGATGTCAACACAAGACCTAACGGTCAGACGGCGACTCGTCCTCCGACCTCTTCAGGTCTTCTTGAACCATCACATCAGGCTGGTGCACTGCACCCATCAGACTTCCTGATCATCTTCTCCACTTCCTCAAATGTTGGAAGAAGACGAGAATGTGTTCTGGCGTGTCCCCCTCCGTCCTCCAACCCCGTCACTCAATCTCTTTGTGGACACCTCCACTCAGGGGTGGGGAGCACACATGGGGACTGAACAAATATTATGGGTATGGAGTTCCTCCTCCCTCCGGTCTCGACACATAAACCTCCTGGAATTGGATGCAGTACGGCTAGCAATCCTCAATTTGAGGGAAGCTCTCAGGGAGCAAGTGGCATTGGTTCACATGGACAGCTTGGTGGCGGCCTGGGCGATCAACCGCCAGGGCTCGACCAGAGCGGATCCTCTTCTCCAGTTAACACTACAACTGTTTGAACTGACGGACAGCTTGTGGTTGACCATTTGGGAGGTGCACATCCCAGGGGCCAAGAACATCTCTCGTCTGGACAGCCCCCCCTCCACGGAGTGGCAACTGCACCCTCGGACCTTCCAAACGCTGTACCTTTAGTTCGGCAGGCCACTGGTGTGCCTGAATGCCACCAAACTCAACCACCAACTGCCCACGTATGTGTCCCCTGTACCAGACCCAGAGGCCTGGGCCTTAGACACTCCGTCCTTAAGACTGGGAAGGGATGGACGCCTACCTTTTCCCTCCCCCAACGATACTAATAATCAAACTACAAGAGATGCAGAATCTCAAGCTTCTTCTAGTAGCCCCCAAGAGGCCGGCTTGGACTTGGTGTGTACCCCTTTGCAAACTTTGCAATCAGGAGCCTGTACAGATACCTCTCCGGAGGGATCTTCTCCTAAGTCGGCCAAGCAGATGGATACTGAGAACCCTCAGGTATTCAATTTGGTTAGTATACAAAGGAGTCTGAGGAGGAGTGGGTACTCCAACTGGATCACTTCTGCCATAGCAGAGGGTGACAACTAGGAAACTGTATGATTTCCAGTGGGAAGCGTTTGTTTCCTTTTCCGAGGATCAGGGGTTTTGTGCTGACACTGCTTCCCTTCCCCAGATGGTGGACTATCTGGTCCACCTACGAACTGCAAGAGGCCTCAAGGCCTCTTCCATCAACACCAACCTGGCGGTCATCATGTCTCAAGGGTACTCAAGGAGCTCATCAAGAGCTTCAGGCAGGCAGATGGCAGATGCAAACCCAGAGCCCCTGAGTGGGACCTGAGCATAGTCCTGACCCATCTTAAGTCGGACTTTTATGAGCCCCTAGAGGAAGCCCCCATCCTTAGGCTGATGGTCAAGACGACCTTTCTGGTAGCTATGGACTTCAGCCGCTAGGATCAGCGAGATCCACGCACTTCATGTAGACCTCTTGAGATTCAAACTGGAGAATGGTGCATCGGCTATTCTAGGGCTCGATCCCTCTTTCGTGTGTAAAAATCAAGAGGCGGACGAATCCAGCCGCACTTTCCACATCCCCTTTTCAACTCCACTGGTGAACCCAAATGAGGATGGAGTGCTTGCATTGTGTCCGGTCAGGGCGCTGCAGAAATACAAGGACCAAACCCGCACCCTGAGATTGGGCCGCCGCAGGTTGTTTCTTTCTCATTCCCAATGGAGCACAAGGGAAACTGACGAAAGGGCACTGAGAGTTTACCTCTGCTCAGCGGTGATAGAAGCCAGCAAGGCTGCTGACCTCCCAGCACCCGCGAAAACCAACCCACACACAATCAGGCGGCATCTGCTACTTTGGCATACCACAGCAATATTGCTGTGACGGACATCAGTCTGTCTCATCAGAACGACTTACACTACTACAGGTTGAGAGACGATCTGGGTCTTAACCCCCTCTAGCCCTCCTCCTACTGTGTGATCCTGGGCATTTGTTGGCTTTCAACTATGATAAGTATGTAAAAACCTGGACATTTTTTATTAAATATTATTTTTTATACTTACCTGGTTGAAAGCCAACAAGTCGCTATTTCCCTCCCTCTTCCCTCTCAGGGGGGTGGCCTCTGTTGCCGCCAGGGAATGACGTGTGAAGGGGTCACATGACCTGTGGGGGTCGAGACCCAGCTGCATACGGGGCTGTCTCTCTTCTCTGTGGTATAAGTAGAGACATGGAGCGCATCGGAGAGTGCTAGGGCAATTGTTGGGTTTCAACCAGGTAAGTATAAAAAATAATGTTTAATCAAAGATGTCCAATAGATATTGTATGAACCTGGTACAGCTATGATTGTTTATGTGTTGGTGGAACAGTCTGCCTGATTGAGTGGAAAGAGCTAATAATTAAAAACCACCCGACTGGAACAGGTTGGGTATTGAATAGGTAGTCAAACTGGGAGTAGTCATAATGGGAATGAACCCTTGTTTTCAAAGTATACTTTCATAGTAACACATGCTATATTTGGTATTACAATTTTATTAGTCTGACATCTGCTAGTCTTTGGCATGATTTATTTTGCTGTGGATTTATGTGTCTTGCCAAATACATCCTACAAATGTGTACCTCAAATGATTATATCATTAGTTCTAGTTGACCAGATTTTGTTGCACCACAGCTTATGACACTTGTATCTATTCTAGAAGTGTGCAAATAAACTAAGAGAGGATTTAACCATTGCGTGTGTTGCGATGCTAAAACGATACTTTGAAAGTTCTGTTCAGATGTTTTATGACTTGTAGAAAAACAGATTATTACAAATGAACATCATCAATCTGTGATGATATATGCTGAAATTTACATTCTAAAGAGGTAATATTTGGTTTATGTGACATAATTTTTACTAATAATTTACTCAATTTCCACATACTGATAAAATAAAAATTAATCAGAGCAAATACAGTGTCTTATCAACTTTGCTGCAATGTATTTTGTGTAAAAATATGATGATGTATATTATGTGGCTTTCAATACCATTCAACCTCACATATTCAAGAAGCTAAGTGATCTGGATATATGTCCACAACTCATAAGTTGGACAGCATCTCTTCTACTGCATAGAGGACAACATGTGAACTGAACCCAACTATGATAGCGTGAAATCAGCAGATGATACAGCCATAGGCAGCCTGCTTTTTGACAACAAACAGAAGTGTCAGGATTTACAGAGTGGTGCAGCAATAACTTCCTTAGAATATCTGAAGAAGATTAATAAACTTATTATTGACTTTTGAAGGAAAAAAATTGACCACTACACCCTTTATCATCATTGATCAACCAGTACCTGGGGACAATAATTGATGGCAAACTGACTTTCACTCAAAATGCCAATGACGTCTATTACATATACCAGTCGTACAAAAGCTACACTCATTCCACTTTTTTGTCTTTATCTTATTTAAATCATGTATATAGTATATTTTAACTTGTAGTGCTGGTATGGACATCTGTCACATTTTAACAAATGAAATAGTACTGTTAGAGCTGCAGAAAAAAATGCTTGTTTTAATTTTGATAGTTTGGACACACTGGACACGTGCTGTGTTTTAAATCTTTCTTCCGAGCTCTTCCAGTTAGCGTAGCCATTTTCAGCAAATCTTAATGATACTCTCTTAGCATTTTTATTGTTAGATATTAGTCTTATGAATAATATACTTTTTGTTTTTTTCTTCACTATGCATATGATGTCATTGTTATTGGCTCATCTCATTTATGTTGCATTCCTATGTTTTAACTCTGATGGACACAAAATTACCTTTGGGACAATAAAGCACTATCTTACCTTATCTTATCTTTTGTTGTTCCATAATATTCTATAAAGTAATTAACAGATTCTCATCCATTCTTTTATAAAACCCAGTTGGACAAAGACATTTGATATAGTGTACATGTTGCTTATAGCTGTTATTAAGGAATACAATCAAAATTTATTTCTGTCATTACTGTTTACATTAATTTC
The DNA here is from genome assembly GCF_037392515.1 of Haliotis asinina. NCBI lineage: Eukaryota > Metazoa > Mollusca > Gastropoda > Lepetellida > Haliotidae > Haliotis > Haliotis asinina. Next base: position 33,472,645 of record NC_090284.1, read on the forward strand.
AGTTTACTCATGTGTGAAGTGACTGCACCAGTTCACTGTCATTCATAGCGAAAACAGTCAGTTACCATATTGGGCCCTTTGAAACTTAAGTAGATTGCATAGTTTTGGGATCAGAAATCAGAAAACTAGTGGTAACCCATTATCAATTATAATAAAGATGAATACATTTTTAGCTGTGTTTTCCCCACCTTTTCTCCAATTCATGTTTTCTAAAACCAATACCATCATGCTAGGAAATGCATACATACAAGAAAGACAAAGGAATTGTAATTAAACAATTAAAGCACTTCCAATTTCACAATGCTTACTGTCATCTTTTCATTACTTATTTAATTCTATATCATTAAATATAAAATCACATGCAAAAGTAATGCATGTCAAGCATAGAGAATATATGTATGTATATTTTGACATTAGATAGACAAAAACTGATTGAAGACATTTCATTGGCAACAAAGACTGATGACATCATTAAGTTTTCAAATGGTAAAGGGGTTGACAAGAACAGATGCCGTTCTTGTCAAGGCGTGGTGATCCTTTGGTGACTGCTCTCATATTGTGGTAATGTTTACGTTCAAATGACGAGCAACATCATAGACACGTTCCAGCTTCCAAACGTCTGACAGACTGGTTTCTTTCAATTTGTATTAAGTGTGGCATTGTTGAGTGAGTGAGTGAGTTTAGTTTTACGCCACACTCAGTAATATTCCAGTTATATGGCTGTAGCTGAAAGTGCCAAATATATGTTTATTTCTTCACGTAACCTTTTACAAGTGAAAGTATCTTAAAAAGTGGCAAATACAGTCAAGTCTTGCTAATCCGACATCGTCCGTTGAACAACAAATTGACGGACTAACGAGGATGTCAAATTATCGAATTTAGAGTGCAGATCACATTCATGGTCACATGTTAATATTCTGAATCATTTCAAAACCAATCCCTATTTTCATTTCACATTTACAAAACCTACATCACTGCTTGCATTTAAAAATAGGTCTAGAAAATAAAATGACAAAATGACTGCTCCCCCAGCAAGTTTTATATAGACTTGACTTCCTGTTTTATGGCAGTTATATGATGTTCGTTACATGGCAGAATTTGTGTTCATAATCCTCATTGCTCCTCATGTATCGGAACTCCATATTGTCAGATTAATGAGACCAAATCACATTTATTCATTTTGTTACTATCAAAAGCGACGGAAAAAGTCCATTACTACCGTCAGATGGACGTCAGATTGTATTCTACCGAATGCTTTAAGTTTTGTGGGTTTGAATGGCTTCATATGTGATATTTTGAAGGAAATAAGGGGCATCAAATAGACCATTGTTTTGTTTGGACTTAAAAGTATAGCTTCTGGCTCTGAGTGACCATTTCATAATCCACATTGTTTTGTTCTTTTTGTTTCTATCACAATGGGACACATTATATAATTTATATCATAACAGTCTTATAAATTTGGGGGAGTGTATGACAACATTCAAGTGAAGGATCTGAAGCTACTGGTGAACATGTGAGATTTGAAGCTAAAATAGTTCACCTAAATCATGATTGTGTTTCAGTTTGTAATAGTTCATGTTAACCATGTATATATTGTAGTTGAAACTGAATGAATCACTGACAGAAACAATAATTACATACTACACTGAAATGCATTCTGTTGAAGCAAACAATATTGACCATGAAAATCATGCTATACAATTACCTTTTCACAAAACTGTCTTGCAACACTTCAACTAAACATTTCTCATTGTTCTTTTAATCTGTCAACCACTGGCAAACAGCCATAAACGATGGGGATGGGGAGACTGAAAGCATTACAGCAATGAAGAAAATGATCTCGCACACACTGTGAGAGCTATTATGAATTTATGAAGTATGCACTTGGACAGAAAACTTCAAGTCAGTATATCACAATATGTATTGCAATATCTCTAAAATTATTGTAATTTATATCGCAATATGAGAATCTGTGAATTATCCAGCCCTACTTGAAGATGCAGTGGCCAGTGCTGAATTTCAAGGTAACTTCATCTCTTACAGTTGATATGAACTGATATGTCCAACACCTGGGGGCCAGTTAAATCCTGCATGGAGATGTGTGCTCAAAGCAGCAACATCCATTTCAATGAGTTTGAGTTTACTGATACTCTGCTCTCTTGGTCAAGATGCCATGATACCAGTCTTTTGGAGGATATACTAACCATAACTTGAAACCTGAATAGTGTGGAATTTCACTCCTTAATATTTCCATCTATTAGTGAAGCTGCACAACCACCATAAGCTCAATGGATAAGGATGATGATGATCAGCATAATCACTTGCAAGGTTCATGGTGTCCTTAAAAGTGTAACAAGACCCAATTTTCCCCTTAACACACATATGACAGGCCCAGAATTATTCCTGTGTTGTAAATAAGGGCATCGGTCCTTACTTTAATGTACAGAAGCTGACATTTCCTTGAGACGGTCCTCTGGTATTGAAACTGGGACCATGCATCCACCTGCAGCCCACTTTGCCAATATATATTCTTGAAATACAAGTTTAGAATCATAGATCTATTAAATGTCTATGAATGGTTATACATTGCTATAAGAACATGAAATATGTCTTTAAACCATCGTAATGAATAGAACAAAGTTACAAGACCTGAAAACTGTTGTCACACTCCTTTCAACAACACAGCACCAGGTAAAACTAGTCATGTGATGTACAGTTGTGCCCCGTTTATACGAACCTTCTGAAAGGAAATTCCTTAAAACATTGTTAAATTACTCACCTATCCGGAAATCAGGTTTCCGTAACCGTATGGTCATGTACACATACAAAGCACTAAATTATGTGTTTTTTTTGTCTTGTATATCCGGATGGTTGAGCACCTGTATGTTTAAACACATGATTACCGAAGGCATTGTGTGCCGTAAAAAAGAAGTCAGCAGTCTCTGAAGCGTGAGAAGATTCATTACCTCTGAGTAGCAAGGTGACACCGAGTTAATTTTGAGGCGTGTCAATTTGTGGGTCACTGCAATTAATTAACATGGATGATCAAGCAAGCCTTTCTAGCTGTAAAAGAAAAGACAAATGCTAACTGTTTTCGTCATGTGGATATTATCCAATTAAATGAGGACCCACAAGAAGACACAGCCTTGTTGGAACTTCACGATGTACTATGATCCTGTACAAAAGTTGCAACTGTGACTGTTACTGCCAATGATCTTGTGAATATCGACAGTGACAAACTGACCGGCGAAAGTCCTCTCGCTTTTCTATACAGCCAGTGCAAATGGCTATGATTGATTTCTTCAAGTGAGCATAACTGCATGAACAGGTATGAGACAATGTTTGCACTGATACTTGTTTATGTGTACAGTAATCAAAAACTAAACCATTACTATACCAGTGTTTGTCAGATACCATTTAGCTTATGACTTGTAACATAAATAGTATCATATGGTCATGAGTACAGTAATCTGTTTCTTACACGCCATAAAATCGAACCATTTTATGATTGAATGGATTCAAATGCCATTTTTACTCATCACAGCTGCGCAATAAGACAAGGCACAATGTTATGAGTGAGCAACGTCACTTAGCTTCCTAGTCACTACTCGACCCAAATGTTTCTGTTTTATTTTGCATCGCTGAGGCAATACTGATAATACAAATAGACAAGATCACTGAAACTGATATTAATTCTTGCAAGCATAAAATTTTTGAGTGTGTGATGTGATCATTATCGTTTGGTGGTTGCCATCATCAAAAGATTGTTTGGGGGTATCTCTGCGCTGGCAACCATAACCAATTTTAAGTTGTGTTTCCTTTGAAATAGCAAAAAATTTAAATTCTGATTTACTTCAAACAGCGAAAGGCACATCTGTAAGAGTTTTTTCTCAGGTAGGGCCCAAAAGCTTGATTTGTGTATTCTCATGGTTGTTTGTTGTTCCTGTTTCCAACTGGCCTCATTCAATAATGTCCTAATGATATTATGCCATTCAATTAGATATTATTGCTAATAGTTAATGTTAATCTGTTGTTTGTCGGAACATGCTATACCTACATACTTCTCATCATATCTTTAAAAAACTGCAAATTATCAAAATTCATCTAAATATTTATGGTAGTTTCCACTATATATACTCTGTTGTTTATCATACAAAACTGTGTTTGACAGGAGATATCACTTGTGTGAGATCAGAGAATATCTCCTAGTTTTGACAGTAGATTTTGTACAATGCCCTGAAAATGCTATGATGTGAAGTTGATGAAACATTGCTATGACATCGCTGCACTGCAAATCTAATGGCAGTACTGTGTTCAGAAATGTACATTTTTCATTGAAAACTAATGAAGAATGATTTTGGATGACAAACAGAATCTCACCCTTCTGTCTACTGATATGAATTATATCAGCACTCATTGAGCCTCAGCTATTTTGTTACTTTATCAACTCGGGTTGATATATTTGATATAATAAGACACCTGGGTGAGATTCTCTATTTAAATCTGATGTAATATTTAGAGAATCTCACCCCAGTGTCTATTATCCTATTATTATTTACAAAGTTTGTTTGTTCACCTCCAGCTAGGAGCAGTCCCATCCCAGTGGTTAAAGTGTTCGCTTGTCATGTCGAAGCCCCGGGTTTGATTCCCTACATGGGTACAATGTACGAGGCCCATTTCTGGTGTCCCCTACCGTGATATTGTTGGAATATTGCAACAAGCAAACATGAGATTGACAAATCGTAAAGAAGAGTCATCAAAAGATGACATATCCCCCCGGTCCCAACATATATGAACGGACAAATCATCTGAAGGTTACCTGATGTGTTTTTAGACTAAGTTTGAATCATTTCCATTGAAATCATGAAAAATATAAATGCTATATATCTGTAAAAGGCACCACTTCAAGATCTGTCTCATATATCTGTCAAGATCTGATGAAAGATATCAAATGGTTTTCGAGTTGTGATCCGGAAATGAAGCCAATCCCTCCATTTTTGAGACTAAGTCCAAATTGTTTCCATGGAAACCGGGAAAAATAGAAATGCCAAAACTTTGTAAATATCAAAAGGCACCATTTTGAAATTGAGTCAGAATCGTTTCTGTGGAAACTGAAAAATGATAAATCACAAAAATCTGTAAATAGCAAAGGGTCTGCCTCACATATCTGGCAAGTTTTGATTAAACATACTGAGTTTTCGAGTTGTGCTTCAGAATCAAAGCCATTCCCTCCCTATTTAGACTAGGTTTGAATCCTTTGCATTGAAAATGGGAAAATAATAAATTACAAAAATCTACAAATAGCAAAAGGCACGACTTCAGGGTCTGCCTCAAATATGTGCCAAGTTCTGCAAACAGACATTAAGAAGTTTTTGAGTTCTGCTCTGGAAACGAAGCCCATCCCTCCAAATCGCTTCAGTGCAACCCAGAAAATGATAAATCACAAAAGCCTGTACATAGGAAAAGCCACCACTCTGGTGTCTGCCACACATATGTATCATGTTTTACTGACAGATATTAAGAAGTTTTTCAGTTATGCTCCGGAAATGAAACACACCTCTCACTTTTGAGACTGAGTCCAAAACACTTCCATGGAAATGGAGAAAATAATAAATCACGGAAACCTGTAAAATAGCAAAAGGCACCACTTTAAGTTCTGACTGATATATCTAGCAAATTTTGCAGAAAAATATTGAACGGTTTTTGAGTTCTGCTCCGGAAACGCTGCCCATCCCTCCATTTTGAGGCTGAGTCCAAAACGTTTCCATGGAACCCAAGAAAACAATAAATCACAAAAACCTGTATATACCAAAAGGCACCACTTTGGGGACTGCCACACATATCTACCAAGTTTTATTGACAGATATTATGAAACGAAACACACCTCTCACTTTTATGACTGAGTCCGAAACATTTCCATCCAACAAAGAAAATAATAAATTACAAAAATCTGTAAGTTTCAAAAGGCACCACTTTAGGTTCTGACTGATGTATGTAACAAGTTTTGCGAAAAATACTGCAAAAGGCACAACTACAGGTTGAGATAATTATATATATCAAGTTTGGTCTACAAATACTGAACATTTTTTGAGTTCTGCTCCGAAACCAAGCCCATCCCTCCATTTTGAGACTAAGTCCGAAACATTTCCATGAAAACTGAGAAACTAACAAATCACAAAAACCTGTAGCAAAAGGCATAGCATATCACCATTTTAGTTGCTGCCTGATATATCAACCAAGTTTTGCAGAAAAATATTGAACGTTTTTGAGTTATGCTCCAGAAACGAAGCCTACCCCACCATTAGACCAACACCAAAATGTTCCATGGAAAAACCCAAAAAATAAAAATGCCCAAAATAGGTTCAGATTACTACATCTATCATATTTTGGTCTAAAAAATGATAACGGATGGACAGACGAGGCGTTGTATTCCCCCCGCATTAAATCAGGGGTGATACAAACACTGAAAAATTAAGCCGGGGGTCAAGGGGGCTGCTTTCCAGCCATTTCCAACAAAATTTGTTCTTTTCAAACGAGTCAATGTCTTTTAGACAATCGTCATTTTCACATCGCTTGATAATGGTGGCCATCTTCCCGCGAAATGCTGTACCACGGACGGAAAGGTACAGTAATTCACTTGTTATACATTACCACTAGAACAGGTTATTGATTGTGCTGTATACTAAGAGCTGGGGTTCAGAAACTCAACACATCATGTAGGTTTCGCTAGTTCGCTCTCCACGTTAGCAATATAAACTCTGCACACTGTTAGAAAACACTTCCGTGTTCCACAAACGGCGCTTCCCTTTCGATATTACACACCCTCACCCTCAAATTTTTATAGCAAATTTACATCGATCTCAGTAATGGTGAAAATGAAACCAAATACATGGAAATCTGCTGATTCACAGAAATTTCTCATGTCTGTAAAAGTGGCATAAAAATACTCACTCATCCCCAATGATACAACATGGTTTTCAGAGTATATCTGACATGTTATGCTGATGGAAAAGACAGGTTTACTCAGCATTTATGCCATTCACCCCTTGGAGGTGTGGTGAGCGGGCTGGCTAAAGCACCAGGCCAGGGATCCAGTGAGGTTGAGGTGTCAGTATCGAACCCACTTGTGACCGGGTGTAAAAACCTTGGAGTCAACTTTGTGTGCAGACTCTTTCCGTGTTGTCACAACCCCTGGTGTACAGTATACATGTACAACCCAGTGCACTTACAAAAACCCATGATTCCGTTGGTATATGACCAGATGGTGGCTACATGAATATGTGCTTACACCTAGTTGCTGGTACAGCAACATGCAGTAAACTGGGACAAAGTACTGTGACTATGTGTCCCAGTCCACCCAGCTGTGAATTGGGTAAATCATTATGATGAGAGAGCCACAATGAACTTGGTGCGCCTAGTGGCTGCAAGAGTTGTATACTCCCCAGGGAGATGAGATTGATAAAAATAGAGATTGTGACACTGAGACGGACATCCAATGATCGAAGGAAACAAATACCAGCGCCTTGAGCAAGCAATAGTTGCCTGGATATGTGCGCTATATAAATATTCTATAAAAAAAAATATAAAATATCCCTTGACATGCATTATGGTGAGGTATGACTGTGTATGTGTGTCCAAATATATGGACATCATTGTGTTCACTTGCTCAGAAAACATTTTCTATACCTCTTTCAGTTTCTGTAATTCAGCTTGCAGATCTTGATAGCGGGCTGGTAGATCCCCCACACTTCCTTTCCGCCCTTGAAATGTTTCCTGCTCTATCTTGTACCTGCGTAAGTCCTCCAGTTCTTTTCCAAGTTCATCCAGGAGCTGGTACAAAGAAACACACAAATTGATCTTTATCAAGCTCTTAATCACTCTCACAGTAACCCATAAGGACAAAATAAACACTAGTCATGAAATCAAAGGTCTCAAACTGCTAACATGGATATGCAGACCATCAGTTATAAAAAAACACATCACATGAAAACAAGAGTCATCAGAAGATGACATATCCCCCCGGCCCCAACACATATTTGAAAGGACAAATCATCCGACAGATACTTATCGTTTTTTTAGACCAAGTCTGAATTGTTTCCATGGAATTCATCAAAAGAATAAATGCCATATATCTGTAATCAGAAAAAGTCACCATTTCAAGATCTGTCTCGTATATCTGCCAAGATCTTTTGAAAGATATGTAATGGTTGTCGAGGAAACGAAGTCAGCAACATGTTCATGGACCCGAGAAAATAATACATAAAAAAAAGGAAATAGCAAAAGGCACCACTTTGGGGTCTGCCACACATCTGCTAAGTTTTACAAACAGATATTAAGAAGTTTTTGAGTTCTGCTCTGGAAATGAAACACACCTCTCACGTTTCAGACTAGGTCTAAAACATTTCCATGGAAAACTAGAAAATAATAAATCACAAAAACCTGTACATAGTAAAAGGCACCACTTTAGGTTCTGATTGATATATCTACCAAGTTTTGCAGAAAAATATTGAATGGCTTTTGTGTTCTGCTCCAGAAACGAAGCCCACCTCACCATAAGACTAACACCAATATGTTCCATGGAAAAACTAAAAAAATAAAAATGCCCAAAATCTGTAAATAGCAAAAGGCACAACCATAGGCTAAGATTACTACATCTATCAAGTTTGGTCTAAAGATAATGAAAGGTTTCTGAGTTACGCTCCAGAAACAAAATGAATACGGACGGACGGACAGACGAGGCATCGACTACATCCCCCAGGCATGTATTGCAAAAACTAACAGTCAGCATGGTTATTATATTTCTTATAAAAATACTGTTGACAAACCAAACCAAATATAACGTAATGATCTGAACAAAGTTTAATCTCATCAAATTGGATGTATATACATGAGGAAGTAAACTAGTCGCCTGACAGCTTCTCTTAAAAAGATGAATTTGACAGAATTTGACCCTGGGATGCCAAACTTATTTCTTGATGCACATTTTCATAATGTCTGCAAAGTGAACACTGTGTAAGAATTGCATCAGCATGGCATTGGACCCATCTATGACTATAAAATCACACAGATATGTTGAATATCAAATTTCCTATCCTCTAGCATTCCTACCTCCTATGTTACAGTATAGGAAAGTTACAAGATCTCAGCCTTATGAGAGCTTTGTGGAACAGGGCCCAGGTTGGAATCCACTGCCTGAGACAGGGTAAGTATATCAATATACAAATTCTTATTAAAATCTAAATATTTTAGATATTTAAATACTTACCTTACCATAGGTCTTATGCATATTACCTCAAGCTCCGCTAGAAGAGATCAGACAGTCGTTGATTCGCCATTCCCTAGATGGCTACCTCATGTAATCTACGAATGTAGTCACGGAAGTGACATGATCTCCCCACTCGCGCGAGAGTGCAGAATCCAAAATTTACTTTTACCGCCAACCGGAGGGTCCGAAGAGTCCAAAGTGGGCAGGAGCATCCAGCGTTGGGAGGGAGTCACTGCCCTATGGTAAGGTAAGTATTTAAATATCTAAAATATTTAGATTTTAATAAATTTTTAACTTACCTTACCACAGGTCTTATGCATATGGACTCCGGAGAACCATCCCTCAGCAAACAGTGCACATGCATCAGGAAAACTTGGGAAACCAATGCCAATGGTCTCAGGACAACACCTGGAACAGGACAAAGAGTAACCCAATAGAACTCCAAAGAAAAACCGACGCACCCTGGGGGTGAGGTTAATCTTAAGACCAACGGTAAGTAACAGCGTTATTACCTAATGGGCGGACGGTCGGGTAAGTTGCTGAGCAACTACCAGTGGACCAAATGACTGTAACCCCTCCACATCTTCAACTGCCAGGTCCCTCAAGTAGTGAGAAGTGAAGACAGTTGATGATTTCCAGAAACAGCCCTCCATGATCTGCGGTACCGTGCAATTCCGATGGAGGGCCATTGTAGACGCCAAAGCCCTGATCTCGTGCGGGTTATTTGCTACCGGATGAGGCAGGAGCTTGTCGTCGTTGGCAGCCAGGATTGTCGATCTGAGCCAAAGGGCAATCGTGTTCCTGTTTACCTCTCCTTTGCAGGACGACGCAAATGGGATGAATAGTCTTTTGCAGGACCGTCTCCTAGAGGCTGGCCTTTTAATGTAACATCTCAGAGCTCTGACCGGACATAGCAGTTCCTCCTCCAAGTCATGATGACCCAGGATCGTAGACAAAGGAGGGATGGAAAATAACCTATTGGGCTGCCCGGGAAGCGGGTTCTTAGCCACAAAGTTCCATAGCAGACCCAAATGGACTCGTCCGTGCCTTGACTGTTCAAAGCGGATCTGTGTGACGTCAAGAGCATGGATCTCACTGACTGTGGCCGCTGTCGCCAATGCTAGTAGGAAAGCCGTCTTCTTGGATAGGTGTTCAAAAGAGACTTCCTCTAACGGCTCATACGGCGGTCCTCTAAGATGTTGTAGAACGACATTAAGATCCCAAGCTGGAGGACGAAACTTGGCCTTCTGGTCTTCCAGCTTGAACGCTTTGAGATCTGTTTATCTGACTTGATCGCAAGGACAGAATTCAATGCTGACAGATAGGTGCCTAAGGTACTGCCTTTGAGATGTCTAAAGTTCCGTAGAAAGAGAAGGAACTTTGACACAAACTGAGGGGATGCTGCCATAGGATCTTGGGATCTTTGAGCGCCATTTGTCGTCATATAGGGATCGGGTAGAAACTCTATGCGCGCGAGCTATAACGCTCGCCACGCGCGTGGAGTAGCCCTTAGCCTTTAACGCCCTCTGCAAATGACCCATGCGTGAAGATGGAATCGCAGTGGATCCGGATGCAGTTGTCGACTGTGTGGATGCCGAAGTAGATGCAACCACTCTGGAAGTTTGTATGGTTCTCCGCTTGCGAACCGTCGAAGGTCGGGGAACCATGGCCTGGCTGGCCACGAAGGTGCGACCAAAAGCAGTCGCAGGTTCTCAGTCTGCTTGACCTTAGCGACCACTTCTGAGAGAAGGGCTGGTGGTGGAAACCTGTAAGCGTCCAGACCTTCCCACGACAGTTGATCGCTCACACCTCCAGGTCCATAAAGTGACTGAGTGGAAACCCTGTGCTTAACTTCGCCACTTGAGATGAGTACCCCTTGGCCCTCAAGACTTTCACAGATGGTCCAGGCACAAAGATGAAACAGCGACAGAACCTGGTGCAGTGTCCGATTGTGAGGATGGTACAACAATTGGTCCCACTCTGGAAGCCGATTATTTCGACACAACATATTCTCCGTTGGTGATAGACGTAGGGGGCGAGATAAGGCATCTGCCATGAAGATGCAGGCTCCTGGTATGTGAGATACTTTATTTTGGAGGATCAGACTCGACCACGTCGAAGGGTAGAAACGACAAGTGTAGTAGAGGTCGAGGGCTCCTTGACCCTTGTTTACCTAGAAAGCTACTATTGAGTTGACCGTATGGATCATCAGTAGCTTGTCTCTCGGTGCTGTCAACCAATGATAGACATGCATCACCGCTGGGTGATGTGAAGAGATAGAGCTCCACTCTTCCAGAATCCTGCTGCAACCTCCTTGACTAGATAGGCACTCAATCCTTGGAGAGACGTGTCTACCTAAAGATGGTTGTTGAATGACGGCTCTAATATGTAAGTTCCTACGCAAACATTGACCAGCGAGTCTACCACAGGTGTGGTGTCAAGACGTCCAATGTCATAAACCTGTCTTGAAATCATGATCAAGAAAATGCTGTCATAGACGTAATAGTAGACGTCTACGTCTGATCATATCCTAAGGTGACGTGAGCAAATCGAGTAGACATTATCACTGACATAGTGATAACGGACAGAGTAGAGCTTGCTTTTAACATCGCCTTGAGCTTTGACCCCCAAACCTGGGACGGCGATGTGATGAATCAAATCCCGCGGAGTTAGTTAGTCATCCAAGCTGACTTATAATGAAGTCATTCTTCGACTTCAGAATAACCACGCTGTTCATTATGAATGTGTTGACATTTCAAGTAAGTCTATTTATAGCTGGCTGTCTGTCCGATCAGAAACTGCCATACATCGCTGCACGCCTACTGATAAGCAGCGTTGAGACTACTGTTAGAGGATCTCTATGCCAACTAGAGAAATCCAATGCCGCTGTAGACTGCTAGTCTAGAGTGTAAACGACATCTGCAGACAACTTCCTTACACTAGAATAATAACAACACATTCTGCGCGGGGCGTTGTCCCTCGATGACCAATCAGATTGTAGATGTAACGTCCCTGGGATCCTTTGCAGCGCGTTGTCTCTCGGGGACCAATCAAAATGTAGACGTGACGTCACCGATGTAGCAGGTAACTGATCACCATGAAATCTTGTGATACCCTGCTAGCCTGTAGGCTTGACAGTAACCATGCTGTTTGGCGAGCACGTGTCTAAATGAATAAAGCGCGCGAAAACCCTTCCACCACTTGAAACTGACCTAGACAAATTGCTTTCCAGGTAGATGTGTTGGAATTTTCCCCGAAGATAAATGCTGCCCTCTCTTGTAATAAGAGGTGTAGTTAGGCGTGGCACTTAGTAGTTGTCTTGAAAAATCTTCGTGACAAAATGCGTAAAGCACGTGAAAGAAAACTTTCTCCGCTTGAAGTATATGTAGACAAATTGTAATGTAAGGATCTTCAAGGATGCAACCAGTCCCTCCAAAGGACACCCAGTCTCCCGCCTACCAGCATAGGAATATCTGGTACGGTGATCGATCCTCGAGGCGTTGTCTTCAGACAAGTCCATCGCCGCCGCCGAGGTAGCTGACACCAGCGCAGACAACGGCTCAAGCATCCGCTCGAGTTCAGTCTCAATGGTCACCCGCTTAGAATCCTGCACTCTGTAAGAGAGCTTCGAGGAGCCCAATAACCGCTACTGAGATTTAACCAAGACAGCCACGCTGTCCGCGAAAACCAGGCTGTGTATCTTGTAATCTGACTTCCTGGATTTACACGCTTTGAAATTCAGATTAGATGACAATTTTGCAAAGACCGCATCTAATACAGCCATGGCGTCTGCCACCATAGGATCAGGCGGGATGAGTAGCTCCGGCGATAAATGAATTGCAGCAGGGTTGCTGGAATCAGCCGAAGGCGAAGGGCAGTACGGTAACCTGTCAGCAGTCCACTCAAAGACGACTGATAAGGGTAGTGAAGTGCCATCACCATCGCCGTCGCCTCCTGCCTCCTCGTCGAAGTCCGGGCCAAAAACCTGTTCTTCCAGGTCCTCCCAGGAAACGGAATTCGAATCACGCCGCAGTGTAGGAGACGAAGTCGATGCATGAGCAGCAGATTCCTTGGACGGGATCCAAGGTGGTTTAGGCGACCGCAAACGCCGAGTTCTAGAGAAGCGTCGAGGTGATATGGACTGGGAGTGCAAGCAACGTCTTCACCTGGTAGTAAAGCGAGAGTCCTCATTCAAAGGGCGTCGTGGGGACTGAGAGCACTGACAAAGACTTCTGTGGAGGGTACAGGATCGCCGACTCCCAGGGAACCTGGAGCGAGATCTGCGCCAAGAGCGCTCTCCCTCCAAGCGCCGAGCGCGCCCTTCATCCAACTGTCGTAAAACCTCTTCCCTGGACAACGTATGCAACACCCTGGGTATACGGTAAGGCGCTGGCGCTGGCATAGGGTCCGGCAACGGGATAGGCGCTGACGTAGACATAGGCGCTGGCGTAGGCATAGGCATAGGCATAGGCAGAGGCACTGGTGCAAGCACAGGCGCTGGCGTAGGCATAGGCGCTGGCGTAAGCAAAGGCGCTGGTGTCAGCATAGGCGCTGGTGTCGAGATGTTGAGACGCTGGCATCGCAGCAGCACCGGGCGTCAGGAGAGAGCGCAGGAACCTCTGGACTTCCAGATGAGACAAGGCATCTGGATGAAAACAGATCCACGATGGAATCCGAGCGAGGTGGTTCCGGGGACAAACGTACAGGCGTCACAGACGAACGCCCCATCCCAGGCGTCGGCACAAGGCGGTTGTAAGTCAGGGTCATCCGGCAGAGATCCCAACGACGACGCTGGAGACGACAACCTTCTCTTCCGCTGTGAAAAATGCTTCCTCTTAGCTGCAATAAAAGTCTTGAAATCCGCCACCAATAACGCCTCGCAGTACTGGCAGCGTCCGTCAAAAGTGCAGGCTAGAGATGCACAATCTGGGCACCAAGGGTGGGGATATTCGCTGATTCCTGCCCCTAGCAGATAGTGCAAAACTGGGGAGACATACACAGTTAAGTGCAACAAACAAACATAACAATGCATTGAAACCAACGCTAGGAGGTAGAAAAAACACCCCTATACCAGAAATGCAGCACCAACGCACCCCCACTGTAAAGTAGGCACGCCCGTAAATTCGTGACAGCGAAGGCCAAACAACCAAAAAGGCTGCCTACGTACATCGCAACGTGGCACGAAAAAACATATAAATGCAGTGAAACATGGGCAAAAATACTAATCGACATGGAAAACCACAAGGAGGAAGAAAAACCAGCAAGATATCATACCCCCACGGACGCCATGCCGCACTCACACACGACGCGGGCGAACCCACCCCGAAGTGAGAGAAAAAAACAACACGAGGTAGCAAAGTAAGTGCAGTTAAATAATTACTTACCTTAAGATGCACACCTAAGGGATACAAACCATACCTACCCATGAGGAAACAACTTTATTGAACCACAAAGTAGGTAAACTAAGCGAACCAAACACGTCCGAACAGACGAACGCTAGAAGTAAAAGTAAATTTTGGATTCTGCGCTCTCGTGCGAGTGGGGAGATCACGTCACTTCCGTGACTACATTCGTAGATTACATGAGGTAGCCATCTAGGGAATGGCGAATCAACAACTGTCTGATCTCTTCTAGTGAAACTTGAGGTAATATGCAAAAGACCTATGGTAAGGTAAGTTAAAAATAATTAAAATTTCAAATTATCTCATGACTTCCTCTTATCCAATGTTGGACTGCGAGCTGCTGGTTACACTGTGTCAGATAGTGCAAACAGTAATACTGAAGACAACCTGTTACACTTGCAGGCGACTCCCTTATGCTTGTGATCTATGGGTTCTCCAGAACACCTTGACTTGCTATAGCACAATGACTTTAAGGGACAAGGGCACTCCTGGGCGATGTGTTGGGCACAACCTTCGCATGCACAAAGGGATGCAACTGAGCAGTAGGTACACCTCGCTTTGCCATGATTTGCAAGGTACTGCATGGTATTACCGGTATGCCGGTATACCACAATGTGAAACTGTAACAATTACATATCGCAACATGTTTAGAATGTAGCGGTATACTGACGCAATGCATGAGAAAGTAACTAGGTCGCTTGTCTGTTACATATCACCAGATTGCCTGAAAAGTGTCATTAAAAAGTCCAAATCTAATACAGCTCCAGGGCCTGATGGCATTCGAAACCGGTATTGGACACTGTTTCCGTGTGTCCAAGCACCATTACTTCACTGTTTCAAGTCTCTTGTGGACAAAGGGGATGTTCCTCCATGGTTCTGCAAAGGTCGCACAATACTTCTCCCCAAAAAGGGAGACTTGACTGATCCCAAAAACCTCCGCCCTATCACGTGTTTGAATACTCAATATAAATTATTCACAGGGTGTTTGACAAACCTCGTGTCATCTTACTGCTCGTCCAATGAGATAATTTACAGAGAGCAGAAGGGGGCGAGAAAGGGATGTTGGGGTTGCAAGGATCAACTTTTTGTACAGAAAATGATTTTGGAAGAGGCTAAGACATACCATCGCAACCTCTCCATGTGCTGGATGGACTACAAAAAGGCATATGACTCTGTCCCACACGAATGGATTCTGAAGTCTCTTCAGTGTATTGACCTCCCTGAGCGACTACTTGATTTACTCAAGTCTTTAATGAGTGGCTGGTCGACTCAACTTGAGATGTAATCGCAAGGAGGTGCAGACTTCGGAATCTATTCCAATCAGAATGGGAATTTTTCAGGGGGACTCCTTCAGTCCTTTGCTTTTTTGTCTGTCTCTAAATCCTTTCTGCTCAATAGGGAGGAAGGCTACCATCCCGGGCCTCCTCAGCACAGATCGCCAACACCTCTTACTCATCTCCTCTACATGGATGACATCGAGCTCCTTGCCAAAGGAGACACCAGTTTGAAAGAACAGGTTCTCCTTGTCGAGTCCTTCTCTAATGATATTGGCATGAGTTTTGGGCTCGACAAATGTAATACTCTTCATTTGAAACGTGGCAAGGTAACTCATGATGGATCGGGCAAGTTACAAGGGGGAGGACATGTCCAGGGCGTCCTGGAAAATGATGCTTTTAAACTTCTCTGGAATAGGCCAATATACAGCCTGAGACGAATTCCAGCCAACAAACCTCATCTTGTCCTTTTTGATAAAACCAATGAAATTATTTATATCATTGAATTTTCTGTCCCTTTCGTCAGGCTCCCCATTGTTCTCGGTGCCCTTGGTTTGGTACCTCCTGATCTCTTGGGGCAGATCAGGAGAGTGCCCGGGTTCTTCACCTGGAGCACAGCCCTTCTGACAATCTGGGTAATGCAGAAGGCTGCAGTGTTGGGGAGCCTCCATATTCTCCGCAAAGTTCTTGGTGGGTTCGACCAGGTAGTGTTTCCTGGGAGAAGTCCCATTCGCTGTCTGGGCTGAGTGTAGAGGGGACAAGGGCCCTGAGCTGACGATGAGCTTTACCAGCCTGACTGTGCCGGGATCACCCAAACCCTCTCTGCTGCATTTCTATCTCAATCTGTAAAACAATAATAAGCTAATGAATAAAATCAACAGTTTTCATGAGCTGATATTTTCCTTGATAAACATAGGCTTCTATCTTGTCATAAGGCTACGTTTCTAATATTTCAATGTTTTTTCATTTTTCTTTTCAGTCTAAAGAAAGTGCACTTTACCTAATTCACAGTGACTTTTGCTAATATTGAGTGTTTTGTTGAATCATTTCTTTATGAGAAAGAGCACCAAACATCATTCATTGAAATCGGGTCATGTTAATACTTCTTTTATCGAAAGACATAGGTAATGTAATACAATGTGCACCGTAGCTCAGACTATTTAAATTTCAATATCCTTAACTGTGTAAAGAAGTAACAGTATGCATATAGTATGGGTGGGTTGATGGAAGATATGTTGTAAACTAGTTTCCATTGGAATTGTTATATATTTGAAATGAGAAATCATACAATTATCTGTGTTAACTTTCCTTTGGAAACCGGCGAAGTATTTTCCAGTAGGAGGTGGTATGCCACACCTTTTTCAACTCGCAAGCCCATATTTTCGAAAGTTGCTTCGGTTGCCATATTTGTGGAAATGTAGATAGGTTGCTAAATACTTACTTGGGTACCAAATATCTAATTGAAAAATCTTGAAACGTTGAGCTCTTATTTCCATAGCATTGGGGTTGCCGAAAGTCATAGTACCCTACAGATTTTAAGGCTCCATTAATTAGTGTAATGATCTCAAATTTTTTCTAATACCCGGTCAATAGTATCTGGGTGTGTTCTAACTTCCTGAAGTTATTAACCCATTCACCTGTTGTTGGGGAGACACCCCACATAAAACAGTGTGAGTGGGTCACTTTGGAGTGTTTGAAAGGTTATAAAACATCCAATTGAAGATTAAAGTGCCTTTATTGTGGTAGCCCCTCCAAATTTGATAGAGTTACTCACCTCTGTCAAATTTATATGTGGATGGTTTTCGTAGATCAAAAAGTGGCTGTATGTTAGTACTAGATGTGGGTGTACTTTCGGATTTCCCTGCAAATTAGCAGGTGATTCTGCTCTCCGGTCCAGAACCTCCATTACCTATACTACTCCATAGCTGTTCTTTAACAATGTATGGTAATGTTATACAAGATGTTATGCAATATGAAGTTCAGGGCAATACACAGCCCTAGTAAATTATGTCTAAAGACAATAATTGGGCCAGCCTTTGCTTCTAAACAGCCCCCAGACACTAGGGCTCTCACAAGTCCAAAATTTGGGACTCTGGTACGCGACAGGTCAGACCCGACAGGTCAGCCCCAACTTGGACCGAGTACCCGAAAAATATGGTGCTTATCTAAAACCAACATTCAACAGATGGCTGTTCTAACTTCCAATCTACAAATAATGCAAAATGCATATGTCAATCTAAACGTTCTTGAACAAGCACTGTCACTAAGGTGACATAATCCCCTGCCGCTTACGATCAAAACAAACGTAAAAAACATGAATGTGAAAGTCATAGAGTAAGATGAAGCAAAATGTCATCTAAAACATTACTCTCAAACTCTCTTGGTATCTTGCACTGTAGTTGTTCACACACAAAAATATTTTGAAGAGTCACATAGATCTTGCCTAGAGTATGAAACTCCTATAAAGCACAGATAACCAAAAATGTTGCTGGCCCTGATAACATGTAACCAGCCCTGTATGAAAAATAGGAAACTGATATAAGATGTTACAAAAATGTAATTTATGAACTGATGTATGATTGTGACAAACTTATCAGAAAGGACCATCTCTGTTCATTGGCTGAAGGCATTCCCTAGACCAATCACATTTGGTTTAGATAAATGGGAAGGCTGATCTGTGGAAGTTATGGTTTGATTGATCATGAACTATGCAGACATCATCTAGCTGCAACAATTGTAAATTATTTTCAAAATATTTCCAGTAGTCAGTGACACAGTCTAATGTATACCCTTGGAAAATGCATTGGCCCACAGGACTTGCTATAAAATAAAGTTGTATGCCCACTATGGAATTAGCAAGCAGCAGGCCACCGGGCAGATGCTACTTCTTACGAAAGTAAGGCTATCCGTGATTGGCTCGTAATACTTTCCAATCAGAACACTCCTAGTATAAGCTCAACCATATGATACCATGCCTGAATGGGGAGCACATTTAGGGTAATGTGATATCACAGTGCAGTTAAAAGCATACCTTCAGGTATGTCATGATGAATAAGTTTCATGAATTGATACATATCACAATATCCATGTCACGATTCCTATTTTGTGGCATTATTATGTAAATAAAGTTCCACTTTGGACATCAGCAGTTCATATTTTACAATTGTCCATGAAAATATCAACATTTTTTATCTCAGAGATTACGAGGGTTGGCTGAAAAGTTCTTAGTCTGAGTGGTTTTTCCCCACCAGGTAGAGACAGGTGTTTGCCACCAATGAGGACAATCATTTAGTGAATCATAGACACAAGAACTACAAACGTACTAATAGTTTTATCTCAACTACAGCTCTTTTGGTAAACCTACCCTCTGAAATCATCAGAAATGGACAAAACTGAATACAGGGCAGTCATCAAGTACTTGCAAAAGAAAGGGATGTCCCCAACACAGATACATGCTGACATAGTCTCCACTCTAGGGGATGATGCTCCTTCATTTTCCACAGTAAAGAAGTGGGCTGCAGAATTTAAGCGTGGCAGACAAAGCCTTGATGATGACCCACGCTCAGGAAGGCCTTCAACAGCAACCACTCCAGAAAACATCACGCGAGTGCCCGATATGTTGATGGATGATCGACGATTGACTACTCGACATATTGCTAGTGTAGTGGGCATCTCTCATGAGAGGGTTGAGCATATTATCACCAACAAATTAGGAATGACTAAAGTTTCTGCAAGATGGGTGCCAAAGCTCTTGACAGCAGAACAGAAACGTGTCAGGTTCCAGACGTCCCTTGACAATTTGCGTCGTTTTGAAGCAGATCCCGATGATTTTGTGGCACGATTTGTAACCATGGATGAGACCTGGATACATCACTTTCAACCAGAAACAAAACTACAGTCAAAACAGTGGAAGCATTTTGATTCACCAGCTCCGAAGAAAGCCAAGTCTGTTCCTTCAGCTGGAAAGGTGATGGCATCAGTCTTTTGGGATTCCGGGGGTATTCTGCTCATTGATTATCTTGAAAAAGGTCAAACTATCAACGGCAGATACTATGCTGATCTACTGAACCAGTTGCGAGAAGCAATCAAAGCCAAACGACGAGGGATGATCGCTAAAGGTGTCCTCTTCCACCAAGACAATGCGCCTGTTCACAAATCAGTGGTGGCCATGTCAACAATCCGCGATTGTGGCTTTGAACTCATTGACCATCCTCCTTATTCACCTGATTTGGCTCCTTCTGACTTCCACCTGTTCCCCAAAATGAAAAAGGAACTCGCCGGTCGCCATTTTGCAAGTAATGAGGACGTCATTTCCGCTGTGACTGATTTTTTTAGGGTAGCTGAAGAAGATTTCTTCGGGCTTTGCAGCATCGCTGGCAAAAGTGTGTGAACTTGGAAGGGGACTATGTAGAAAAATAAATTACAAACGTGGACTTTGTAACTTTTTTTCACAGTGAGGCTTAGAACTTTTCAGCCAACCCTCGTAACAAGTTCTAACTTCCCATCTTTATGAATGAAAAATAATCATTTATAACTCTCATAACATAAGGAAAATTTGATCCAATTGCAACATGTAAACAATACATAAATATTGGTTTTAAATGTATCAATAATTGTATCATCTTAGAAAAAGAAGCATCTATTTACATATTTTGTTGCCAAATATGTATCGTTATTCAAACATATGACAGGAAAACGCATTAAACACACAACATGCTAGCAAGAAAGTATTACACCACCTGCCAAATGCTCGAGAAAAACAACTGTTACATTAGTGACAGAGCTGAAATATTCAAGTGAACATTTTAGTAGCCCCAAAAATACATTTGTTCGTGATTCCAACACATAAAATATGTTTTCTGAATTACAAGTTCATTAACAGACTTCACTCAATCAATGAAATGCATTTAATTAAAAGAATGAAATAATAAGGTCAGATTGATGAAAAGGAATTTCATGTTGACAGTATTTATCACAGCCATATATAATGTGTGTATGCATGTATCATGAAATAATAACAAAGTTCTACTTTTCCAAATAAGTCAGTTGAAAATGTAAACACTTTTTAGACCAGACTAGTCATAAATCATTGGAAGGGCATTTGAAAATGAACACAAAATAACACAAAATAATGCAGTCAGAAAACCTGTATTACGTGAGTTAAAAAGAAAATATTCTGTCCATGTCCCTTGTCGCTAGAAACCAAGCATCCCCATATCACAGTTACAGCCTGGCTGCACTAGAATGAGACACAGGATTCAGGTAGTGACTGACATATTGTTTATTGGTGATGATGATGTTGATGACAAAGGGTGCTCAGTCTTATCAGTTTATTGAGGTTTGTCCTTTCCTTCCTACATATCGCAGTATCATACTCAGTATACTGGGTGATTTAAAATAGCCTTTGCTATCATAAATTTAATGTCATCCACTTGCCAAACACCGGTGAAAAGAGTCTGCGAAGGCAAAAAGTTCATTCTTTTTTCCTAATCTTTTCTCAACAACATCCAGGTCTCAAAGACAATGGTATTAATATTGTTAGTTGTTTCAAACACGAATTTCAGTTCTTGCAATGATGTTTCAGAATGCTTCTGAATTTAAAATCTGCAAATTTGCAATTATAAACTATATCATGATACATACTCACTACACCTAGAACTTCTCATCCCTAGTGATGACAATGGTTTGAGAGATTCCTGTTTTAATGCAGCAAACTTTTTCCAGATTGTTTACATGCTAAACCAGAGAAGTAAAAAATGCATGATTTGGGATAGGATAAGTTAGAAATGATAGAAATCACTTCACCTGTCCAGTTGTCTGCCTCTCACGCTCACTCTGCTGCGTAATTTTGTGTAATTCTGTCTGTAATTTCTGCTGCTCATCAGAGAGGGTGTCATATGCATCCTGCAGGTCCAATTTTTCCTGCATGAAATTACAAAATACAAAATGTTAACTTGCATGTTGAGAGCATAGCCTGAGGTCAGTGTAGTATTGGGTGATTAATGACTATCTACACAAGACTTCTACCTTACTATATTTATAGACATTTTGGTATTGGTAGGTATTGCAATCACATTTGTAGTAACAGAATAAGAAATATGATTTTAGATTAGATTTTCTGCCTGATATTTCTATTTAGCCATAAATACTAAAACTAAAACCATGTGGTGATGTCATTGGTATCAGTTCATTTAGACTAGTCTGTTGTCAAAACACAGTCACAGTGAAATTAATCTGGACGAATGTTCATGAAAATTCAACAGATGGATTGCAACAGAAACAGATTTATCATGAAAAACATAAACACTCAAAGTACTCACAGTTCTTACGTGGTGAATTTCTGTACGCAGTTGAAGTCGCTCCTGTGTCAACTTCTCATTATCTTGCTCCACCTTCTGTAGCCTATGGTCAAAAGCATAGACATCATAATCAGGTAATACAAGTCTGACATGGTTTAAAGAGTGATGAAAAGAAAAGCATCAGCCTAACATAATGCACCTGGAATTAAAGTCCAAAGAATATATTTCAACAGCCACTTACACAATACAACATTGCTCAAATACAGCATACAGGTATCAGCTACAACAACAAAAGGACATAGTCTTAAGATTAATAAAAGGTACATTTAAAATCAATTGTTGTTCAGTAAAGCCAGGCTGACACTGGATCACTGTCCTGTGTAACTTAGGAGCTGATTCTTAGAATGTGGCAATAAATATATTACATCCTTTATTTTAATCTTCTCAGACTGAAAAGTATAAAAGTGAAAAAACAAAACAAAAATGTTCCACATCACTGCAATATTCTGCACTAGCAGAGTATGTTTATCCCAGGACAAGGCTGGAAGATGGCCTTGCCTCCGAGAAGTGCAGATTCCTCAAGAACCATCTTGCATCCAGATGAAAGACACCCAAAATATTCTTAAGTGTGACAGTCATTTAATCAAATAAAAAATCTAACTTTCAAAGATTTGTCTGTGAAAAAGCAAAGCCTTTTATGCCAATTTCACCAACATTGAATGTAAATTGCCATCACCAAAAATACAGTTATCTTTTGTATTGAATTATAAATATCATGAATGTGTTACCACCACTTTGTCTGAGTAGTATTTATGGTGATGGTTCTATTACAGTCCCTTCTATGGTATGCTAAAGGTTAATTACGGTCCTACTAATTACATTTGTAATATGTTTAAAAACTTGTCCTGTCTCGCGTTCTGTGCTGTCTTGTATTCGGCAGCTGGGTGAGGACTGGCTGTGAGCTGGCTGTGGGCCTGCTGTGGCCTCTCTGGTGCTGCTTGCCTGTGCGCATCCCCATTGCTTCTGTGTCTAGGTGGTCTGGTGACTTCTGTTGGGTGTGCAGATTTGTCCTCAGAATGGCTGTGAAGCCTTTCTGTACCTATATGCTGTCATTCTCTTTCTTGGCTCCAGAACGAGGGTAGCTGTGTAGGGAGGTCGCATGGTTGATGTGGAGGTGGGCTGCTTTTCGGGGGCTGCCACACTGTTTCGACAGGTGTGTGTTTGGGCAGGATGTGCAGGGGGTGGGTAGCTTCAGTTGTGGTACTAGTACTTCGCTTGGCTGTCGGGCGTGGGGTGAGATGACATAGGTATGGTTTGGAAATATACAAATTAAAGTAATAATTTCCAAGTTTTCTTGCAAGGGATCAGTCAACAGCAATTATTTTTTAATAATACACCGATGAAAGCTTAAACAATTTTCTGTTATGCATTAGAGAGTGTGTGTGTGTGTTTGTGTTTATAATGCCTCAAAAAATCCACATAAATGAAGTAATATGATATAAGCAAAAAAGAGGTCTATTGGTAACCTGGGCTCAGAACTCTTAATTGCAACAGGTCTTCTGGAACAGAAAAAAAAAATCCAGTCCTACAGGATGTGAAATTAGATGCAAATTAATGATTTTCAAGTGGGGAGACATCGCTGATGCCCAGACAAGCTCAGAGGCACTGACCCCTAACATTTGCTGCGTGACTGTCACAGCCATCCTGACTGCCTGATAGTAGAGCGTTGGCCTTGGAATCCAGTAAGTGGAGATCGAGTTGGGCTAGCGTCAGAAACTTTTGCGAGTGAGGCCCCACACAGCTGGTATGTCACATGGTGACCAAGGTAAACAGTGTGATGTCCCCAGCTTAGTTATGTCGTGCTCAGCCGACATTCTCTTGGCAAGGCAAGCAAGATGACCATGACCAACACATCGTTACTAGGGCAAGCAAAATGGCAGCAGAGCTTACATGTTGAACTATTTGTTTTTCTACTTTAAGCATGCGTACCCGTACGCATAAGTATGGCACCATCAATAGCGATCTATTGTTTGGGGACAGTGACATTTTATTGAAAGTTCATTTCCATGAATCAAGACCTTTGTCCATGTACTTGTATGGGTACATGCCCTTCTTTAACACCAAAGACCAAGTCGCTGCATTGATGTATCGATTTGTGATAGCAAAGTTATCACTGGCCTTCACCCAACTATCAAGGGACGATAATCTCGAGCCATCAAAAAGGAGGTGTAAAGGCAATCAATGGGTGGTAGTCCTCTCTCGTCAAACTCGTCTGACCAACTGTCCCTGTACTTGTACGGGTACACGCATTTTTGGAGCAGCAGAGACCGAGTTGCTGCGTTGGTGATGGCGATGGTGTCGTTGACCTTGACCAAATGGTCGAGTAATGAGCGTTCGTTTCCCTGCCACATCGAACAGCCATCTTTCCGAATCCACAAGCTTTGTGCTCCTGTATTTTGAACGTGAAACTGCAATTTGCGACGGACAGTGTGTCGTGGTTGATCCGTTGGATGAGGGCTTCAAAGTCGGCATGGATGGCATAAGGCACAGGCATTTGATGTTTGTGATGGATGAATTTGAAGATGTTTTGATGTTCTCAAAGCATGTCGATTCGGATGGCCATCTCTCCCATGCCCTAGCAATCCTCCCATTGCAATTCCAGCAAGTCAGCTCGCGTGAAACCGTGCAGACATCATTCGCAGAAATTATTCTTTTCTTTGTGCATTGATTGGTCGTATAACAACCAGCTCAGATTTTTATCCACCGTGTAGTGATACTGGTTGTCTTTCTCAATCAGAAATATATTGATTCTGTGCACTTATCCTATGTAACTGAAGATGTTAATAGCCAAGGGGTTCTGTTTTTCCACTGGAGCGATTTGAGAGATAGGTGTGCGCATGTCTATGCCCGAAAAGTCGTGGCCGGATTTCTTATCAAGGGATAGCTGGATTGATCATGATGATGAATGCAAGGAGTCTATGATTGCTACTTGTAAATAATCATTACCTTTATTTTTATGCTTTTTTAGGCATTTTATCTTGGAAACATTTGGGTACCAGGAGGTACAATCTGCCTTTCAAAGGCACATGATTCGCTATGTCAAGATAAACTTTGTTGGTGGTATCTACCACTGATTTGACTGATTCTGTTTGAGTTATTGAGTTAGGACTTCCTGCTTGCCTTGGAAATAAGGCACGCCGGACTCGGTGCTGCCTTCCATTTGTGATTTTTCAAGCATCATTTTCATCAGTTGGTAGCTGATACTTTTCAAATGGCCCAACTCCTCATGAAGTTTTACTATCGATTAAGGGCTTGAGTTTATCGATATCGATATTAGAATTGACCACTGTTTTCCTGGTATGCCAGCACGAACCTTAACTCAACCGTCTTGGTGTCTCCAAACAAGCCGAGTAGTTGGGGTTTCCTCATTTGAGAATAACCCACCAATCCACCTTTTTTTCGCCATTGCTTTGAGTCAACCAATGGTCGTCATGATTCCTATATCAATGGGCGAAATATTTTTTTTTAAAAAAAACAAAACAATTCTTATATTCAAATAACACATGTCTAATAGGTTGACACATTCAAATGTGTAGTCAAATGTCTAATAGGTTGTTTTCTTAAATTTTTATTCTGAGGAGTCAGTTATGTTCGTTGATATCTCTTTTGGCAAGAAGATGACAAACCCTTTTCAAGTGGACATAATGTGCATGCGACAACTGTTGGTGGTGCACCTCCTGCCATATGTTTTGGTTTTTCCGAGAAGCATGTACTGACACTGAAATGGTGCCTGTCGTCCCACCTTTATAAACATGTAAATATATTTTATACACATATATAAATATTTCAGTCTAATTGCTTGGCGATGAATATAGTTGCAGCTAAACCGAGAGCAATGAAGATGAGCTCCCAATCAAGCTGGAAGGGGTGTAATACTGAGGGAGGGTGGGTTCGTCGCAGAGGGGGTCAAGCCGCTTGTCAGCAGGTAGTATTGCTGCATGGTGTTGTCGACGTCTTTGAGGGTTTCGCATTGGAGTCAGGTGTTCTTCCGATGCTTGTTTTTGCATCCGCAGCTTGCAGTTGCTCCATGGCCAAATTGTGACATTTCCATTCCACACGATCTCGGATTTAAAAAAAGAGGTAATTGTTTCTCCAAAGAGCCAAGGTATTGATTAATGTCCTGCAGACCATCGCTGCGATTGTAAGAGGCATCTTTTTTTTTTTTTTTAAACTTTTTTATTCACTTTCACTTGGATACAGATTTCACAGTATTATATATATTATATGAGTGGAATGAGACTTTGTTACAATTTCCACTAGGGCTTGGGGGTGGGAAGAGTACGGACATGTAAAAACTGGGACAGATGGAGAAACACTGAGGTGAAAGCTATTTTGTTTACACAGTCACAGAGCATTTTGGAGTAAACTCCATTTTCGCTCAAACAAATTCATCTCAGAACTGCTTCGAGCAATATATTTCTCGATATCATAAACATCATTTAGTAATTCTTTGAAATTTGGTTTTATACCCATAATATTCATGACAAAAATGTGGCACTTTGCCAGCATGATCATGTGATTGAGCAAATGATCATTACTAGCACAAACTAGTGTATCCTGAGCAGAGGGTATGACTGTTCTGTACAAGACATGGTTAACAAAATTGGTGAATTCTTTCCAGAATAATCTAATAGTTGGACATTCAATATACACATGATAAATATTCTCACTTTGGCCACATGATGTACATGTGTCGTTATCAACCAGTTTCATTTTAAACAACTCTCGTTTTGTATAGATAATTCTGTGTATAAACTTGTATTGAAAATCCAAAAGCTCTGTGTCTTTGATTGTTTGTCTGCATTGCGAAAATGTGGTCTTCCAGTCGATATGATGGTTTAGTTCTCTTTCCCATTTATCGCATACATTTGGTAAGTTGGATTTAGACACGAGACTATCATAAAATGATCTTGATCCATTAGGGAGTTTAATAAAATCATTCCAAGGTGAACATATCGATGTGTTTGTTGTGGGTGTGTGACCCACTGTTGGAATAACTTCTTTCCATATTTTTTTTAATGCTAAGGAGGACACAGCTTAGGTCAAGTACTGTGCCATTAATATCAAGTTTTCTCGTAAGTTCTGCAAATGAGAGTAACTCCTTGTCAATGAATATATCTTTGATATGAGTAATTTCTTGTTTGAACCAGTTTTTAATTATGAGACATGGATCGCGAAACCAAAGAGGTTGCATAAGGATTTCGTTAACTGCATATCCCTTTATATATTTGCACCAGGCATCAAGTACATCTTTCCAGTACGGATTTGTAATAGTGTAGTACTTAATAATATTGGCTCCTAACCGAAAGATGTGTTCTATTGGAAAACCGGCTAGTTTAAAGCTATTTGATT
Organism: Haliotis asinina; assembly: GCF_037392515.1. Lineage (NCBI taxonomy): Eukaryota > Metazoa > Mollusca > Gastropoda > Lepetellida > Haliotidae > Haliotis > Haliotis asinina. The sequence goes on from NC_090284.1 coordinate 33,500,297, forward strand.
TTAAAACATATTTCTTTAAACATGAGAGTATTAAAGAATCAATAAAAGTTTTTACATCGACCATCCTGAGACCACCCTCCTCGTATGTTTGCAATTAAATTGATTCGTTTTACCTTGTCCCTCTTATCATTCCGTATGAAATTAAAAAATAGCATGTTCAAGTTTCTTATAAACTCGTCTGGTGGATTTGGGAGAGAAGAGAAGACATGAACAAGATTAGAGAGGGCCAAAGTTCTTATAACAGTTATTTTTCCAATCAGTGTTAAATTCCACTTTTTCCAACTCAGAATTCTTTTAATATTTTCAAGTCTCTTTTTTTGGTATTGATCGCATACAGGTTTTGTAGGTCTGCCTTTAGTTTTATTCCCAAAATGTCTAAATTATCACTATACCAGTATAGCTTAAACTCACGGGATAAAGTCGTCTTACTGCCGACCATTTCTCCAAGCCAAACTCTTTTATTTTTATTTTTAGACCAGACATATTGTTTTTAAGTTTTAAGTGTTTTCATTACTTCATTAAGAGATGTTTCCAAACCGTCCAAGTATAGTTCAGTATCATCAGCACACTGGCTAATAATATGCTCCGTTTTGTTTCGCTCCTTTTATTTTTTCCTTGTTTCTTATTATCCCTAATATTTCTGCAACAAGTAAGAATAAGTATGGGGAGATTGGATCACCTTGCCTATAGCCCCTTGCTTTTCAAAACAGTTGACAAATGTCCATTCTGTACAACACATGAAGAAACATTTGACATTAATATATTTACCTATTTCTGTATGAAATTATTGGAGACGGTGTCAAATGCTTTTTCGAAATCAGTAAGGATTAACAGACCTTTTTCATTTTGCAATTTAGTTTCGCACATAATGTCGTAGAGGAGTCAGATATTTTCCATTATGCATCTTCCAGGAATGAAACCTGTTTGGTTTTCGTTAATGAGGTAATCAAGTGTCTTTTTTATCCTGTTGGTGATGCAAGAGCTTATGATCTTATACAATACATTAAGGAGGGAGATAGGGCGCCAATTTTTCAAGAATCGTCCGTCTTTGCCTGGTTTAGGGATGCATGTAATCACTGCTCTGTTTATAGTCATTGTAAAACAGTTTGGTTTAAAAGTGTCTCTCACATACCGCAGCACCCAAATTTTAAGGTCCTTCCAAAAAACTTAAAGAATTCAACTGGGAAGCCATTGAGGCCTGGAATTTTATTGTTCTTCATCGATTTAACAACAAATGACAGTTCCTCAAGGCATATTTTGCTTTCTAATTCGTCTGGTCTCTGTTTAAGGAAGGGGTGTCAATAGTTTGGAATATAGCTTTATCGTCATCATCAATTGCATTTTTTGACTGATACAAATTTTCATAAAAATTCCTCTGTTCCTTTCTTATTACTTCTCCATCTGATATTTCATTACTACTATCTGTAATAAGAGAATTGATAAGTTTGTTAAGAGTAATTTCTATTCTGAGTGAGTGAGTGAGTGAGTGAGTGAGTGAGTTCAGTTTTACGCCGCTTTTAGCAATATTCCAGCAATATCACGGCGGGGGACACCAGAAAATGGGCTTCACACATTGCACCCATGTGGGGAATCGAACCCGGGTCTCCGGCGTGACAAGCGAACGCTTTAACCACTAGGCTACCCCACCGCCCTTCTATTCTCTAGATGACAAAAATAATTCGTAGGTTTCTCCCCTTCATCATACCATTGGATTGCATTGCGAAACTGTCTTCTTCTTTCATTTTTTATTCTCTTTTATTACTTGAAAGATTTGAGATAAGTGATTCATCAATATTTTGGAAATCATTTCTTATTTCATCTTCCAAACGACATATGTTCTCTTCCAGTTCTTTGTATTTTTCTTTTTTAAATATGATGAATATGAAATAGATTTCCCTCGAAGTTTCATTAAGAGTGTTTCCAAAAACAGTGGTTAAGAGTAAGTCAGAATCATCAGTGTCATTTACTTCCTCAACAGTATATTTAGGATCTGCATATTCATGCTTAGTCTCATTAGTCCAGTAACACTTGCAAAAGGGGTAGAACAAATTGCAATAAAAACAATTTCTGCTGGAACATGTCACTAAGTTGTGTACTTTCAACATATCAAAAGTATAGAAAAGTATCATGAACGATTTTGTTCGAAAAAGTTATTTTTTGTAATGCCAAAACGTGCACATTTGATACGAAAAATCAGATGGCCGGTGTTATTCGCTGTGTTGCCGTAGACTGCGTCACATAAACAAGATGGCGAACGAATGTACCGTCGCTGGCAGTCCAGCGCAATCTGGGTAATTATTTTCAAACATGTACAAGTTAACTGACATGACTGATGTCTGATATATTCATAGGTTGCATATATTAACCGTCAAGGCGGAGAACTATTGACGTAGTTGATACTGGACAATAGTTCACTTAGAGCTGTTGACCCCATTCAACGTTGCCAGTCGAAATGTCGAAACACACAAAAACAAGAAGTGAGACATAACTGGCATGGTATTACTTTTCTAATCGATAGAAAAGTAAAAACAATAACAACAACAACACCTGAACACTATAATATTTATCAAGACAACCAAAACACTTTTTGCAGATGTTACGATGACCTAAATGTGTGTGTCCTCTGTGGAGACCTGCTTGGAAATGGAAAACCTACATCAAAACTCAGTGAAAAAGGAAGCACAAGCATCAACAGAGCAAGTGCTCTGCGCGAAGAAAGCACACAAACAAGAGAAGGACAATATATACACCAGGAGTGCAGACGCAAACACATCAATAAATTCAGTATTGCTGCCTCTAATAAAAGAAAATTTACGGAAAATGAGGATCAAGACCAAGAAAATCAAACACGATCTTTAAGGTCGCAAGAAAAAGAGTTCAGCTTCCAAACAGATTGCTTGTTCTGTGGAGAGACTGTAAAAACAGATTGGAAGACTCACAGATCTAATGTGATTCCGGTTAGGACCGAAAAGCAGTTCCAGGAAACTATAAAAAATATTTGCTTGAAAAGAGGTGATGAATGGTCTACAAAAGTTCTTGCAAGAATTGAGTATGCTGGCGATTGTTTTGCAGTGGATGCCGTTTACCACAACTCATGCAGTGTGAATTTCAGGACAAACAGAAAGTTGCCTCAAGCTGTAGATAGTTATTCCCCAACACCTCGAAAGAAGCCACACCAGGGAAGACCGGAGGATCCTGTGAAACTTGCTGCATTCTTGCAAGTTGCTGACTACATTGAAGCAAATGATGATGAACAGGTTACAGTAACAAATCTAGTTTCAAAAATGGCTTCTTATTTGAACTCTAATGAAGAACCCTACAGTGTAAAATACATGAAACGAAAACTGTGTGAACATTTTGGTTATAAAATAATCATTGCTGAAGCAGATGGAAAACCAGATGTTGCAACCTTCCGACACAATGCTTCATCTATTCTGTATGATTTCTACAAGACCCCCCAAAAGTCAGATCCAGATGGAGAGAAGATGCGCCTGATTAGAGCAACTGCTGACCTCCTGAAATGTGACATAAAAGCCATAAGCGGAAACCATCCAACTTATCCTAGCATTGATGATATCAAGTCAACTGAAATTCAACTTGAATACTTGCCACAATCCCTTCGACTTCTGTTGACTCACCTATTTAATGGAAAAGGCTCTGAAGTTAAAGTTGCTTCCATTGGGCAAGCTGTCATGCAAGCAACTCGGCTGAGATCATTGGTACCACCACTTCAAATTGGACTTGGTGTCCAAATGCATCACCACTTTGCATCACGATTCTTGATAGACTTGCTTCATCAACATGGGTACTGCTCATCATATACAGCGGTTTGAAGCCAATGGAGCAGCAACAGAAAGTCCTGAAGTCTCACACCCCGAACTTGGATCATCCCTGCAATTCGTTGCCGATAACATCGACCACAACGTGCGCACTTTAGATGGTAATAACACATTCCATGGAATGGGCATAATTTCAACAGCCACACCAGGGAGAAACACCATCAAGCCAATCACAAGAGGCAATCCAAGCATAAAAGACATTGTAGCAGTTGGCCGAATTGGAATGCATTTCTACAAATCCGACTGGAATGGACTGGCATGTACAGTTTATGAAGAACTTTCATCTTGTAATCGTGAAGAGTCTTCTGACCCAACATCAGCTTTGGACATTCTCTGGAAGATTATGTGGCCACTTAAGTCTCCGAGAACCTCCTGGTCAGGTTATATGCAGTCAGTTCACAGAGGAGATCACGCTGGGATATCAACTGTCACCTTCTTGCCTATGATTGATATGAATCCTGGTGACATGTCATGCATATATTCCACACTGAAGTATGTTGGGGTTCAAGCAAGACAACAAAATGTAACACCTGTTATCACCTTTGATCAACCACTTTGGTGGAAGGCAACTACCATTGTATCAACTGCAACTGCAGATAAAGATCTCCAAGCATTTGTTCTAAGACTTGGATCCTTTCATACAGAAATGTCATTCCTGGGTTGTATTGGTCACCTTATGTTGGGTTCTGGACTTTGTGAGGTCTTGGAGACAGTGTATGCTCCTAATGCAGTTCCACACATGATGACAGGTAAAGCTGTTTCCCGAGCCATCAGAAGGCCACTTTCTTGTGGACACAGCTCTCAATGTACTCCTCTTAGGCCAGGCGTTTGAATATCCTTGGATTTGCAAGTGTGATGAACATATTGATTCAGAACGTACTCCTCAGAATAGATGGTGCAGCACAAAGGACGTGACCAACAACGATCTCAAACATGCAGTATATCTATTTGAACACCTTCTAGGAGGGCAATTATCAACTGAGGACATTTGTCAAGACATTGTCCTAAACAGAGTAAAGTCTAGACTGGATGAGTACAAGACACAGTTAAAAGATAGAAGAACATCAAAGTTATGGCTGCAATACATAGAGATGATAGACATTTTGTGAAGGTTCATAAAGGCTGAAAGAACTGGTAATTGGGATCTCCATCTTGAATCTCTCAGGGAAATGATTCCTTACTTTGCAGCTTCTGGACATTCTCTTTATGCCAAGTCGAGTCGTTTGTATCTCCAAAAGATGTTGGCTTTGGAAAATACTCATGAAGAAGTCTACAGAGATTTCAAGAGAGGACTCCATGTTGTTCGTCGTAGCAACCGTTTGTGGGCTGGCTTGCCAACAGACCTAGTAATAGAGCAGATGCTCATGCGTAGCATCAAAACTAATGGAGGTTTGGCATTGGAGAAATTCAACGTCTTACATGGGTCTCACTAATGAGCAACACAAGGATGCTACCCAGGCTCGAATGGACAAGGACAACAAAGACATTCTGACAGTGTTATCGTTCTTAGAAGAGAGGAATCCTTTCAGTGATGACACTAGTCTCCGCAATATTGCAACCGGAGAAATAGCTGACAAACCTGTAAATGTTGAGAATGCCAAATATGTTGGACAGAAGATACTTGACAAAATGACTGGAGTGTCCATTCAAGATTATGTCTTCAAAAAGAAAGACCAAGTTTGTACACTTCACTCTAAGGCATCTGTACAGTTTGAGGGGGATAAAGTACACGTTGATCCTAAACTTCTGTTCCAAAGAATTGTAACCAGTGCAAGGAACATGGGCGAAAATCTGGCATCAGTGCTGGAGTTTGAACTGTGCAACATTCCTCCTGCACTCTTTGAACCATCAGGTCTTCCTCTACCAGCCAACAAAGCTGCACTTGCTGACTCGTGGACTTTATTACAAAATCCTGATTGGCAACCTCCAATACACACGGTCCAGCGAGAATATGTTCTTGATGGTGGAGCTCTACTTCAACGTGTAGTTTGGCCTCGAGGATGCACTTACGACACCATCCTTCAGCTCTACATGGAATATGTCCGTAGCAGGTATGGAACGGCGACCATTGTGTTTGATGGATATGAAGCTGGACCAACAATAAAGGATATAGCTCACTTTAGACGGGGGGATGCTGGAGTAGAAGTTAAGTGTGAAAAGAACCTGTTACTCAATTCTAAAAAGGAAGACTTCCTGGCCAACCAATCTAACAAACAGAGGTTCATCAATCTCCTTGGTACAGCCTTACAGGAACAGGGATGTAGAGTGAAACACGCACGTAGTGATGCAGACCTAGAAATTGTCATGACAGCTGTGGAACTTGCAAAGGAACACACGACTGTTGTAATTGGTGAGGACACAGACCTGCTGGTACTTCTATGCTACCACGCTAGTTTATCAGAAGAGTCATCAGAAATCTACTATATGACAGAGGCAAAGAGTAACAGTAAAAAGAAAAGGAAAGTCTGGCAAATAAAGGAAACAAAGCGGAAGGTAGGAGAAGTCATCTGCAGTAACATCTTGTTCATCCACGCTTTTACAGGATGCGATACTACAAGTAGAGCGTTTGGAATTGGAAAATCGTCGGCGGTAAAAGAACTGGTCTCTGACATGTCCTTTCCCTGTCAACAGGCATCTGCATTCAGTGTGGCTACAGAGAGAGAAGATATCATAAAAGCTGGTGAAAGAGTTTTCGTGAAATTGTTCAATGATGACACAGACATAGGTCTGGACAAATTGCGCCATGTCCGCTTTTGTGAAAAAGTGGCAGCATATTCAACATTCGTCAAGCCGAAACAATTGCCTCCAACTGCAGCTGCAGCAAAATATCATTCAATGCGTGTCTACTATCAAGTTCAGGAGTGGATGGGACAGAGGTCGTCGGACATGTTGCCGGAGAACTGGAGATGGGAACTACGAAATGGTCATCTATATCCCATTCTCACAGATCAGCCACCAGCCCCCGAGCACCTGCTTAGAATTATCAGATGTAACTGTAAGACTGACTGCGGCTCAGCACGGTGCAGCTGTAAGAAACATGGTCTGGAATGCTCTCCAGGATGTGGTGAATGTAGGGGAGTCAGCTGCAGCAACTCAATGCATGTTGAAGATGACATCTAATATAATATTAGAGTCCCACGATGCATCCCTATTGGCTTCATATCATCATGTGAGGTTTGTTTAAAAACATTTAATTCCGTTCACTAACTACATCCTGTCTTATCAAAGTTTATGTGACGTGACTGTACCTTCTGCATTTTCTGACAATGTTATTATACTGATTTAAGTTCGGGTAATATTGTAAATACGGTAAATACTTACACACGTTTAGTTCATACTGTCTGGTGTTCAACATACACATAAAATGAAATGATGATTAGAAATCCCTTGGTAACAGACACATGGATCAACCTGCTGTTATATGTATCTATGAACTAGTGCGTTATACACAGAATTATGGTCTTGTTGCTTGTATTTATGTTAAATACGGTAAATTGGAAGTTTTATATTACAAGTGTGTGTGTGTGTATATATATATATATCACAAATAGGCTGTGCACTTAAATTTAATTTCAGTGATAAATGCCCTTTTTCGTGACAAATCTCTGTATAGTGTGCTCATTCAATCGTCTTGTGACGAACAAACATGCACGTGCGTTTTGGCGGGAAAAATGCAATTTTCGTTCATTATACAGTCCTATACTTTTTGTATCTTAAAATACACATTATATGGATTACAAAACAGAAGAGTCAGCTTTTATTGCAATTTGTTCTAGGTTGAGCTGTATAGCTGTATATGAGCTAGGATGACTGGACTACAGTGAGTAAATCGTTTATCAATGTTATATATTCCCCATGCCGTAATAATGATGTGCTGAACTTCCAATATCTACGTCCCTTGTCCTTGCTATTTTGTGTCGACAGAGATAGTGTTTCACTACCCACCCACGCTTGTGCAAAAAAGAGGGCATAAGAGTTTGATTACATACATTTTGTGAAACAATGGCAAAACACAAAAGGGCAAGGTATGATAGAGGCCCTTATTGGCCCACAACATGTCATGATTATCAAAATTTTACAACACGATAATTTTAGCATAAAAAGGGCTAAATTAATTGTTGAAGTTACCTCCAATTGCATTTTTATGTTTTTAGTGTTGTTAGTTTTCCTCTCTGACGACCTCAAAGTTAACATATTTTACAATATCTTCTAGAAACCTACATTTTCTGATTTTCAGAGTGATAGAAAAGTATGAGCAAAAGCGTGACCCATTCCAATTTTTCACCACATATGAAGAGAGTAAATTAGAATGCACACCTAAAAGATTGTGGTGGGTCACGCTTTTGCTCACATCAAAATCTTTAAAAAAGTACATTTTTTTCGGTTTATGAAATTGCCCCATACAACATCTCAAAAAATAAACATTGACATAAAATAACATCTTTAAAAACAATAATTCACATTTACAGGTCTGTGCCATGGTACATTATATTTTAAATGGTTTTGTGCTCTAAAATACACATATCAAACATCTTTGTTAAAATTTTCAATATCATAAGGCACTCTCAAGGCTGATTTATGAGAGGTAAACATTGGTTTTTGGTTGTTGGTCTCAGCTAGAAAAGTAACAAGATATCTGAAGATTTTCAAAATATGATCAAGCAGCATTGTAAAGGTGAGAATCTTTGTTATTATGTCAGAATTTGATCATAGTCTTTATGTCATCTATTTATCAGACACCTTTGAGTCACCTGTTACTGTCAAAATAACACTTTCATTTAACAGGATTGCCAAGTATAAACCTAGCATTTTCCAAGACCTTATGCACATTGATGTTTCCAATGACCTATTAGACTTCATTTAACCAAAATGACTACACTTAACTGTATGAAAAGAATTTTTTTAGCTAGAATAAGAACATTGTATCAAGGTCTAGCAGATGACGAACACAGACGTGAAGTCATACATATATATAGTTGTAAAGTGTAATATATAAGCTTAAATTCACATTGTGAGGCAAAGGAATATGTGGACTAATGGTTGCAATAGTGGACTGTTGATTTTTTTTGTTATCAGATATGCAGGTTCAAATCCATGTAACTTTTCTTTCTTTTTTTTCAAAGTTTGTTTATCCAGTCTACAATGTCTAACTAAACTGTTTCACATCAAATCCAAATACTGTAATTTTTTCTGCAGTTTGTACACTGTTGAAACCAGCTTTAATTAACATCATGTATATCTTTTATTAAGACACTGACCATTCACCTTTTTCAAGTCAGTCTAGTTGCCTTTGTTCCCAGTATTTTAAAATTCATAATTTATATGTTTTGATCTACATTAGGTTTATACACTATGGGAATACTGCAGTTCTTGACTGTGAATCAGAAACTGAGATTGATGATTGTGTGAATGAAGAGTAATAGTGGATGTTTTGTATCTTTAAAGTGGATAAGTTGTGAATAATTACTCTATGCAGTCTTCTGAATACTGACTTTAACACTTGCATGGTGTTAATATGAACCTGTGCTGACAATGAAATTGCACCCGAAATGGGCCCCTTTGTGGTCAAGATCTGTGATTTTTAGTGCAACATGATTGGTTATTGTATTAACATATGATGATTGAGATGTTAACTGTATATTTGCTAAAACTGGTTGTAAATGCTGACTTGTAACACTTACTAGTTAAAATGAAGCTATGCCCAAAATGTAGCATTACCCAAAACAGGCCCCTGTGATTCTTAGTACAACATGATTGGTTATCATGCATACATGTTGTAAAATTGACCCATGGATTACATCTGCAAAGAAGGCTGTGAATAATTTCTGAGTTTTGGGGACACAGTTGGCAAGTAATTGACTTAACAATGTTTCGCAACCCTAATTGGGCCCCTTGAGGTTAAAAACATTATGATTGACATTGACATGTTTTTCAGCATGACTACCTGTCGTGCAACTGTTGTAATTTGTATGTAAATAAAATGACATTTGTAAATAAGTCATTACGGCACAGTGATATTTCAGACTTCTTGTTACTTTTCATGGGAACATAAAACCCATTCTTGGCCCCTCTGCAGTGAAATTACACCTCAGATCATGTAAAATGTAGCATTTTTATGCAAAGCTAACATGTCTCTAAACAAATAACGTTTTCAGTCAATTCTGTTAGTGGGCCAAAAACCACCCTTATCATACCTTGTCCTTTATCCCACTTATGACATTCACATGCGTTCGAAATATTAGAGCAACATCAAGCAAGATTCGCATGCTGACGCGACTTACCCTGCGACCCGCTGTGCTCACAACGACACAAGTGTTATATACAGCAAACAGAACATGGCATGTAACACTAATGTTATCATAAACTTTTGTTCTCGAAAAATAATGTGTAAAAGAGTTCATCTGGGATAAATTCCAGCCATATCATGGAAGTACCATTGTCACTGCAATCGTAGTTAAGGAGTTAAACACAAAGTGTGGTTGTGATGGATAACTTCTCTATGTGTGAACAAACATTATGGCCAGGTAATATGTGACTAGTGACATCTATCATGGCTATCATAACACCTCAGCAGGTTAGCATACTATATTACATGTCATGCCTACAAACCGTAGCTCATTATATCAAGAAATCGTCATCAGTAACTTATTAGATATAATGTATACGTAATATATGTATGAGTGAGATAAATGTTTTTGATTTAAATTACTTACAGTTTGTGAGTGCATGGCCAGACACAAAAATAATCTGGGCTGTGAAAGTCAGACACGTATGGCAATACTGAACACTGAGCGCTGTGTACCGTGTGACCTGTTGTGCTCAGAACGACATGGCATGGAGTGCAACTTATTAACACTGAACACTTGTATTCTCAGAAAAAGAAGTAAGGAAGGCATTCAAATGAAATATGTAAAATAAAGACTGACATAAACATCTCAAAGGAACAATTGTACTTGCACTGATGGTATTGAAAACAATACCTTCAATATTCTTGAATATGTGAACATAGATCAACAAAAAGTAAAGGACCATGCAGCATCCTCAAAAATGTGAACAAAACTGTTTGAGGTGCTGACTATTGATTGTCGTATCTGACCCACAGGGATCCAGGTTTCCTGGGGTCTCATGTCTCAAGAACCACTTTGGTGGACACCATTTTCACCCGTGTCCAGACACCAGTGTCTTGGAGCAAGGAAGCAGCCTGTCTACTCAAAATGGCTCATTTCTTTTTCAGGTGGGTAGGAAGGTCAGTCTGTATACCTATCCCCGATTTGTTGAGAAGTTTCTTGGCACCGTAGACCGCCTCTCGGTTTCGCATATACAAAAAAGGAGGCAATAATGCTTGGCACAGCATTGGGGTAAAGAAGATATCAAAAGCTCTTTGCTCTGAGAATTTAAGTTTGTCCACCAGAAACTCTTGCAGTGTCCTCTCTGTGTTTTCCTGAGGTGATTCGGGGATACCGTAGAAAAGCAGGTTTGATCGTCTGTCGTGTATATCTTTCAATACATACTGTCACAAGAAGCGCATGCTTTTCCCGTTTATGGGTAAGCTCCTCTCGTACCTTTATTATCTCTGTATCATGATTTGCAAAATCAAATTCAAGTTCGGTTTCTTTGTTTTTCATTTCTTGAAAATCACTTCTGACCCCGTCAATCAAGTCTTGCAGTTCCTGTTTTGTTGAATTAAATAAGTCTGCAATTCTCTTTTCCAATGCTAGGATGTCATCAACACACCCGCTGGCCTTTGTACGTGTAACTTGTTGTGAATCAGCCATTTTTCAAGAAGGTTCAAACACTCAATAATATCAAATTATACTATGGAATTGTAAACTTATGTGTCCATATAAATTCTGACAGCATGTATCAGGTCTTTAAAGGGCATTTAGCATGTATCAGGCTTTTCATCACTTTAAAGCAAATGATTAGTGTTTGCTTCTAGAGGATTACCTGGATTTCATCCATGGGGTAGCAATAGCCCGTAAACACACGTTCAAGGCAAGACCATGCACAACCAGAAGTGTAACCATCTTCATATATGTATATCATATTTTTGTATTTCAATGTGTTTTCCTTAATGATGCCTTGCTTGACGAGCATCACTTTGGTGGCCATCCCCAGTCATAGGTCAAACTGGACTTGCAGGCTGAAATCAAGTTTAGGTGCCAATTGTTTGGTGATCATTTTGTTCAATTAAGCATAGCCACAGCGGTGATGCACGTCATTGACATTGGTTTTTCTGTCAGGGTTAGACATGGTGTGTTTATATAAAATGTTTTTGTTTTTATTTATACATCGTACGAGGATGTACTTCTAACTGATCTACAGGTAGTGCCGGTGCTGTTGCTAATGCTGTTCCTACTGGTTTGAATTTGTACAGCAATGCGGTCATGGCGGTAATGCATGCCGCTGCTACGGCGTATGTGATCCATTTGAGGGATTTTTATGCTGTCTGACCAGCCAGCCTTTGTGAGTACTTTTTGAGGATTCACTTTTGGATCCGTCATCGGTGGTTTTTGTTGTTCTGGGACAGGTTCCTCCAAAGGTAATTGTTGTTTTTTACTCCGTCATTTTGTATAGTAAGGTTTATATATTTTCTTTAAATCAACAATGTTTCGCCGCGATGATGGCCGCATTCAGAGGAACCAGCATCATCTTGTATCGATGAAACATGTCGCAGCTGAAGGTGCTCAAAGCATGGTTAATGAACGAATCTTTCTCGATGTCTCCCCACATGTACAAACGATGTTACAACAGAATGGGAAGGAAATATGACGCGACAATGAAGTAGATTTCCATCATAATCGATCCTATGGTTTTCTTCATTTCGTCAGGCTTCGTATCACGTGTGGAACTTGTCGATGTCCTCAGTGGGCATTTTTTTCAGAATTTTGCAGGGGAGGTCATGCCGAGGTATTGTTTGGCTTTGCAACCGACCGCCAGCGACACCAGTCTCTCCTGCTTGATGTCGTGTTTGTTCTCCATCATTTGTTCGAGCTGTTCATTGCACTCCATCTTATAATACAGCAAACAGCAAACTATTTTTAAATATAATAAAATAATATTACGCGAAACAGAGTCATTGGAAAGTCTGGTGGAATGCCACAAAAATTGCGAACATGTGAGCTAGGACATATATTTGCTTAAATTTGCTTGAATATTGCTTGAATGTTGCTTCAGCTAGTGAACATTATGTGCTACGGGTTCGTCCATTTTCAACAGGAATTTGGTGTGTTTCATTTCAGCAGGCTGTTTTTTCATGCGGTTGTGTTCTTGTTTCCTCAGAATCACATGGTTTTCTCTCAAGCATTCGTTGAACAAATCCCTCCCTGCGCTTGCAGTGAAACTGTGCATGTCAAGATCCGTCATCACCTTGTCTCTCTCACTGGTAACTTTTGGATCCCGTTACACTTATGGTAGGCTTGCATGCCTTCGTTGAACAGCTGGTGTTGCACAGCATGTCAGACTTGTTGGTGATGATCTTCCGTTGCCGCAGCATGTGATCGTATAAGATGGCTAATATGCCCAAATCTGAAGGGCAATTTTAGGTTCGTAAAACAGTCATATTCCAATGAAATATTGTCGATAGTGTAACGATCCTCTTCACTGCTCTCAGTCACAATCACCTGGCTATAACTGTTAAACATACTCCAGCCTGTGCCCCAGCATGGCTTTGTAAAACGGCATGTGATAGCAAATCAAAGTTGAGCTGAATGCTTTGGAGATGGCCATGTGTGTTTTTGGCTAGGTCAAAACTGTACCCCATGCTCAACGGAGTCAATGGACACCAGACTGGACAAATCCCTTGGTTCTTCCTGTTTTCCCATTTGTTTGCCGTTCTCCACAGGTCCACGTAACTGACCTACATGTCACTGTCAATGCTCAAAATTTAATTTCCACTAATGGTGATTGTTTTCTTGACAGTTGCATGACCCAGATTCCACTGTCACATTCCAGGCTGATCTGGATGGGCAGACAAGCAGTCCCTGGAATGATGACATCATTGGTTTCCAGCATTTGGTTCTCATCGATCATTCTCAGATTGCTGGGGATCATCACAGATTGAAGCACAGCTTTGACCACAAAGGCTTCTCTAAATCATCAGTAAGGATAGAATTTTGCGTCCACATTGCAACATCATTTTTTAAAAATATTAAATAAATATATGTTCAATAAATAAATAATCATGGCTGAAGGTGGCAATATAGATCCCCTGCTTGATAAGGGTGGTGTTCATGTACATGTACTGGAATGAACCCTTGCCCAGTTTTGAATTTTCTGTTCGAGAACTGAAAGGGCTAGTTGAAGCCTTAAGACATATATCTGGTGAACTCGAGAACAATATGGGGAAACTGAACAAAATCAACGAACATATCGCTTACAAGAAAACCGAGCAATTGGAAGATGACAACACGATTAGTATCGTGTTACATTGAGAACAGATTGCACAACTTGCAAGAGGAGAGACTGACCCGATTGAAAGCTGCTTCCTCAAATTGAGAAGTGCCTTGATTCTAGATGAACCTATACATGAAACCATTGATCAATTTCTAAACAAGGAAAGCACACTGACCGCCAGGATTAACACGTTCTAGGAACAAGTCATTACCATTGCCACCATTCTGATAGCTTTAGGGTTCATCATATCGACCAGGGTCCGAGGTCAACTTTCGAAATGGCGTATTGAAGAATGTCTGGATAGTGTTCGAGGGCATTCGGCAGATCAATGCTGACCACGACCCAATATGTTGGAATGCGTTTGCACCTGCACACCCAGCAGGGCCCAGACGGTCGTTTGAATATCTTCGGTAAGCCAGACAGTACCTGCGTGAGTGAACCGAGTCGAGTCGACCGGTAGTCAAAATACGAGTTTACAGTTGGTGCTTGAATTCGAAGACAAATCTAATTTCAAACAAGGGATACCAATCAATTTCACGCTTCATATTGAAAGAAGGCATCATCAACCCAAAATATTGAAATTATACCAGGAGTTCACCTCCACTGGCCTCGAAAACATCAAAATGATGTGTGCTCGATCTATATACAGAAAAACGGCAATGCTTACACTTGTCTCAAAGACTTCACAATTACCTTCAATAATACCCTGACTTACCCCTATCTTGTTATGGATGAGGATGGTGAGGTCAACAAGCTGAAAATAATAGGGTTCTACTGGATCAAAACAAGTAACATGTTGGTCACCCAACCAAAATATAAACTGATATGATTAGGAAGCAGGAAATCCCAGAAATGTGGATCTGTACATAGCAAAAGGCACCACTTTGGGGTCTGCCTCACATATATGCTATGTTTTGCAAACAGACATTAAGAAGTTTTCAAGTTGTGCTCTGGAAACAAAGCCCATCCCTCCGTTTTGAGACTAGATCTGAATCGTTTCCATGGAAACCCAGACAATGATATATCACAAAAACCTGTACATAGCAAAAGCCACCACATTTAGGTTCTGACTGATATATCTACCAAGTTTTGCCGAAAAACATTGAACGTTTTTTGAGTTATGATCCAGAAACGAAGCCCACCCCACCATTAGACTAAGACCAAAACTTTCCACGGAAAAACAAAAAAATTAAAAAAGTATTGCAGAAAAATACTGAACGTGTTTTCAGTTATGCTCCAGAAACGAAGCCCATTCGTCCATTTTGAGACCATGTCCTAAATGTTTCCATGGAAACCGAAAAAAGCAAAGGGCACCAATTTAGGTTCTGACTGATATATCTACCAAGTTTTGCTGAAAAATATAGAACGATTTTTGAGTTCTGCTCTGGAAACGAAGCCCATCCCAATTTGAGGTGATGTCCAAAACATTTCCATGGAAACAGAGAAAAAATATTGGACATAGAGAGTTGTTTGGAGTTGTCCACTTGTGTCAAACTTGTTTAGATGAGGGTCAAAGCTGACGTGTAGAAATAGCAATACAGAACTGGTAGGTGTCATGGGTGGTGATCAATAGGCTAATCACCCATGATTATGTTTAGATGAAGTTTTAATCGATTGCATGCAATGGTAGGTTAGCAATCGTCAAAGCAGGTAGGTGGGGTACACCGAAGTGTCCGGCCTTGTCAAACTGTTTATATATTTTAAAAAAATCTTTAATCCTCACATTGGCATGAGGGCTTGGCATCTTTGACGATATTTATGCTGTTTCAGGATTCTATGACTGCCATTTTGTAACCTCTGCGACCATTCTTGGGTGCTGTTGTAGTTGATATGTGAGTTCTGTTTCAGTTAAATACCTATGAAAGTGGATTCACTGTTGGACAAGATCAAGTCAAGGAAAAATGGCACACCTTACAGCAAGGGTATCAAAATAATTCAACAACTGATGAAAGACTGGTGTGTGCGTTCTTCCTATCTGCATAACCATGTGCTGTAGAAGGCTTGAGAACACTCTCATTGTTCAGGGTGTGTGTCAGAGTTCAGCGCATGTCAGGGTTCAGTGCACAGAGAATACAATAAACACTGCAGACAAGCTTGGGGGATGGGACAAAATTAAGCCTAATAAAGCCCTTAAGGGCACCTGATCCGGAAGTCCCACTGTAATACTACTGCTCCACACGAGCTGTCACCATGGTCACAGTTTGCTCCACATGAGCCTTGAGCCTCGCCAAGCAGCTATAAAAGTCCAGGATGGTGGGCAAAGTCGACAGTTCTGAAGCAGGCAATACGGTTGTGCTGGCGGTCAGAGCTATCTCACCGATGGGCAACATCCAAGACTCTTTACTCGGATTTGTATCTGTTTGCATATCTTTGTCTGCATTCCATATTTTGTGTAGTTGATTGGAACCCAAATAGTTGTTTCATGTCCTGTGCGATATTTTCCCATGCCTTGCGAACACCAAGCAATGCAAAAGTCTGGCTCGATATCTGTACAATCGGTTTAAAGGTCACATACAAACAAAAATTGTAACCTATTTACAATACAATCATCAATTATTCATGAAATATAATATAGATTGCTGTTTGTAAACAAACAAAAAAATAAAATTATATGTGTACAATCGCGATTCAAAAGTGCAATATTTTGTACTCTAGCTTAGATCCTCAAAACAAAGCCCTCGGGAGACAGAACTTAGTCATAGCGGGTGGTGTGCACTCATTGTATGTACAGAAAGATGATCTGTTTGATGGGCATTTTAGAACTATGGTGAGTAACAAGAAAGTAAGATTCTTTATGGATAACAACTTCTGTTATTGTACTTGATGCATCCTTTCAGTATGGTTTCATATACCGCTGTCAAACAAAATCATATACACTAGAAGAAGTTGTTATCCATAAAGAATGTATATAGAGATGTTGGGTTTTGTAAATACATGTTCTCTGAATTTGCGTTTGATCCAATCAAAAATCATCTCATTAGAGATGGTGAACAACTGCACGCCTGCAAACTTGAAAAGTTTGCACCAGTTTCCGTCAGATACAGTCATCCGAGAAAAATGGATGTAGTTTGTTTGCAACCCACAGACATAAAAACATATCGTGTGTACTAGTATCACACCTGCCTAATTACATAATGCTGCACGACTTGGGTGCACGACTCATAAATCAATTTATTTTGTTTATGGCGTATAGCCTGATAGGTGTTAAGTTCAAAATACGTGTTATGTTCAAATTGCATATGGTCAAAGACTGAAGCTGTGTATTGCATATTGTCGGTAGCAGACAGGTACGCAGACATATTGGTGTGAATAAATCAGACATTGAGCTTTCTCTGTGACAGAAGCTGCTTACCACAGCCTTATTGTAACAGGTAGACTATTTACTTGTTTGTGTACAAAACCAACATTTGACTACTGCTCACACCCTTATACTCCAGGCATGCATACTGTTTCAAGCTCCGCGAACCTATTCACTGCGCATGCGTTATGGGCACAGCACATCACAGCTGTTGAAATCACTTTTCCCCCCAGCGCTGGGGGAAATTTAGTGAATCGTTTGAACTCCGATTTCGCGGGCTTTTTTTTCATCGCATTTTTTTTCAACTTTATAGGTTGAATTGGCATTTTTGATGATTTGTTTCGGTAAGTGCATACGGAAACGTATCAGAATCTGTAAAGTTGTGTTTTACGTTGCACGTGACCTTTAAGTTTTTAATCCACATGTAATGAAATTTACCACCCTTCTTGACCAGGAATAAATGAATGTGTGGAAACATTGTGGATGCGGAGATAACTCGATATACAATGATCCTTCGTCTCAAAAGACACTGATAGCCAAATTGTTTTGTTCTACTATTTGGATGATTTGCAAAAGCAGTGTTGGTGTTTTTATTCTCACAAAGACTAAACAATCATCTTTACTTTAGGAGGAAGGTCTGGCAGCAATTTTTCATGACAACAGGTGCCGTGTCTATTTTTCATGTTGATGGCGTTTTTTCTCAAGGTAAGAGCCACTATGTAGTAGAGATACATTGACTACATCAATGTAAATACTGCTGACTTTGTTTAAGGACCATATCACCTAGGCTTTAACCCAATTGTATAATTTTGACTCTGTTGTCTTTATCGATGCATCAATGCTTTCTCTTAACATGTCATCTTTCAGGGTTAAAGGTGCTAGTCTCATGAAGGGGAAAGAAACTTTTACAGTTATCATACATGACAAAAGAGCACAATATTGAAGTGTAATGTGACTGAATATTATGATATTTAAGTACAAATGTAAATGACCTATTTAGCGAAGAATGATGACTTAATTAATTTCACTGATTCTCTGCACAAGTTACGTGTTAATCATAAAGAAAAATTATGAATGGTTGCACGTTAAAAGATAGAATGATGTAAGGATCAGGGGAGATTATTCAAGGACTGGTAAGATAAAGCACTAGGAAGAGTTATAACGTGTAAAGAAATTCTGTTGATTTTCTATACATTTCCATGGAAATAAGGCTACTATAATCCAAGGGGAAGGTTTACGTTTATGCACACTTTCGGATTTGTTGACATACATGTATTTCAAAGTGTTCCTTGCACCAAGTTATTCATTGTGACTGTAACATTTTCGGTGTCTTAGCTAGCACAAATATCATGTAATTCTGAAAATTAATATTTATCATAATACCATTCATTTTTTATGTCAAATGCTATACATAAAAAGCTGACCTTTGTGTGACATAATCCATCTGTGCATCAGACTTTTCTCTGTTTTGTCGAGCCTGCAAATTAAAAAAACAAAACTGCAAAAGTAGATCGTAGTTAGTTTGCATTTAATATGAAAATTCTTAAATGACTCTGTTCAAATGAGAAAGGTGATGTATTACAGTGAGAGCCACAAAGCTCTGCAGCTCCCCTGATACTTTCCTCAGTTCTCAGATGAGAACTGTGACAAAGCACATTTCCAAATGCAGTGGAACAGTTCAGGAACATGAAACAATAGTTATCACTATGAATAATTCACACAAAAACATCTCTATTGAATCCTACATTTCAGCTATGATTACATGATGAAATGCTGAGGGAAACAAATAAGGGAACACCATTTCATGGCAGTGTTACTTTATTTATTTCTTAGATTTTCCACACACTGCTATCCAAAGGTGGTGATGAAAACTGGAAATTATTAAAGGAATGCTTGGATTTTCTCTTAGTATCTCTTCATAGTTTTAATGGCTATAAGGGATTGGTCCTCATGTATTTGTCAGATGTTTTAATGCACTAATGTACAGAAAATAATGACCCTGACAAAATGCTTGCTCTTTTTGTTTTGCCTCCCTGAAAAGACACACTAGAAACAGAACTCCACATAAGCTGCATATTTGCGTACAACATGCTGTAGAAAAATTTAAATATGCAAAAAGAAATAAATAAATGTCACCTTATGTAAAAACACTAAATATTTACGTTTACGCTTTGTCAAAATATATATGTGCATTTACCAAATACATCAAAATCATAATGCGTATTATATCAATTCATGCCAATTGAAACAAGAGTCATCAGAAGATAACATATCCCCCTGGCCCCCACATGTTTGAAAGGACAAATAATCGGAGAGTTACTCATTGTTATTTTAGACTAAGTTTGAATTGTTTCCATGGAATTCATGGAAATTCCAAATGCCATATATCTGTAACCAGCAAAGTCACAATTTCAAGATCTGTCTCATATATCTGCCAAGATGTGTTGAAAGATATGAAATGGTTTTCGAGATGTGCTCTGGGAACAAAGACCCCCTCTCCATTTTGAGACTAAGTCCAAAACGTCTCCATGGAAACGTCTTCAAGAATATAATACATCACAAAAACCTTAGGAAAACCAAAAGGCACCATAAATTGAAACTGCCAAGTTTTATGGAAAGATATTAAGAAGTTTTTGAGTTCTGCTCCGGAAACGAAACACACTTCTCACTTTTCAGACGAGGTCCAAAATGTTTCCATGAAAACCGAGAAAATAATAAATCACAAAAACCTGTACATAGCAAAAGGCACCACTTCAGCTTCTGACTGATATATCTACCAAGTTTTGCAGAAAAATATTGAACGGTTTTTGAGTTCTGCTCCGGAAACGAAACACAACTCTCACTTTTGAGACTATGTCTGAAACATTTCCATGGAAACCAAGAAAATAATAAATCACAAAAACCTGTAAATACCAAAAGGCACCACTATAGGTTCAGATTGATATATCTACCAAGTTTTGCAGAAAAATATTGAACGGTTTTGGAGTTCAGCTCCGGAAACGAAGCCCATCCCTCCATTTTGAGTCAAAGTCCAAATCGTTTCCATGGAAACTGGGAAAATTATAAATCACAAAATCTGTAAATAGCAAAAGGCACCACTTTAGGGTCTCCCCTACATATCTGCCAAGTTTTGCAGAAAGACATTTAGGACTTTTTGAGTTGTGCTCCGGAAATGCAGCCCATCCCTCTATTTTGTGACCGAAAGTTTGATATGTTTCCATGGAAACGCAGAAAATTATACCTCCCAAAAACCTGTAAAAAGCAAAAGGCACCACATTGAGGTCTGCCACATATATCTACCAAGGTTTGCTGACAGATATCGGGAACTTTTTGAGATGTGCTCCGGAAACGAAACACACCTCTCACTTTTGAGTCCGAATCATTTCCATGGAAACCGAGAAAATAATATAGGACAAAAACCAGCAAGTACCAAAAGGCACCATTTCAGGTTCTGACTGATGTATGTAACAAGTTTTGCAGAAAAATATTGAACGGTTTTTGAGTTCTCCAGAAATAAAGCCCATTCCTCCATTTTGAGACTCTAAAACATTTCCATGGAACCGGGAAAATAATAAATTACAAAAACCTGTAAAAAGCAAAAGGCACCACTTTGGGATCCGCTACACATATCAAACAACTCTTGCTGACAGATATTACAAAGTTTTTTAGATGTGCTCTGGAAACGAAACACACCTCTCACTTTTGAGACCATGTCCAAAACGTTTCCATGGAAACCAAGAAAATAATAAATCACAAAAACCTGTACATAGCAAAAGGCACCACTTCAGGTTCTGATAGATATATCTATCAAGTTTTGCAGAAAAATCTAGAACGGTTTTTGAGTTCTGTTCCGGAAACAAAGCCCACCCCACCATTAGACTAACACCAAAATGTTCCATGGAAAAAAAAAAAAATACATAAATAAAAATGCCAAAACTCTGTAAATAGCTAAAGGCAAAACTATAGGTTGAGAATATCATATCTATCAAGTTTGGTCTAAAAATATCGAACGGTTTCTGAATTATGCTCCGGAAACAAAATGATAATGGACGGACAGACGTGGCATTGACTAGTTACATATGTGTAAATTACAAAAGGCACCAATTTAGGTTTTATTTGATATATCTAGAAGGCTTGTGTTGAAAAATACTGAATTTTTTTTCTTAGTTATACTCCATACACCAAATTATTAGGGGCAGATGGATGGACGGCATTGACTATACCCTCAACTCTCTCTCTCTCTTTCTCTCTCTCTCTCTCTCACTCACTCACTCACCCACCTACCCACAGACACACACACACAAAAATAAATATTAGGGGTTAATAAAGCATAATGGAACCAGGATGAGTGTTTACAAGGATGAGGGCAGGTTAGATATTCCAGTCTGAACATCAAGCATCACTTAATGATTTTCACATATATTTTTATATCAGTATTGGCAGCTCACAATGTATTCTTGGTGCTTGTGACGTTCTTCATTCAATCTCTCCTCCGTTCTAACATCCATTAGCTGCAGCTGGGCCTCAAGGTCA
This sequence comes from Haliotis asinina, assembly GCF_037392515.1. Classification (NCBI taxonomy): domain Eukaryota; kingdom Metazoa; phylum Mollusca; class Gastropoda; order Lepetellida; family Haliotidae; genus Haliotis; species Haliotis asinina. The sequence continues at coordinate 33,522,362 of NC_090284.1, forward strand.
TGAACTCTGAAAAAATGACATACACTGATAGAGATCTTAAGAAGGATAGGGAAACTACAAAGGATTTTCTTCGCGAGGCATTTCAGACGTTGGAAAGATGAAGGAAACCCAAGTTCTATGGATAGTAGGCTTCTTTACTGCAGTGAGTGTGCTGTTTTGGTGTAGGTACTAATACCATTATCATCTGCTTGAAAGGATTGCAAAGCATGCAATAATGGAATACCCACCGTTTTTCTGATTGACCCATTACCACCTTTATTTAGAACTAAAAATACTTCTCATGCAATATAATAATTTCAGAGTTTAGGATTAATGACATAGTATTCCTAATGCAATTAAAACCTGAAACAGAAAGACATATGTTAATAATGTAATTTTCTGAATAAAATTGATATTTTATACTTATCCTGACTCATGCTAATTGCTTATCTCCTCTTCCCTGGCGAAGGTAGTGGATCACCTGAAAATCCCTTGAAGTTTCTAGAAAGAAGTGGACAAAAAATACACTCACCCATGTGTAGCCTCCCTTTTCCCGTGCCCTAGGCCACGTGACCGGCCATGCTTGTTACTCTCTCCTTGTATATCGCCTGACACATAAATATAGGAATTCAGCGTGCCTGTGTAACTAATTGTCAAGATATTGTAATCAGACTAGTCGCTACCCTTCTTCATGTACAAGTATCTTCATTACAAGTACAGGGTCATAATCATTCATGCTAGTCTGTTTAAGACGTGTGCATGGACTTTCCACCATTATACTCCGCAGAGCGTCTGGCTTCCACATGTCACGTGATATAACGAGTGAGTGAACTCAGCACCTTCGTAGAACTGTTAGTTGCTGAGCAACAATAAGAATCCCAAACTGATGAATGCCAGAGACGTCCTCTGTGGCTATGTCTCGTAGGTAGTGGTTGTCAAACACCGTGTTTGACTTCCAAAAGCAGCCCTCCATAATAGTTGATAGCGAACAATTCCCATGTAGAGCAGAGGCCAAGGCTCTGACTTCATGTGGATTGGAGGCTCGCGGAGGTTCCAATCCTGCTGCTTTATTGGCTCTCAATGTAACAGCTCTGATCCACACTGAGATAGTGTTGCAGGATACTTCTTTAAGTGTTTCAGTAGATATAGGGATAAACAGGTGCTTGAAAAGTTGCCTTCTAGACTTGGTATGTGCGATGCATCTTCAATGATCTGACTGGACATAAGGATAAATCTTGGGTATCATGGGGTCCAGGGATTGAAGACAGTGCCGGTATGTGGAATTGTCAATCTGGTTGACCTGGCTGTTGATTTCTCGCAAGAAAATCCCATTGCAGACCCAGATGAGCTGTCTGATGATGACTTGCATCAAAACTCATGCAGTTGAAGTCTAGAGCATGAATTTCTGACATTCATGTAGCTGTAGCCAAGGCAAGTAAAAAATAGCATCTTCTGAGTTAACAGTTCAAGTGAGGCCCGATCAAGCGGCTCGTACGCATCACTTGTGAGATGTTGGAGTACGATGCTTAGATCCCATGCTGGAGTTCTAAATCTACGTTGTTGATCTTCCAACTTGAAGGAGCATAACAAAGCTAGGGTAGTAGTAGTAGTAGTAGCTAGGGTACTACAGCCAGCTTGGTCCCCGTTTCCATGGTGATGACTGAGCTGAGAACTGTCAAGTATGTAGATGATGTAGAGCCTATCAGACCTCTGAAATATCGTAGGCGACATAAATATTCTATCTGCGGATATGTTGTCTTCATCGCTGTGAAGCCGTTCTTCTTGGTGTATGTCTCAAACCGCTTCCACTTGTCATCATAAAGGGTGCAAGTGAATTTCCGTATGACTAAGGTAACTGAATTCGCAGCACTCGTCGAGTATCCTCTGTATTTAAAACAGATTTTGATACGTTCCACACGTTAAGTCGGGATGCCGATGGATTGCTGTGTGCCTGTTTCGTGTAGAGATGGACGAGAAAATTTTCCCAATCTGGTAGTTGTAGTGTTGATTGTCCTAACTCCTCTTTGAGTGATGAAAACCAATGTCTCATTGGCCAGTAAGGCACGGGCAAAGTCAGTTGTAGCCTCTTGATCTGTTTTATTTTCTAGATGACTTTTGGTAGCAGCACTGGAGGGGGGAAACGTGAATGTGTTTAGTCCTTCCCATGGGATGCTGACAGCGTCTGTTACCCAGACAAACGGATCTGGTAACGGTTCTAAATTTGTCGTCTGTTTGTTGAACCTTGTTACAAAAAAGTTTATTTGCAGAGATCCAAATGTCTAGCAGATTAGTTGAAATGCCTTTCATTGCAGCATCCACTCTGTTGGTGATGGACAAAGAGGACAAGATAAGGCGTCTGCCATGATGTTGCAGACTCTTGGCTCGTGACATGCTTTTATTTGGACAATCAGACTGTCGACCATGTCGAAGTTGAAACGCCAGGTGTAGTAGAGATGGCGATCTCATTGTTTATGTAGAAAGTCACTGGTGAGTTGTCTGTATGGATCATCAGCAGCTTGTCTTTCAGTGTTGTCAACCAGTGATGGATAACATGCATCACCACTTTCATCTCCAACTGGTTGATGGGAAGAGTAATCTTCCTTCTTGAGATTCCTGCTGCAACCTCATTGTTTACATGGGCACCTCATCCTTCGAGAGACGTGTCTACAAGGAGATGGTTGTTGAATGCCGACTGTAACTTATAAGTTTCTGTGCAGGCCCTCGACTGGGGAGTCCACCAAAGCGGGTATTATCTCAGATGTCCAGCACCGTAAACCGGTCAAGACTTGAAACCGTGACTCAGGAATCGCGGTCATAGATGTAGTTGTAGGTGTCTTCGTCTGGTCATGTCCTCAGCTGACGTGAGCAGACCGAGTAGACATCGTCACTGTTGTAGTGGTAACGGAGAGAGAGTAGAACTTGTTCTGACATCGGCTTGACCTTAGACCCACCGCACCTCTGGGACAGCGATATATTTCAATGCAGTGATGAATCCAATCCCAAGGAATTCAGATTCGCAAGTTATCCGAGCTGAGTTAGTAGCCTGATAGTGAAGTCCACCTGTACACTAAGTTGACTTCTCTCACGATGAGCTTGTATGCCATGAAGATACGTCATTCTTCATCTTCAGATCCTCAACCCTGCTCACTGTGAACGAGTTGACATCTGAGGAGATCTGCTGTTAGAAGACCTCTATGAAGCCTGAAGAATCAAATGATGCTGTAGACGGCCAATCTAGTGTGTAATCGACATCTTTCCATCATTGCAAGGGAGAAAGTTTAACGTAGACGACTTCCTGACACTGGGACAATAACATCACATTCTGTGCAGGGCTTTGTCTCTCGGGAACCAATCAGATTGAGGACATGACGTCAGCAGCAGGGCATTGTCTCTCGGGGACCAATCAGATTGAAGACGTGATGTCACCAGCAGGGCGTTGTCTCTCTGGGACCAATCAGGTTGTAGACATGATGTCACCAGTGTAGCGTTCAAATGATTATTGTGAAATCTTGCTCAAATGGTGATACCCTTACTAGCACTCAGGCTTGTCTGTAACCCTGTGGCGAGCACGTGTCTAGATAGGTAAAGCGCGCGAAAAAACTTCCGCCGCTTGAAGCTGATGTACACAGACTGTTTTCAAGGTAGATGTGTCGGAATTCTTTCCCCGAAAATAATACCATCATCTCTTGTGATTGAAGGTGTAGTTTGCAGTGGTATCTTGTAGTCATCTCAAAGAATCTTCGTGACGTATTTGTAGCTGAGAATTCCCCAGTTGAGACGTCCACCCATTTGAGATGGTTGTATGGGAACGGCTGAAGGTAGGAGACTCCACTTGTTCAGACCCTAATCTTCAATGTTTACCTCCTCTCTCTGGACTGAAGAACTTGGGACTTGTTAGTGTAACGCTGACTTGTCTGCTTGAGCCCCGTTGTCAAGGTGTCGATGGACTTGATCATCATGACTTCTCTGGAGTCTTGGGTGACCATCCTTGCTTCCTCATTATTCTTGCCAACAAAGTAGATTCAGTCCTGCACTAGTTGAGGCGAGGTGTTCAAACATGAATGAACTGCTGATCCCTCATCTGAGTGATGAATGCTGACAGGATGATCCTCTTTTCCTCGTTGGCAGGTTTGTTGAACTTTGCGATGCAAGTCTCGTTGATGGCTCTAATCCGAAAAAAATGCGCATTGTAGTTGTGTCGAGCTGAGCAAGTCTCTCGTCGTCTACCTTGTAAGATTTGTTGCAGGCAGGACTGTTAATTTATAAACTTCATCGACGTCTGGTGCTCTGACGAAGGGCTCCATATGATGATGAGGGAAGCGACGAATGTTGAATGACGGGTGATGTTGTTGAAACTTGGATGCCGACTTAAACGTTGTAGATAACATCTCAGGAATCATAGATATTGGAGGTAACGGCGAGAATGTAAGTGCATCAATCTCGTCATCCTTCATCATGTAAGTATTAGCTTCATTAGAGTCCTTGGATGGTGAAGCTAAGTCAAGTCCATTTGTGATCCATGATTTAACTTCAGAGTCTGAAAATAGGGCTTCCTCCGATGACGATGCTCGATAATGTCTATCTTCATGCCTCCATGAGTGATGTCACCCAATGACTGTGTTGGTTCGTTGAAGATAAGTCGTTCATGTAGAGGGACAATTTCTTCTCCAAACGATTTCTGCAATGATTTCAAAGAAGATGAATTCGTCTTCGATGACCTGGACTTCTTCGGTTGAGACGGTCCTGCTTCTGAGGAAGATCTCTTCTGAGATACAGGGGACAACACACCGGACCCCAGACATAGCCTCAGAGAACGCCAGACATTTCACTGGAATGAATCTCAGTAAACGTAGTTAGCAAATTATCTGAATTTAAATCACTTGTTTTAGACATGACTAATGCAAGCCACCGTTGCTTATCCCTAGCACGTCGATAAACAGACCGTGTACAGAGAGTAAATTCTGAATGAGACAATTCTATACAATTTACAACAATTATTAGAAGAACATATGGATTTGCACGTTGGGCAAATTAAATGAGGATCAACCGCCGACAGTCGCAATCTACATAGTAGACACGATTTCATCAATTGGGACTAAGTCTCCATTGAAGAAATACATGCTTAATACTGACATAATTACGACAAATTTGATAATATATAATGCATATACATACCCAAAAACCGTATACGAGCAGAATTTAGTTAAAAGACCACTTATCGCTGTATCGGGACCCTCAGGTACTTCCAGTCGCCCACGTCGGGCGATAAGGAGAGAGTGACAAGCATGACCGGTCACGTGGCCTAGGGCGCGGGAAAAGGAAGGCTACACATGGGTGAGAGTATGTTACCTCCCCTTCTTTCTAGAAGGGAACTTCAAGGGATTTTCAGGTGTTCCACTACCTTTGCCAGGGAAGAGGAGATAAGCAATTAGCATGAGTCAGGATAAGGAAAAATTCTACTTTTATAGCCAAGTGTTATGCACTTCTAAAGACATCTTTTCTTATTTTGGAAAATACCGACAAAGTACTCATCCATGAAGTACTTGCTCAATGAAGTACATTCCGTGCCAGTACCTATATTACTGAAAAGAAATATGCAGCTTCAACACCCAGGCAGATACAGCTTTTTGAGAAAGGGGGATTGCATACTTTTGAGAAAGGTGGGGTGCTCACTTCATTTTCAATCGTCTTTAAACAAAATTTCAGGACAAAAGGAGGGGGGTGCATCCCTGCACACATCACCTGGATCCATCTATGGTAACAACTATAAAACAGAGAGTTTTAAATCTCAAGCAAGATATATTAACAAGAAATATTAACAAGAAAATTTATTACTCATTCAGATACTTGGAGAAAAGTATGTACATTGCAAAGGATATTTTATAACATATGTCCTGTGTCTCAAGCTTAAATAGAAGTTACATGACCTCCTGCCTTCATAACCATGACACTGAATTTCACCATATCACATTTTTGGATCTGCATAAGCTGTTTTAAATGTCTAACACAAACAGAAAGGCTTGGTTCTTCAAAGAAAGAAACAGATCTAGCTTAAAAATGATCATTCTAGTGACCTGACTTTCACACTAAATATCTACAAACTAACTCAACTCCAACTCTAGTTTGTGTGATTCTGAGTCAGAATTGGTCTGTCAATTTCATGTGTCTGTGCAAATTTGGATTCGTTGCAATTCTTAGATTTCGAGTTAGAGATTCATCAGTTCTCAAATGGAATCCAACAGACTGTAAACCATGAACAACAATGTTCTACATGGTTATTTTCACTTACTTTGATTTCAGAGAAGAATTTTCTTTTTTCAAAGTTGAATGTGTGGTGAGTTGATTGTCAGACAACTTGTGAATTTGGGATTCAAGATACTTCATCTGTGAGGAAAGAAGAAAGATGTATTTTAACTTTAAATATACAGATAAATATACATGCACAAATATGCTTCTGTTACATCAGTTATATGTGTGTATGAAGCTATGTTATTCAGTGAAGCATAGCTATGTACACAGCCTAAAGTTATAACTCAATAAACAATACATACAGCACCATTCCCCACCATGGGTGTGTTATCAATAATTGTAAGCCAAAAGTCAGTGTGTTCTGTAATCTGATTGGTTGAAAAACATGATCAAATGGTATTAGATTCCTTGAAACTGCAAGACTATTCACTGCGTATTGACCTTGCAAACAATTGTTTTGTTGAGTCATCAACAGTGGTGACCTCATTCAAATCATATTGTGACATAAAGTCAGAATGACCAGTACTCAATGTAAACGAGTGCAGACAGTAAAACCCTTTGGTTTACTTTTGTGTTTACAATGTCGATAAACATCATGTGTTAGCCAATTTCCGGGTGTTATTGAGTATCTGAAGCACGGGTTCCAAATGCATTCCCATGCTACAAATACTCAATAACACCCGGAAATTGGCCAACACATGATGTTTATCTCCTACTTAGTTGCTGTCAGTACTAAAAACCAAATAGACTCTGCACAAACATGAGGACTATAAGCTGATAATTCAGGCTTATGACTTTTATGAGACATAATGTCATCAAAAGGAGAAAGACACAGCAGTGAGTTTAGCCACAAGCCACTTCGGGCAGTATTCCAGCAATATCAATGCAGGAGGCCCAAGAAATGGGATTCACTCATTGTACCCATACCAATTTCTATTTGCTGATCAGGAAGGCTCCTGGTTATCATTAGCAGACAAAGCCCAACAGCTGATCTGCTGAGACATCTGTAACCCTGGATGAGAGGTGGGTTCATCACTATTTCCTCTGATGAAGAAGGCAAGGTCTGAGGTTTTCTGAATCCTACTGGTGGACTACCTTCCGCATGATCAGACAATTATGGCCATTATGATGTTCATCTGCTTTCACAACTGAATGAAAAGGTTACACATCACGGAAAATTCCCCAAGGGTGTGATGGTCAAATCACAGCAAAAGACCAAGAATTCCACATGTGCAGGTGTCTATAAGGAGAGGAATACACACAAGACAATAACCACTCACCCGGTCATCTATGTTTTGGAAGTTGCCATCTATGTCATCGTAGACTATATCTGACCCAAAGCTACTTCTCCTTGTACTGTTGGGAGAATGTGAATCTCGTTGAAGCTGCCTGGACAAACACAAAATTTACTAATAACACTTTGCTATCGACAGGTGTGTTTGGCTACAAACCTTTGAAATAACTACCCCTTACCATGAGGCTGTAACATTTATCTACACATAAATGTAATTATCATACATGCCAATTTACACTGATCAGGGGGCTACCTAAAGTCTGAAGTTCGGACTACTTGTTGTCCAACTTCCATTTTGGTGGAAGTCATGGCAGCTGAGCGGGTTACCAGGACTGGGACTTTGTGTGCTGGTGATTAGGTGCTTGAGGTGTCTACTTGAATCCTGCATGGCACTCACCACAACAAAATGTACTAGAATTTGTACTTCACTTAGAAAGTGTAATCCCAAATATTAATGTGTCACATATATGTAATATTGCACAACATTTTTACAAAACACAACAGTTAAATTTGCTTTGAGACTGGTCCTCTCCTTAATTAGCTTCCTAGTCTCTAATGAAGCTTACAGCTTGCTGCACTAATTGCCCAAGTGACTAGCTCTCGATGATCATTCCTGTTTGGAGCCAACATTGTGATCTAAGTACCATATGTTACCATGTATAAGGCGACCTCAGAGACACAGATAAGCAGTCCCTCTAACTTGACCCCTAAAATCAGCATCAAAATAGTATGTTTCATGCATGAGCAGGCCCCCGCCATGGGTCGCAGTCAACTCACACTACCATTCATCTGGCAATTACAGTCTTGGATGTAAAATGTAAGAATGCAAAATGAGAATAATATCTGATTACGATTATACTGACCATTCTTCTAAAAATCCATGTTTGTTTTCCTTTCTATATCTACAATAATACATTAACCTGACAGAAGTAGAAATATAAATTATTTGGCTCAATTTTATTGGAAAAAAAATCTCGTAAATGCGCTTCGTCAACGGGTCCACATCCTTAACTTGTCAAGGAACAAAGTAACAATGTTTCGGGGAGATAATTAATGAAAATGACATCTTGGCTTTCATCACCTCGAACTTTACACTCAAACATGATGTTTAATGCTAAATGTATGCATGAAGCATTTATGTCACAGGTCATAACCTAGCATGCGTCTTTTTTGTCCTCAATATTTGACTTATCTCCAGTAATATACAGTACCTATCTGTCTGGACAGTGCAAACTGCTCGTACAGAACTGTGTCAACTGTTGACAACTGTAGATAGCAATGCAAAAGGGAGGCCTGTTACGACTGCATGCAACTTCCATGTTTGTAATGGGTTCTCCAGAACAGCTTGACTTATTAAGCACGACACCAAGAGACATGGGTACTCTCGAGAAATGTAGTGTTTTGAAGAAACTTTGTACAAGAAAAGGGACAACTCGATAAGTAGACCTTGCCTTGTCACGATTCACAAGGTACATAATTACAGTCTTGCAACTAGAATTGGGCTAGTAGACACTGACTGAGGCCGAGTGAAAGAAACACAACTCAACATCTTCAAGTTTTGACGTTCAGTTCTTTGGCAGCATCAAATTGACCCTTATTCCTTTGCATTAGCTTAGTCAAAGGATGTGCCTGGCAACTGTAAGAGGCAGAACACAACTTAACATGATGCTCCATGGAGTACAGGTCAGAGAGATGGAATGTTAAACACCTATGGTGAAGATCAGAAGTTGGTTGATAAACCTTATGGCAAACAGGCCTACTGGGGATATGATAATGGGTAGATCATCATCAACTGGAGGGTCTTGGGAAGAAGAAGACAATGTTGGGGATGGATGGTTGGACTGGGACAAGGCATTGGCAATCACATTCTACTCCAGGAATATGACTGGCTTTGGTTTTGATGTTGAGTTAGTCGACATTGAGATGGAAGACTAACATACCCCACTGAAAGGGTATTAGTCACAACTCATAAAATCAAGGCCAAGGGATGCTTGATACTTGAAAAGACATCCCTTTTGGTATCATGAGCAGAAACTTTACCTGTCTGTCCAGAAGGATGATGTAAAGGAAGGTAAAGATCAGGACACACGTGCACAGAATGATCTTTGCGCTGCAGTTATCATAACGATTAATTTTCAGTTAATCTACTGTAAAAGACAACGGAAATATGAATATGAGAATTAGAATTGGAATGGGTGGATTGATGGACATGTCAAACAGGTGGACATTGAATAAAGTCATACATACATACAACAGACAAGAATCATGTTGTTTGCAACAATCGATCTGCACAATGGGGAACGATAACATGTGTCCACTTGTCCTGACTAACCTAACCTGAGTTCGATCTCAGCTAAGATCACTATGTTAAATCCATGCGGTCCTTTAATCTTGACCCAACACAATTATCAAATGCCAATTATTAAAATAAAATTACAAAATTTATCTTGATTTTATAATATATCATATCATTAGTATAGTTATAATTATAATTTATTTATTTTCATATTTCAATAACTTTCTTATTTCAAATACCCAGTTTCACTCGTCAGCCATAGAAGCCACTGACAGGTTACATAACTCTGTCGCTTGAGCACTGCAGCAAGCCGTATGTGATGTGATGTGAGGAAAGATTTCAGTTCGTTGAACATAAAGTGTGTAACAGACTCATCATTTTGCTGATTTCTCCATTTCAACAAAAACATGTCAAAATTTGTGTTGCCGCCAATTGCTTCCAGGGGTCAGATGATTTTGTCACCATGGACAGATTTCCACCAGACCCGCAGTTCGTGCTGAATGGGTTTAATCTGAAGCAGACGTTGTGGAAGCCTGTAGTATATAATAAATCAGATAGCTCCATCCCAACCTCAATTACAAGATAGAAAACGATACTTAGTTGTAAGTGATTGATGACCAAAAGGATTATGTACGACACAAAGTGAGAATAATGTTGTAAGTAGCATTATATTGACACCCATCTCGCTTCCCCTTTCTAACAATACATTTAATTGTTCCTAATTATAATGTCAACATTCCCTCTGGATTATGGTAGCCGGAATGCTATATGAGGAAGGAGAGTTCCCTTAGAAGATGACACCTCTATACCACCAGATGACAGTCAGTTGATGACCCAACCCCCTAAGAATAACAACGACCTAGTCAGACATAGGGCTGTGCAATATTACCAGTAAAGCGGTATATACCAGTTCAGTATATGGCATTCTAAGAAGCCTCGGTGAAAGATCAAAGGCGCTGACAATACTTTATCAGACGATAATGTGCACCTTTTGCATTACGTCACTGAGCCATTTCAGTATGCCCCCTCATAATAAAAATTTAGTGCATTACGTCACAATGTAACCGACGTCACGATGACTGTCAGTTGCCATCGCCTCGTACAGCCTCCCACAGTAAACTGCTTCATCACATCCCGTTTCTTGGTTTGCAGTTGCATCACACAGCTAACATCACTGGTGGAAACATTACGTTTATGTTTTCCGAAGGATAAAATGTCTCTGTCTCAAAATGTCTCAAAACTTTACAGAGACACGGTCATGTTTACATTCCTACAATGCAATTGTGGAATGTCACATGACTAGTCAGCTTCAGCTGAATGTACTGATCCACACTTTCACTGGTAGTAGAAATGAGATGGTCATATTGCCTTGTATGGTTTAAGAGAATCACAGATGTATCTGGAGAAGATATCTAACTCGAACATAAACCGAAACGAAACCGTTCATCATTTGTTGCTCTAGTAACGTTTGTCTTAATGTAGGGGGCTGACACATCAAGAGAACAGCGCGTCAGTTAGCTTGCCCTCGTGCTTTAATGATATAATGGTTCAGGGCGAAAGTGTGCTTTATTAAACTATACATGGTGGTAGAACGAACTGTATTTCTTAAATACGATGTGGTTCAGATTCTGCAATATAATGGGCCATCTAGAGTTAGCTCCCTTACAATTATTTTAATCTTATAAACTTTTGTATAAAGTATTCTTAAGTATTTTCTAAAGTACTCAGAGAAATAAAAATAAAATGGTTTGGGGCATTTATTTCATTTATTTCAACACAGCTCAAGTTTGATTGTTAAATATTCTCTGACTATCATTTTTCCCTAGTTTTGTTTTTAACATTTTTGGTTAAATCATCCAAAACAGAGAAGCTTAGAGGAGAACAAATCATGTTGTTTTAAGGGTTCATACACTTGAAAGTAACCTAAATTCTCTGACTTTTCCATGTTTTTTCAAGACTATTTTCTGAATTTTCCATGGCAAGGGCAAATATGGACCCAGTGCCTAAACACAAAATTAAAACTTGAAAGAAAACAAACACCTTTATCATGTTTATTAAATGACTTTAGGTATATATGCATGACTGTCAACCACACAAAATGTCTGTTTAGGGGTTCCTGCATTAAAACATCCAAACACACATCAAATGCCAAACCACACCGACCCAGTTCATTACTTGTTTGACAGCTCCTGCACTTTAATAGCAAGCTGTTCATTGAGTTCTTGTACTCTTTGTTCTTTCTCTTTAACAGCTGATCTCATTGCATTTGACTTTGAAATAAGGGATACCTTTCTCACAGTTTCAGCCTAAAAGGCATAGTCATCTGCAGATTTTGACAATGCTGTAATATCTCCCTCGAATCTCTTCCTTTTCTTCAATTTCATCCAACAGAGATTTTCTCTTCCTGTTTTGTTCTTGTGTTTTCCTACTTGTCCTCTGTTCCTCCAAATAGGTATAATATGCACTTCTGGCTCCTGCTGCAGCTACAAGCATTTTCTTTGTTATTTCCACATTTCCTATGTCACCAACCTGGCCAAGATTATCAAGAATGGATCTCTTTGCAACAAGACTTTTCTCAGCCATGTTATCCAACATGGCTTCCTTATCATAGGAAAAACCCCTTTCAACAGTGGCTTGTCCATGGGATAGCAGAAGTAGCATCTTGGTGACCCTCCACAGATTCCTGTACTCACTTGACGTGTTGAGATATTCATAGTAAAAGCTGTCCAATCTATTATGTCCAAGCTCAAACTGAGTGAACTTCTCACTTTATGAACTGTTAATCATATCCTCCCTGAACTGTGTGAATTCAGATTATATATAGTGTCACACAAGCCTTCATCTACTCTCTTAGCATCTACCAGCAGATTTAAGGTTTGCATGAACTGGTATTGGCTTCTCTCTTTCATTGGTATAAGTACAACAGGCACCATCCATTCCAGGGAGAGAACAAGACGATACTTCACTGGGAACTTCACAAGTTTTTTTTAAGTAACGAGTAGATTATTTACTTGTTTGTGTACACAACCAAGATTAGACTACTGCTCACGACCTCAGACGCTGGGCATGCATACTGTTTCAAGCTCCGCGAACCTATTCACTGCGCATACGTTATGGACGCAGCGCAGCACAGCTGTTGAAACCAGTTTTCCCAGCGCTGGGGGGAATTTAGTGAAACGCTTTTTTTTCATCGCGTTTTTTTCAACTTCATAGGTTGAATTGGCATTTTTGATGATTTGTTTCGGTAAGTGCATACCTAAAGGTACCAGAATCTGCAAAGTTGTGTTTTACGTTGCATGTGACCTTTAAGATATCTGATGACATGAAGGGCAGCATGGGCATGTCTGTCTGATACTTTGTCAGAAATGGGGTTATCACCTTGGCAATAGACAGAAAGACCTGTACTTTCGCTTCAAGTAAGCCATCCTTGCTGACTGTCAACAAAGGTTTGTAGGATTTGTTCTGTGGTTTTGTGACTTTCTTTGACTTGGCAGTCTGCATGTATATCTTGACATGTGGCCACACCTGAAGTACACGATCTGCTACATCCACATTCTCCAACCATCTGTCTTTGCAGAACTGTAGAGGAATAACTGCCAGCCTGGAAAAAAGATTCAAATATAAATTTAACTTCCGAACACCAATGATAAAACCTGAATCAATGTCAATTTAACAGCTACATATTTAAGAAATCAGTGATTAAGCTCTAATAAAGGCTTTACGTTTGCATTTAAGAATTCAGAAATTACACAAAACTTACAACATAATTTTTTCTTACCCAGTCATTAATGTTGTAATATAAGGAACTAAAACAGGAACAAAATGTACATGAAAAAGATGAAATACAACACACAAACACAACACAAATGATAAACTAAATTTTTTAAAAATATACAATATAACAAGTCAAACACTGTACAGTACTGTATGTAACAAATAATGACTTGTTTTCAATTGTAAAAATACAACATTAGTTTCCTGTAACACTGATGAAGTCCACTCTCTGAGCTGGAGATTCATCAAACAAGCAGAACAAGGATGACATCCAAGACTCAAGATCCCACCTGGAAGCAGAGTTACCAGCCCTGAATGAATTGTGAACAACCAGGAGCCCCCAACTACCAACATTAAGAAGTTTTTCGTGGCATACCTTCTCAATATCCTCAGCCAGTAGGTTATACAATTTCCAGTGCACATTTGGACCATCCACTGATAGCTGGAGCAAGTTTTGAAAACTGATATCCCCATATGTCTCATGAAATTCAGCATAAAGTTCCTGTGCCGATGCATGTCCCATAAATGTTGATGTACCTTGATGTAACCTGCAACAATTAAAAGCACTTAATGAAAAATTTGTTTCTAAACCTATTTCAACAGAAATAAAAATAACTTAAACATTTATCATGTACTCCGACACTATTGACAAAGTGTGTAATAATGCACAATATGAGAGTAAGAGTAAAATGAACAACAAGGAACTACATATTTAACTCAACTTTGCTTGTCAAAAAAAATCTCTGGCCTTGGCACCGGGCAAGTCATAATTTCCACCTCTGAATTTTACACATAACTGTTTCTTTTATTCGGCTGTAGTATACTAATTACTATGTTTAGGTTACATCTAAATAGTACTCAGCTGGCAGAATGCAGCTATTATTAAATCACGAATACTTCATTCACATCAGAGGAATAATCATTTCATAATTATTCATTATTTAATATGTCATCATAATTTTGGCACTTTGAAACTAATTAATTATCATTTACTAAATAATGTTATAATTTTGACAACACTTATATATGATCAAGATTGCAAACTAATTACACATACCTGTGACCTATTCCAAATTCTTGTGTGAATATCAAATTGTTTCTTCTGTAGCTTGTTATTCACTGATTCATTGAAGAGAAGAACAGTTTAACTTCAAGACCTCGTGATTTCTTTGACCTGGTTACTCAGGTACGGTCCAATTCCGAATGTGGCTAGGTATGCAGCCTTCCTCTCACCGCATGTCATTTTTGCAGCAATGTTGTTATCCAGGAACATACTTTGAAATAATGAAACAACATCATCGCAGCTTTTCAAATAATAATGGCTATTCACAACTTTCAGTGTCCAAAGTATCTCGGCCTTCAAAACGTCATTTGATGACACAAATGACTCCAAAGTTCCTGTTTTGGACGTAGACTGAACAGCTTCTTCCAAACTCTTCTCGGTCATGTTCGTTATATCAATAATTTTGTTCAGCTCCAGTTGCAAGAGTTTTGTGTTTGGAGGGCTTTAAATGACTTTTAAGGGCTGTCTTGCCCTTACTCGTAACATCGATGTCTTTCATGCAAAGGCAACATTCCACTTAGAATTTACCTTGTGGGCTCCTTCTTATCCCTGAATACTTCCACAGCCATGCAGCATTAGAAGTACAACCACCTGGCATAGTACCCGAGCCAATCTCAAGTAACAGTTACTGTTCACAAACTGTGAAACAAGTTGACCTTGTTTCCCTTTCTGTCATTTCACGCCATTTACAAATGGAAGTTTCGGAGAGCTGGAGTGATGTATGAAATGAATAATTGATTAATATTATCAATTTACTCAATGGATTCATAGATTAATTAAATATTATGTTGCTTGATATTTATTTCATCGGAAAAACAAAACAGATGGGCAAAATTGCTCAATTTCTCACTTTTCATCGTCATAAAAATGATTCAAAACTCTTAAAATTTGCCAGCCACATTTTTTTATTTAAGCAAAATTCTGTTACTCCTTACAGCACTGCCACGCACCACTGTTATATTAAACAATGATGTTCAGAGCTGCACAGAATGCTGGTAGATAGGTTCTTCGCAAAATCTCATCCCATCTCATTGTAATTTTAAAATAAGAGTAACAAAAATTAATTCATGGACTGAAATTTCACATGCACTTTTCCAGGACTTTTCTAAATATGTGCCCATTTTTCATAGCTTTCAAGGCCTGGCGGTGTAATATTGATTTTCCAAAACTTTTCCTAGGTTCCAGGACCTGTGTGAACCCTGTGTTTTCATCCCTTGAAATTTCATGTCAAAATGTGCATTTATGATGCAGATATAGATATAGTATGCAAATGAGGTTTGCGTGCATAACATATTTAATGAACAATGCCATATACCATTCATTCTAAATTTCTTACATCCTAGTTGACATGCTAAATAACTGATAAAGGGGTAGTAATTGTCCTGATGCAGAAAACATGCATATTTGATGCACATGCTATTTCAAATACACGGTGAATTTAAAAGCATGCTTCAAGGTTGACGCAATGCTACTGGGCCCAAAGTTCAGAAAATCTAAGACTGTAATTGGCAGTTGTTTGAAACAACTTAGTTTATTGTTTTCCAGTCAGCTGATCTGTGCTCAT
Organism: Haliotis asinina; assembly: GCF_037392515.1. Lineage (NCBI taxonomy): Eukaryota > Metazoa > Mollusca > Gastropoda > Lepetellida > Haliotidae > Haliotis > Haliotis asinina. The sequence continues at coordinate 33,538,581 of NC_090284.1, forward strand.
TGAATACCTAACCTGCCTTAACTTGTTACTGAACAATCACACTTGATTTCTCTGTACATTTTTCATGCCTGTATTCTTGTTGAAAGTTTACTATTCACAGCTTTCACTGTCATTTGCACAATAGTGCAAATGCATCTTCCCTTCTAAACAGTGCTGCAGGTAGTTGTAACCACCATTGTTGACTGAGACCTTGCAGGTTTTAACATAATTCTAAATCTGCTGAATATGCAATTTTTTTGTTAGTTTTACCTGTAAAGTAGTATTCTGGATGATGAGGGGATGAACTTGTTTATTTTTATTAAATCGCCAAAGACCAAGTTGCTGTGCCGGAAGCATACAAAACTAAGTCATCCCCTCGGAAGTCCTGTGTACATGCCTCCCACACACATCAGAAATGTGGACAGAAGCTTCTCATACTCATGAGACTTTTAAAATATGATATACTCAATGACGAGTGCGTAATTGTCCTGTTTTCGATCACGTCGCCATGATTTGGTGATGCACCTTTAGAGTTTATACAGTAAGGGGGTTGGATAGTAAACCGGGACTTAGTTTAGCGATCTTTCCGACCTGTGGTGGTCGCCTGTGAGTGAAACCAGGTATGCCTGATCACAGTCCAGTACATTATTACCTTTTTGTATCTATGCCATATTGCATTCATGCATGTCAATAATGTGCTCCAAATTACCTCTTTGGAATGAAGTCAGAGTAGGGATATTCCTGGGTCCATCCACATATATATTTTGCGTCAGTATTCAGACATTATCACCAAAGTAATATTACGCATATTAGAATATGAAAGTCAGAGAAGGGTCATTATTGTTAGTTTTTTATTGGGCATAGCACCCACACTATATGGGCAAGCTCTGTCACAGACACGGGAAGAGTACCTATCACACTTTAAAGTGCAAAAGTACTTACAAGTACCATCTGAATCACGCGGTGACGCTGTCTGCAGAAAGTAAACTTCCTGACGGGATCACGTGACTTAGATCATGTGGCAGGCTATTTTTAACTTGCGACAGGTAGCAGGGGTCGATTTATATACAGTACAATTACAGTGTGGTTTACCGTAATCCTACTTAACATGTGTTTTAGTTACTGATAAGATGTTCTCACACCCGCAAAATCCTAATGAACAATCCGAGTGACACGCATCTGTATTGGTTTGATGGTTAATTAATCAATTCACATGAAATGCCTTTTGATAGATTAAGAATGAAATCACATAATCATGCGGTAAACGTTATTGCCGTGACACATACACATGCACGTTGCACAGATCTTTTGTCCGGATAACTGGATCATTTTTCAATGGAAATCTATGGGAATGATCTGAAAATTTCCCCAGGTACAAACTAGACCAGCCCATATTATACCTCGGGTATCGTCCGGGATAGCCCAGTTAACCTCGGGTATAATCTGAGAAAAACAGTTTATAATTCTAATTCTGTCAGGTTAACGTATTATTGTAGATATAGAAAGGAAAAAAAACAAATTTTTAGAATAATGGTCAGTATAATCTTAATCAGGTACTATTCTCACTTTGCATACTTACTTTTTACATCCAAGACTGTCTTGTGAGTTGACTGTGACCCATCGCAGAGGGGGGTCAACTTATGCAAAAAACATACCATACTGACACTGATTTTAGGGGTCAAGTTAGGGGATCGCCTTGTATATGGGGGTCAGTTTATATGCAATGATATATGGTATTCTTTATGAATATGTCTACTACTTATGATCATGTCAAATGTTTTGGCATGTATATAGAACGGTGGAGTTAAGTTTGAAAATGCCAAAAATATTTCATTCAGAAATCCCAAACTACTAAAAGGCACCAGTATGCCACTAACCTATCTATCTGCCAATTTTGATGAAGAATTATTTAACACTTGTGAAGTACCGCTGCGGAAAGAATCAAGTTTAATACCACCCTACCCCCACCCTCTTCAGGGTATAACAAGTGCACCGATGAAAGACAAACAGGCATTTACATGAGTACAGCTTGCCAGCTAAACAGTTGTACAGGCATACACCATTTGACTGGACAGTTGTATGTATACATGAAAAATGAAATCTTTTCATATACTCACCTAGCATAAGCAGCAGATGTGAGTCTTCTGTTGGGACTGAAAGAGACAAAAACAAAATTAAAGGAATTTCAGTTTAAATTTCTATCATGTGATACTTGTTACTTCATATGCAATAGTTGTGAAGTAACTTTAATTTCAATGAACATGTGTGATATAATTCTCAGTGAAGTGTACACGAGGGACATATCGGGACATTATGTGATGTCTTCAGTTGGATCGAATCTGGACTTCTGAGGATGACCCAAGAAACACAGGTATGATAGGTGCGAGAGGAGAATTATGGCAGTATATTTTATTCACAACTTCTTTTGCCAGTTCATAGAAAGTCACCTTCATGGTCTCATGAGATAATGATCAGTGTGGTAACACTAATAAATGACCATGCCAATAGTGATAAGCCAGATAGCAGTTTGAACCTTTGACCACTGATTGCAAAGTGTAGGTAAGGTAAACAACACAGGTTTATGGGAACATGTAGGTTGGCATCATACTATAAACTGATTAACCAATCTCCTAGTCTGAGAGAGTAAATCTTGACTAGTTCCACCTGAATGCTGAGACTGCATACTAAGTAATCTCTGTTGAGCACGTTTAGAATGATAATCATGCACATATTTGATTTCATCATACAATGGGTACCCCTGCGAAACTCAGTTCATGAGTTCATGAGTTCATGAAGTCTTCATGAAGTTCATGAAGACTTCATGAAGAGTTCATGAAGTTCATCAACTTTCGCTTAAATCTTCATGAACTTACTTCATGAAGACACACTTCATGAAGACTTCGTCAACTTCATGAAGTAATTTCACACTTCATGAAGTTTTGTTACTTCATGAAGACATATTTCATGAAGAGTTCTTCAACTTCATGAAGTTATTTCACACTTCATGAAGTTATATGTTACTTCATGAAGTTTTTGTTCATGAAGTAAGTCTAATCTTATTCACTACAAATTTCCAGAGTAAACTACATTAAAAAGAAAATACAGAATAAATATTACAAGCTGCAATACTTTTATTCATGTTACATAAGTTGTTATGTAAATGATTACAGATGAGGCATAAACATACTTTCCACATATTTAATTAAGTTTAAATTATCTGTAAATCCTATCTCTTGTGGCATTACTAGTGTTTGTCTAGTAATTTTTGTTGTTGTTTCATAATTTATACAACAAACAATGCATGAATGAACGCTAAACGATTCTGTGCCTAACAGGAGTTGTTTTAGTAACATAGGGACAGTTCAAGTTAAAACTTACCTTCCTAAAATAGCTGCGTAACCAGTTGGTACGGTGGAAGTTTTCTACTTGTCTTCCTTATTCATATTTACTCCATAAAGTAAAGTTTTCCTGTCAAAATCGTCTCATTTCTTTGAATTTCTCCCGTGATTGCTCACGATCGGACATGCATGCAGATACTTTACTATCGCAAGAACGTCTTCCGCAAAGTTCATAACGAAGCAAAAACATAAAACTGTCAAAAACATTAACAGTCGACTCGGTACTAGAAAAAAAAGAAACGTGGAAAAATATTTTGATATCGCCATGCTTCTGACAGCTTTCATAACCCGCAAGTTGATCTTTTCGTTGAAAACATTCAATGCTCTCAATTTTAGAACACATTCCACTGTCACTCCCTGTCCAGCACGATATGACCCTAAAACTACGTCAGTTTAGAATAATGAAATAAAATTTATGACCAAGGACATGTGCATTATAAACTATTCTTCCAAGTTATGATCGACAACGGAACGTGAACTCAGAACATGTTTTTACGGGATCCCCGCCGTTGACAATAATACGACATGTATATTGACAAGTTCTAATTTCAATATTGATACCTAAATATTGTAATTCTTGCCATTATTTGTTCATAAGACGAGAAATTATACACTGTCGGTATGATGGAGTAACTTTCGCGCCAAAACTGCCCCACATTTGTTCTTCCGAAATCTATTGCGACTTTAAGAACGGATAACAATAATCATACATCTTATTTTATTTATAGACACGATTTATTCCTGATCTAAGCTTTATATTTACACTTAATTTTTCTTTTCTATCAAAAAATGTCTTTACTTCAAACTTGCAACATTCGATACGGAAAGACACGACCATTTCCCAGCATGACGCCATTGCTGCTGTCTTCGAGTGCGAGAGTGAGGCGGAGGGCGCCAAATGCAACTTCGCCAACAGACAACGATTCAGGCGATGAATATCACTAATGAATTTGTGATTCGCGCATTTCGTGGATAATACAACGATGGATATGTCAAGAACTGTCTCAAGATAAAGGAATCGACTAGATTAACTGCCTATGGATGCATCGCAAGGTGATTTCCATGAGCGGTACGTAAATAACAACAATTTTGAAATTATTTTGAGTGCCAGAATATGCATAAACAAACATTGGTGAAGGGATAAGCAACTCTCTTTGAGGAGAATGACAGAAACATTTATTAAACATATAGCAGTGTATCAAGTGTTGTTTTAACACAGTGTATGTCTCTTAGTCTCAGAAGGAAAATCAGTAATGTGTACGGAATGATAATGTGAACTTTGTGTACGATGGGACTTACACAGGGGCATGTAATGCTGGTGACTTAAATCTGAGCACATGCAGATGGTGTCAGAGTTCAAGGTGCTAGTTTGGTGCTAAGTTTTTTTGGCTTAGATTATAAACAACAAAATAAATTCAAATGAAAAGGGAGATAATTGCTATAGGCACTTTCAGGGATGTTTCATTTTCTCTCTGTCGTTTTTGTATTCAGTTTTGGAATAATTACCGATTGTAAATTAAAAGTGAATGTGCCACAATGTTTAGTCATCTATTTGAGTTGGAAATAGGTTCAGTTACATGAAGATACGTTTTTCTACTTTATGATGTGCTGATTATTTTAAGTGTTGGGAAATGCAGATATTTCAGAATATGTTTGATTATGAATGTAGACTAGTGATTAAGAAGCCAGTTTTGTTACTTGATATGCACTCTTTGTATTAAAATAATTTAAGGTCATCAGTGTAAAATTAAATTATTAAATTATTTAAAATAGTTTAATTAATCAGGTGAAAAATTATCTGAAACAAGTTATATATACTTAACATTTTGAGCTATTTTTTTTTTTAAACAACAAAGTTTCAGTATTTGCTTTAGACTCTTTGAAATGGAAAGACTATGATTAAATGTTGTTGGTTGCAATGTTTTTTAGATTTCCACTGGGCGATTCTGAGGAAATGGGGGCGATTCTGCAAATGTTGAAACACAAAGATGAAGTTCTCCTCGATGATTATATTCCTGAGCCAAAGTGTTCACTCTCGCACTGAAGACTTGGGTTTGATTCGTAACATGAGTACAATGTATGTAGCCCTTCTCTTGGGTTCCTTGTTGTGATATTGCTGGAACTCAACTCAGTCACTAACCATTCGTAAACCAAAGTGGGCATCTTCAGTGATGTTACCACTGCTCTTCCTGAAGGTTCTTCCATCCTGTGTCTTCTGAGATTAATTGTGATGCCCCATGTACAACTTCCAGGTAGATGATTAAATGCCCTGTTGTAAATTCTCTGTTGGTTGTGACTCTCATTGTCTACTTAAAAACATATAGTCTGAAGGGATTACACTTTCTGAAATTGCATATTACAATCTACTGCATGAAATGGTGTTCCTAATGAGTTCATTTTCCTGGATACAGACTGATTGACATCCAAGCTGTAGTAAAGATAGAACAAGTAAATATGGATGACATCTTCTTTAATTATAGAGCACAATGTTTGGGTACAGGTTCTTGTGTTGTTTTTAAATAATTAATGAGAATTTTCTGCTGAAGATTTGAATAAAAAGGAAATCCCATCAAAATCTAGTTTTCTGTTTGTGTCCTCTTTGCTGCTTGATGTTTAATTTATGTTACATCTATTGGTGATGAATTTATATGTTGCCTGCCAGCTTGCATGGCATGGTCAGATTATGTGACTTGTGTTGCAGAAAAAGGCCGAAAAAGCTCTTCATGAACTCTTCATGAAGTATCTTCATGAACTCTTCATGAAGTATCTTCATGAACTCTTCATGAAGTATCTTCATGAATTCTTCATGAACTCTTCATGAAGTATCTTCATGAACTCTTCATGAACTCTTCATGAAGTATCTTCATGAACTCTTCAGGAAGTATCTTCATGAACTCTTCATGAAGTATCTTCATGAACTCTTCATGAAGTATCTTCATGAATTCTTCATGAACTCTTCATGAAGTGTCTTCATGAAGTATCTTCATGAACTCATCATGAAGTAGATGTCTCATTTAATGTTCATGAATTCTTCATGAAGTTTTCATGAAGTTTTCATGAAGTCTTCATGAAGAATTCATGATCTTTTCGCAAGGGCGGGAACTACATGACATAACGCAGTCAAATGAGTGATCAGTAGAAAACTGCTTCACCAAGCTTGTGACATCACATATTACTACGCACGTATTTGTAACGTCATAGATATGCAGGCACATCTCTGGAAGTTTAGTTTCAAGATCTGTGGCAAATGAAATCATGTTTTTTTTAATTTTAAAGTAAGAATGACATTGTATGATAAATAGGTTATCACACTCGTGTGTTTTGGGAAGGTTAATACCCTGCATTAACAAAAAACACTATGTATTGAGCTTGCCAAGGCTCACTAAATACAATGTTTACTCCCAATGAAGGATATTGACCATCCTAAAACACACTCGCTTGATAACCTATATATATTTAAGTTTTTTAAAATCCTTCATGTATTCAACATGAGTGATTTGTTGCTATTTCTTCAGGTTTTTTAGTGAAGAATTCATGGAGAGGAAATAAGTAACTAACATTTCTAGAAAGCAGCTGAAGAGATATATTCATAGTGTATTCATTTTTAACACTATCACATTGATAATTATTCTTTATTTAATTTTGGCAATGTATAAGGTATTTTACAAAATGTTCAATTAATCTTCATGTGAATCGTCATGTTACATATCTTGTTTGAATCTATAATTCATATATCAGAAGTCTTGAAGAAACCAGTAATAGGTAGCAAATTCTTTTACCTGGAAGCAGCATTTCCTACTGCGTAAAATACATTATGTAACTATTTCATAGCATGATAAGTACCTCTGTGTACTGGTATCAAGTTCTGCAAAAGTAATAGCAGATGACATTTAATCACCTTTGTTGCGGTCAAATGGCCTATTTATAGTTACATTGGGATCATGTGATCTGTGGTAAGTCACATGACTAAAAAAGGGAAGAAAACTGGGGGAGGGGCATGCGGTGCTATGCAGTTTTGGGAGGCTGGCGCAAGTGACAGTGTCAGGCAGAAAGCAGCGTTGCCATATGGTTTTTCACCCGGCAACAACAGGGACACAGTGTACACAGAATGATGAACAGAATAAAGGTTTGCTGTGTTGGAACCGTAGAAGTTATTTGTACAGACATTTGCAGCGGTCACAAAAAGTTGAAAAACCTAGGACAGCGAGAGAGCGTGGACAACACAACACAGTTTGACAGCGCACGTGGTGTTCAGTTAAGTTGATATTTCGCACTCTACACTCAAATATTACAATGACAGTTGATAATTCTGAACGCTGAAAGGGCTTTGTCGTGAAATATTGACTTATAGTGACTTTGTTTGTATTTTGGATCTGCCGAATTTTCCCACTTCGCACGTGAATCTCGTGCATGTAACCGGAAGCGACGACCTGAGGTTTGTTTACAAAGTGGCAAGCATGTTTCCGGTTTACCGCTGTCTCGTCGCGCAGAGTCAGAGGTCTGAAGTTTCACTCAGAAATTAGCAGTTTTGAATTACAAGTTGAATATCTGCATTGATAAATGATAGTTGATGTCAGCATGTCGTCAGAAGGCGAATTAGATAGGATGGAAAGGAACACAGACTTAAAGGAAGACGGTATGTCTGTCAGATCAAGGACTTTGTCAGAGAAAGGACGTTTGTATAAAATACAGAGATTAAAGGAAGAAAAGTGTAAACTTTGTTGGATTGTAACAAAAGAAAAGAGCATTATTGAAGATTTGCTGAAGAGTAATGCTGAAGTGACAGATATTCAGGAACATTATGTTAAATGGAAGGATAAATACAGTGCTTTTCTTCAGTCATATGATTCATATTGCAATATAGTTACACCAAAAGTTGTTGATGCAGATGTTCAGTCATGGTTTGCTAAAAAGGACAGTATGTTTCGTAGTTTCAAGGCTGAAATGGAGGTGTGGATAGAAGATAATGCACAGAGCCTTGGAAAGGTTGAGAAGGCTAGTGTAGCATGTAGTGCTCGGTCAAATAAATCTGACAGCAAGAAATCTTCAGGTCACTGCTCCAAAGATTCAGATAGTAGTAGTGTGTCATCTACAAGAGTGAAGATGGTAGCTAAGCTGGCAGAGTTAAAGGCACGTTCTGAGTGTCTTCAGCAGAGGCATGCCTTAGAGGAGGAAGAATACTATCTTAAACAGAAGAAAGAAAAGTTAGCGATGGATACAGAATTGGCAGTTGCTCATGCTCAGGTAGAAGCACTTGAGGAACTGGAGATTACAGACAGTGTGAGTAGAATGAATCACAACAAACAAGTTAAGAGTGGTAAATCTGTTCCTCCAGTGGTTCAGAGTGGTACATCTGTTCCTCAAACAGCACAGTTTCCAACTAGTCACACTTACGTTCAACATGTGCCTCAGACACAAGTGCTTGAGGATTATTGTGTTCCACACAATATAGAAAATGCCACCATGAAGATGGTCATTGAGAATCAGCGATTAGCTACGTTACCAGAGCGAAAAGTTCCTGTGTTCAGAGGAGATCCTTTGGAATATAAGACATTCATCATGGCATTTGAACACTGCATAGAAAGTAAGACAGACAGTTTCAAAGATAGACTTTATTATTTGGAGCAGTTTACTAGTGGAATGCCAGGGGAATTGGTGCGGAGTTGTATTCACATGGATCCGGAGCGTGGCTATACAAGAGCTAAACAGCTGCTTCAGACCAAGTTTGGAAACAAGTTTAAAGTTGCTACAGCATACAAAGAGAAAGCTCTACAATGGCCACATATTAAAGCTGAAGATAGTGATGAACTGAACAGATATTCATTATATCTGCTTGAGTGCTACAACAGCATGGCAGACATTGAGTATTTGAGGGAGCTGGAGCACCCCCAAAACATGAAAATTATCATTTCTAAGTTACCTTACAAGATGCGGGACAGATGGCGTAGCCTTGTGTTTACCATTCAGGAGAAAAAGGACAAAAAGCTAACTTTCCAAGATTTAGTTACATTTGTTGAAGAACAGGCACAGATATTAGCGGATCCATTGTATGGTAACATTGAGGATGGAAAACAAGTGCCACCAAGAGTGAACAGACAGAGACAAGACAGGATGAAAAGTACAAGAGGCAGTAGCTTTGTGACTAACATCGAAACACAAGACAGAACAATGGTTGATAAGATGAAATGTAGAAACTCTCAGGTGTCAAACAGACAGTGGAAATTTCCATCAGTGTGTTCCTTTTGTGGGGAACAGCATGATTTGAACTTGTGTAAGAACCTGAGAAATATGCCATATTCTGAAAAGCTTGACTTTCTCAAATCAAAAGCTTTGTGCTTTGGATGTTTATGCTCAGGGCATTTGAGTAAACATTGTACTAACAGACTGAAATGCAATGTGTGTGGACGCATGCATGCAACTGTTTTACATTCTCAGTTTTATGACAAAGATAATAATGCATTCAAGGATAATGCTAGAGACACTAAAACAGATGTGAAGGTTGCTTGTAATAACTCTGTAAGCATGTGTGAAAGTGTGACATATGGTTGTGGTAGTGGAACAAGCGGCACTTTGCCTATTGTGCCTGTCAGGGTGATGTTGGAGAATAGTGATAGGTGTTACAAAACCTACGCATTTCTTGATTATGGAAGCTCTGCTTCATTTTGTACAGAAAGTCTGATGAGAAATTTGGGTATAGAAGGTAGGAAAACCCACATTATGTTGCAGACTATGAATCAGAAAAGGTCAGTTCAGTGTTATACAGTGCCAGGCTTGGTAGTGACAGATTTGAAGGGTGAAAATTGTGTGAAGTTACCAAAACTGTACACTCAGAAAGAGATTCCGGTCACCAGAAATGATGCATTTGATTGGAAAGCTTTGGGTAAGTGGTCTTACTTAGAGGAAGTTACATTGCCACAAGTAGTATAGGGAATGACAGTTCTAAAACACTTTCAAGAAAAGTCTCTACAAAGCCTTATTTAGTAAATAAGGCTTTGGTTGGGTCCTTAGCTCTTGCTACTATTACCCCTACTACTTAACGTGTGTTGGAGGTAACACTGTGCCGTACGGTACGATCAATAATTCTTCTCTTACAAACCCCCTACCCGGCCCATCCCTCAAGTAGTATAAGTTAGGTTCGTCGGCTTTCATATCCACTTTATCTATGTTGTAAGTTTTGACTGACCATATAGGATCGGTGGCCCGCTTACGGCTATCACCCTCGTGTTCCCCCGGCTGGTATAGATACCTAACTAGGGCCCTATCTGGTATCTGTTTCTCCTTCCCACGCAATGGAGCGGCCGACTCTGCAACTATTGATTTTAGTTTGATAGCGTCTGCCGGTTTCTTACCGGTGAGACGGGTGACTTCATGGTTGATTGCCGACACCACCTTGGGTAACCTCGTGACCCATTCAGTCGATCGTTTTCCAGGGGTGACCATCTCCCTAGCATACTGATGGCCGAACAAGCGCTCAGCCAAATCCTATTAAATCTCTCAACTATGGCTTGGCTGCGATGGGCTCCGGCCGTGCCACGCCTGACCTTTGTATCGTGTTTGGCTAGCAGTTGTGACACGGCACCCATGAACTCCCGTCCGGGGTCAACTTGCAGCTCTGTTGGCCACGTCAGCGGACTGCGTTTGTATATGCGTTCGAATCCTCTGGCTACCTGGGCCGAATCTTTCGTGGTCAAGGGTTCGGCTTCCTTGTAACGACTGGCTACGTCCACTACGGTTAAGGCATACTTGTACCTCTTGTCGTGGGGTAGGAACAGTAGGTCTGCCTGGTGAACGCTATTAGGTATGTTAATACCGAACCTCCTTCTAGGCACGTAGTGTGGTGCCGGCAAATAGATCTGCCACAGGGCTTGTTTTTCAAGCCACGCTTTGGCTTCCTCCGGGGGTACTCGCGCTATTTTAGCTAGCTTATCTACTGCGCTAGCTCCTTTCCAGTACCCACGCGGGCTGTAGTAAATAGCCTCAAATTTTCATGTCCATACGCGTATGTGTTTATCCCATCAATAGCTATCCAACGTTTCGTGTCCATAGGCGACAGGGACGTCTTGTTTATAGTCAGTCCGTATATCTTATGCCCATCACTTCTAAGTGTGTTCATTTTATGTCTAAAGGTACGGGTCTTGAACAGGGCTTCCTTGAATCTGGCGTGTTTGATGTGTTGTTTCACCACATACTTCTTAACCCCCTTAGCCTTCCGGATCTCACTATTGTCGGCTTTCAGTATGGAGTACATCTTAGGTCTCAAACCTATGTACTCGGCTATGGGCGTGCCAGCACACTCGTCCTTCATCTTACCTAGGACCTTTTTATTTACCGTACTGTGTATGGCATGGGTCTTAGGGTAGTCGCTGGTGTCGTATAAATCGAGGTGTTTTTTCATGTCCTCGTACACGTCCTCGGTTCGAATCTCCATCAGCAGGGAATCCGTGTCAGTGTACAGCACTTCACACCTGTCGCCGTACTGTTTCTTGAGCTCATTGTAGTAAAAGTCGTACATCAGGTGTTTGGATAAATCGAGGATGCTCATCCCCACAGGCCGGTTGAATTTTATGTGACTTTTCTTCATGTGTAGGGCAACCAGGTTGTCTGTGAATATCTTACTACGGTTGAATGCCGGACTGGCTATCAATCTCCTGAGCTTGTCTTCCTCACTCGACCGAACCAGCTTCACGGTCACGCGTTTCCTCAGGTTCTCCATAGTCTTACCAAACACCGAGTTGTTCATGAGCTTGTAGAGATTTTTCTCAAAATCACTGGTGGCTTTTTTTCGTAGGTCTGTGTTCATTCTGATGTAGGGCTCCATCCATGGGCTCTGGTCGAACATGAGCACCCTGTGTATTTTGGTCAGCCTCATACCCAACGACAGGTACAGCTGTAGGTTGCGATAGTGAACGATGTACTTGGTCTTATTCATTAAGTTAGGCACGAGTTTTTCAACGTCTGTCACACGCCCACCTAACAAGTTATGTTGGTACTCAGACATCCAGTCTGGGTTAACCCTCATACGTTCGGGGGCCAGGGGGTAGCTGTTGTGCAATGTGTGTAATTCCTTGGTATACTCTAAGTCAACCTCGAGGATATAACCTTTGTTCGAATCTGGTGCAACCCCCATAACATCAACGTGGGGTACCCATTCGAATCCCCCTGTAGGTAGATACTGACTCATGGCCCAGCCGTACAGGTTGTTTGCGTCGAGGTTTAGAATGTGATTGGTTGGCTTGTTAGGATCGTAACCTTTCACGTATTGATTATTTGCTTTCGCGTATCGTTTGGATGCCATGGAAATCCCACCTCGCAAGCCTTTCTCAATGAATAGGTGCATGTCGTAATCTGTGAGCAATTCCAAATTAACTCCGGTCTTTTTAAGCAAGGCGTCCCACGACAGACCTGGGCTGGTGTAATACCATGCGGGGTCGAGTTTATACTGCTTGAAACACGTCCGCCTAAACGTCTCAAACACGTCGGCTAACAGCAGTACATCTGTCCTCAAGTACAGGTCGTGATAATCACCCAGGTTCTTACAACCCAGTTTATTCCATACGTTAGTCGCATGCGAGTAATCATCTCGTGAGACGGACGCCTCATTCAGCTTGCTATAAAAGCAGTCAATAGGGGGTAGTCTGGTCTCGGTGAACTTGACCCAACTATCCATGTACTCATAGGGGTACACACCCTTCCTCATAAGCAGGGGTCTAGTCTCGGCGTCTGTGTATCGATCGGTGATAGGGAAGGTATTGTTGGCCTTGACCAGACTGTCAAGTGACGACAGGAGGAACTGAAACGAGTCAATGAACCTAAGTCCGTTTAAGCTGAAGGAGATGTATCTCTCCATGTTGTTGGGGATGCACGTTATATTACCATCGATTTTCGCAATGGCCTGCATGATCAAGTGTGAGTCGTACCCTCTCAAGTTGTGAAAGACAACGGGGATGTTTATTGTCTTAGGGTTGATTTTAAGCTTGAGGTTGCACGCGCTGTGAGCGGCGCCTCTATACTTACCAGTTATGTGGCAGTGATCTCTCACCGAATCACCGTTAAGTGGTGAGTCACACACGTGACATTTAGTGCTACTAGCGTGAGCTAGCCTGTCGACTCGGGTCATACGCATGGGAGCTATTCTATACAATGCATTCCTAATAATTTTTTCTTCCTCCTGCAAACACTTTAGAAACCTTTCAGCCGCGTCAGGGCCCCTATACACTACCGGAGCTTTCGTTTCCCCGTCACAACGGACGACAATGTATCCAAACCCACAGGCTTTATGCTCTTGTGTCTTGTGGGTGAAGGGAGCCTCGCCGGCGGCATCACTGGTGGAATCCCCACCCACAACCAAGGCTTCGAAGTCGGCGTATATGATATAAGGCACAGACATTTGGTTCTTGTGGTTACTGAATTTTAGGATATTATCACCTTCCTTAGGCATGTCGACTCGTATGGCCGTCTGCCCCACACCTTGGCAATCCTCCCGGTGGGATTCTAATAAATCAGCTCGACTGAAACCGTGTAGGCATCGTACACAAAAGTGTTTTTCCCCATCGTGTTTCGACTGGTCGTGCAACAACCGGCTGAGATGTTTTATCCACGTGTAGTGATACTTTTCACCTCGTTGGATCATGAATATATTGATAACTTGGCGATCCTTCACCGGGCTGACCCTGTGTACTATTGTTTTGTTACCTTCGTGTCCAAAGACATTTATAGCCAGATTATTCTGTTTTTCTACTTTAGTGATCTGGGATATGGGGGTGGGTTCATCTATACTATCCCAGTTGAGCCCATCATCCTGAGGATAATTAGAAGGCCTGTTCGGATTAGTGTCAGCTGGAAATAAGGCTGACCTGATAGCTAACCTCAGGCAATCGTTTCCTCTATTCTTAACGTTTACTATGGCATGTTTGTTCCTATAGTAGTGAGGCAAGGCTAGGTATGACCCGCCTCTGAATGGCACGTAGTTAGCTATGTCTAGATAGACATTATCGATTTTATCTACAGCCCACCCGGACCCCAAGTGTGTGTAGCGTTCTAGGTATTCTCGTATCTGCTGAAAACTGGTATCGATTGATGCGTCAATGGTCTCTGTATGTGTGACGACCTCTTGTTGACCTCGGAAGTAAGGCTGAACATACTCAGTGGTCCCTGTGGGACCCCCAACCTGCTTATCGAGCGACATTTTCACTGTGATCTGAAACTTGATACTTCCTAGGTTATTTAGTTCCTGGTTGACCTTATCAGCTATCAGAGGCTTGATATCTGTAATGTCTATGTTTCTATCAACGTGCATGCGCCAACCTCTCAAATAGTTGCCTACAGCGCGCTCAGTGCGCACGAACTGTAGGTCAATAGCTCTATTCTGTCGTAATAATTCTACAAGCTGTGGTTTTCTCATGCGGGAATACCCGCCTAAACCCAAATCGTGTGCCTCGGCTTTCAGTTGTTTTACAGTGGGACGTGCTACGGGGGCATGTGATAACAATGCTGTTAACCCGGCTCTCCCCAGGTTTGAATAACCCGTGTATCCAAGCTGTTTTGCTTGAGCTTTTAATTGTGTTACCGTAGGAGGGGCTTCTAAACCTAGTAATCTCAACAATGCTGACTTCCGCATTCTAGAATACCCGATCACACCTCTCTGTTTTGCGACCCGCTTCAGCTCGCGCACAGTAGTCATAGTGTTTACACCTAACATAACCAATGTCTAATTGGGTCACAGTAAAGGGAGGTAACCCTTGATAAAAAATATGTGGCATTTATTTGGAGTCTATCTTGAGCAGTCGCCTACGTTCTTTTATGTAGTCCTTTTTATTCTCGTAGATGAGTTGATGTCTGACTACGTTCGCTCCGTGAGCTTTACATAGACAGTAGTGTCCTTTAACCCCGATACCACACACAGAACACGTGTAGTTAGGACTTCCCATATGGAAACAACAGAACCCCTGATTCCTGCATTTCCTACCACAGGCCTCGGTCTTCCCCATAAGTATGTATTCGCATCGGTATGGAGCGGGTCTCATGTTTACTTATATAGGTATTTAATTTAATTGCTTCGCAACCAACGCAGTAGCTGCTATACCCAACACTATGAAGCCCAGTTCACGATTCATTTGTCCCTTGGATGGTGTGTAGTACTGAGCGAGTGTGGGTTTATTGAGCGGTTCCAATCGTTTACCAGTTAGTAGGTAGTATTCTTTCATTGCTTCATCGACATCGTTGAATGTTTGAACGGCATGGTTTTCACGCTGGAGTTGTTCGTTAATAAAATCGATCCTCTGGAGGCGTTTTTTAGCGTACTCGGCCTGTGCCTTTTGTAAGTTCTCAGTAGCGAGATCGTGCCGCTTCCTTTCTTCCTGTATTTCAGCCGCGTGATCATCTCGTAGTTTCGAGAAGAGGAAATTACTCCCGGAAAATGCCAGGGCATTCACTAACGCCCCACCGACCATCATAGCTATCGTGGCCATCCTATATTTATTTCATTATATTGTCAGGTATTATCCCTTGTTTTACTAGGATGTCTTTTGTGGCCATCGCCATACCAAGGTTCATTATGAGCATACCCATATCCTGCAGGTTGAAATCTAGCTTGATAGTTGGTTGTTTAAGCACCATTTTAGTCAACCGAGCGTACCCTACTGCTAGACTGGCGACCACTGTGGCGTGGTATGCGTCGTTGACGAACGTTTTCCCCTCAGACATTATGTATATATAAAAATATTTTAAATTATAACATGATATGCGGGTCGACAGTGGGGGTTACCACCTCAGGTACCACCTCACGGTGAGGGTTTCCCTCACGTGTATATAACCACGAGATAGCCAAGGCAGCAGTTACGCCTACAGCCAACAACAGTCGGGTTGGGTTGGTCACTTTATGTTGGTTACACCACCGTTTTTTACCGGCAGCTACTCTCTTAGGATTCTTCTGTCTGGTTACTGTTGGGGGTTCCTGTGAAGGGGTCACTTCCCTCACTGTGGGGGTTTCCCTCACTGTTGGGGGTGTGGGGGTTTCCCTCCCACTGGGGTGTGGGGGGTACCACCACTGGGGTTTCCTCCTCCTCCCTGGCATCCATCTATACTATTATTATTATTCTTTCTCTCAAATTGACAATGTTTTGCCGTGATAATCGCCGCCGTCACTGGAGCCAACAACATACCATATTTGTGGTATAGCCCGCAGCTGATAGAGCTCACGGCGTGTTCGATAAAAGGGTCTTTATCTAGAACCTCCCACAGGTAAAGTCGGCGCTCTGGTGGAATGGGAAGGAAGTATGACACAATACCGGTGTATATCTGGGTCATAGCCGATCCTATTGTCTTTGTCATTTCTGCTCCGAGCCGGGACTCGTATCTAGCATACAGCTTATCGATTTCTTCGGCTGACATTTTGTGAATTTTATCCGGAGTGTAGTCTCCAAAGTAATGTTTGGCTTTGCCACCAACAGCCAACGCCACCAGTTTCTCTCGCTTGGGGGAATCCCCCACACCCCCAGTGGGGGAGACCCCCAACTGTTCGAGCAATTCCTCACACTCCATCTTATAATATAACAAGTAAGATTTAGTTTTAACTATATAATACCCGATGCAGACAAAACACAGAGAAATGAAGGTTAAGTTGCACACGACAAACACTTCAAATATCATAGCTATATGCTTAGCTTTGCTTAGCTTTGCTTAGCTTTGCTTAGCTTTGCTTAGCTTTGCTTAGCATACTATATATGCTACTGGTTGGTCGGTCTTGAGCACGAGCTTAGCGTGTTTAGTTTCAGCGAGCTGTTTCTTCACCCGTTCCCGTTCTAATTTGCTCATCACATCGTTCTCTCTCAAACACTCCTCGAACGAATCCCTGTCCTTGCAGTGAAATAAGGCCACCCATCGCGTCTGCTCCCTGAGGTCTTTCAACACCGAGTTGAACTTCTGCGTTAGCACCCAGACGCTGTGATTTGCATGCCAGCCGGAGAAGGCCAGGTACGATAGCATGTCTCTCTTTTTTGTTATCTCGCGATTAGCGCTGCAGTCGTCCAGTATGAACAGCGTCGGTTCCCCTTTAAATTTCTCGTGAAGAGCTTTCAACCAGTCCTGCAGGCGTGTTCCAGGATCGATTTTGTGTACGTCCGGGTCCGTCATCACCCAAGGTCGCGCGTACGTTTTATTCATGCTCAGAGTAGGGCACATGATAACGATGTTATCGAACACATCCTTGTAGTAACCCTCCAACATATCCAACACGAAAACGGTCTTCCCACAGCCAGTCTGCCCGCACACTATGGCGCAGTGTGGGTCAGTGGGGAGGTGGGGCATTGGGGACTGTTTATTGTTGGGGGGTGTGGGGGGGTACCCCCCATCAGTAGATGGCTTGCACGAATCTCCCATTGTCTATATTAAGTTGCGCGTCCATAATAACGTACAGATATAATTTCAACTTACCAGCGGGTTGAGCCTTCTTAGTAATCTGGATGGTTATCCCTTCGCTGCCGTTATCTATACGGCGCCCGCTACCGTGCAGTTTATCATCATCCGTGGATCGCATGTCCAACCATAGGGCGTACTTGGTGGTCAGGTATTCACCGATCTGCACGGAGCCTAGGCCCAGGTCCTTTGTTATATAATGTGGGGCTCCCCCCACTGTCCCTGGTAGCTTTTTTATCTCATCCCACTGCTGGTGTGGTCTCATACCATGACTGAACAGCTGGTTGGGCACGCCCTCGATGGTCACTTCCACCTTTTCAATCTCGGGGTTGAAAAACTTCTCGCTGTCCCTCCGGAATGGCTCGTAATCCTCCACTGGGACGACCAGGATACCTTTCATCGATTGCACCGGCACGTTCAGGTTGATATTCCACACAGTGTCGCTCTTATCTCGCACGACTGATCTATGCCTCAGTACGCGATCGTACAGAATGGCCATCTTCCCAGAGTACTGGCTTCGAACCTGCCTGGCCAGCTCCGGGCCAGTGACCATGTCGAACTCCAGAGAGATGTTGTCTATGGTATAACTGGCCTCATCACCGTTCGGCGTACGCACTACTTTGCTATAGTCGTTAAACGTGAGCTCGTATTCAAGCCTATCACCCAGCGCGGCCTGGTAAAACGGCGCGTGTCCCGTGAGCAACTCGAAGTCGAGCGGCACGCAGAATCGATTCCCGTATGCTCGAGCGATGGCCTTTTCACCGTCCGATAGCTTGTCTAGCTGGTCTGGCGTGAAGGCATACCCTATGCGCGACCGGGTTGATTTGCTGATACCCTGGTACACATCATTGACTCGTTCTCCCTCGCTTTTCCAGAGATCCCCGTAGCAGTGAAACACGTCGCTGTCGTCGATACTCAGCACCTCGTTACCGCTGATCTTGACGGTCGTTTTCTTGATGATAGCTCTACCCACATTCCGCACTAGCTCGCGTTTGTTGTTGTCGGAGGTCAACGTGATATTGAACGCCAGGCGAACAGTGCCTGGTACAATGAGGTCATTCTCACCAAGGTTTGGAAATCTAACCAGCAGAGTTTGATTCTGGTCTATCTTGCTGGGATTGTTGGTGATGGTCACCGACTGGCGCACGGCTCTGGCTCCTAATGGCTCTCTCAATCTTCTGAAAGGATCTAATTTTCTACCGTACATTGTTATATAAAAGAAATATATTTTTAATACTAATGGATGAAGACATAGATATGACGGAGATGCCGGGCGATAGTGCCCAGGCATTCGATGATGACCAGGAGACCTCATTCAGTACGGGCCTACAGCCGGCTGTCGACGCAGTTGAGACCTCATTATCGAAGCAAAGGGCCGAACTCATTAAGGGCGCAGTCGACGGTTATTACAACAAAGTTGAAAAGAGAGACAACATCAAGGCGCCGGGAAGGTACTATTCCGATTTTACCATCATCGATGGCACGCTGCGTTTGAAGGCTCACCCGGGGAGCGAGCTCATGCAAAAAAACTCGAGAGAACCGCTTGCCTTATCAACACTGAAAAAGCGATATGGGATTGACTTTATCCGCGATAAACTAGGCTTCAGAGATTACGGTGGCGCGCGACCTAAGATTCCTCCGGAGTTAGTTCAATGTCTGGAAGGCATCAGGGACGCCCCATCGGATCAAAACATGACTTATGATATTAAAAAGGTGTTGGCCGACTACGAGAACGAGCCCTTCCCGGGGCTCAAAAGTACCTTTCGGGAACTGCGGGGGTTGGACCTGTTAATGCAAACCATTCGTGGTCATCTCTGGAAAAGCACGGCCAAAATGAGTGAGATAGACGACCACATCGCCTATGAAAGGAAAAAACTCGGTGAAACTGAGGACGAGGTTCTGAAAGCCCCCCATTGAGAAACGAATACGTGATTTGGAAGAGGAAAAGAAGGTCTGGCTGGAGACAGCGTCCTCCTTCAAAGAAAAGCTTCAATCCCAGGTCAGCCGTATACGGGAAACCATCAATCAAGTCCTCCACCGAGACACCACGTTAGCAGACAGGATTCGGATATTGTTCCGGGAGCAAGGGATCACCATCGCCAGCATTCTGACTGCATTGGGTTTCATCATATCAACCCTGGTGGTGTCACTGACAGGGGGTACCCCTGTGGGGCCTGCCGGCGGCGGGGGAACTCCCACAGGCGGCGGTGTTAAAGACTGGATAAAAAAACTCGGGGAAGGCCTAGCTAAACTAGCTGGTAAAGCCGCCGAAGCCCTTCCCGGCATCCTGGGTAGCATCGTCTCGTGGTTGTTGGGCGCTCTGGCTAAAACTGCCATGTGGCTCAGTCAAAACATGTGGGCAGCCATCGTCGCCGTGGCGGGTCTGGTGTACGTAGCGGCTAAGAAATCTTTAACCAAATAAGTCCCAAAGTTACCCCACCAACCACCAGGGCCGTTTTATTATCAATATGCTGCTGATAGGGGGGTACCCCCACATGCATATGGGGGTGTGTGGGAGGCACATGAACTTTAGACTCCGGGGGTGGCGCCACTATACCCGTTTCACGTGGTGGGATGTGTGGGATATAGGGGGCGTTAATATCGGGGTTGATACCCAACTTTTGATCCGCCGTGGCTATGACTATTTTGTTGTTATAACCCACCACTTTTTTTACTATCAGTTGCATATCACTCGGAGCCATGTACAGCCCCACGCCAAACACGTAATTGACTTTCGATCTGGCGTATTCTAACACGTTTTGGTAACGGTCGATGGCCCGCGGGATATCAACTGGAGCATTGATAGCATCATCAACGTTGGCAACGAACTGTGTCTGAGCGTCGTAAGCAGTTCCCTTACCGAGGATGTTGGAACGCGTCATCGACTGCGCACCCAACAGCGCCCACACGTACGTTCGAATCGAGTCGTTCAAGCGTATTGTACCAGCACGAGTGAATTCTTTCGATGTTTTTGAGATCATTTTAGTCCAGGCTGTGGCTGCATCAGGATTGGTTTGCTTTATGTAGCTGACATGGACCTTTTCATTCGTTGTGGGACCTGTAAATGTATGTTTGCTTGGGTTGTATGAACCATCTTTAGAACCAGCCCTATATGTTCCTGACCTGTAGAAGTACACGTAAACTATACCGAGACCATGGTTAACACCAGGAAGGCGAAAGTCTTTATTCGTTGGAATCTCAAACTCCCCACAAACACGTTCATAAGCGCGTTTATCATAGGGGTTATTCGTCATACTCCACGCTTTATCTTGGGGAAGAGGAGCACTTATTTCCTTCAATATTCGTCTCGTTTGATAATAAATATGAAACAAAATGACTGCCTTACTCAGTTCGTCTATACCGTAGTCTAGTGTCACACCCGACCCTGTCGTCGCACACCACACAGCAAAGTTGAGTTGGTTCTGCCAAAACTGCATTGGGTTTTGATTCCAGTTTACCACCGCCTGCGCGTTATTAACGGTCACGATATAGTTTTCAAAGATATTAATAAAGGTTGTTTTAAACCCCGTACCATCTGCATTCACCACGATTTTCAAGTGTGCTAAATCCATATTATAATATATAATTTATATATTATAATATGTACATGACACTTCCAGGAATAACGAGCGGTGAGGCCGTTCAGCTGACGCACGCGATCGATAACACGTCAGGTCAACTCGAAGTCGCACTCTGCGATATCACCTACCTACCGCAATGGACTAACATCAATGCCAGCAACAATAAG
Organism: Haliotis asinina; assembly: GCF_037392515.1. Classification (NCBI taxonomy): domain Eukaryota; kingdom Metazoa; phylum Mollusca; class Gastropoda; order Lepetellida; family Haliotidae; genus Haliotis; species Haliotis asinina. The sequence goes on from NC_090284.1 coordinate 33,560,118, forward strand.
CTGTTCGTCAGTGGGGCTCGCAGTCAGATAACTGACGGCTACTACAGCGTGTGCTCTCTAAACGACGAGGTCTTCAAACCCCTGGGAGCCGAACTCAAGAGGAACGACTCAAACGGCACAGTGGTGTTAATCAACAACGGAAGAACCTCCTTGAGGCTCGGCCGACCATTAGCGAGGATACTCGGTATGTCTCCTGACGAGATAAAACCAACAACAACCGTCACAGGCACGAAGTTACCCGACCTAGTACCGTACCGAGAGCTGTACATTCATCTCGGTCAGGTGAGCACAACGTACAACATTCAAGGAGGTCACCCTTCCACTATACTGAGAGCAGTGCCGGTGAAAACTGAGAAATACAACGACGGTAGAACCGAGTCGTTTTCACCACGGCAGTATAAGAGATTAATCCAGGGCAACATACCTGAGCTGATATCGGTGTTAGATATAAATCATAATCCTGTAAATATAGGATACCTCAGCTTAACGCTTCATGTAAAATGACCAGCGCACAAGGGCCCTGAGTGAAAAAATGCGCCAATATCGGGATCTCCGACCTCGGAGACACACGCGGTTTCGACGCTCCCGGAGTAGATGGTAAATCGTACGCCTTGCAACTGAAAAACAACATTTACAAACGCGTTGAAGTCTCCGGTGGAACCCTAAGTGATATAGTAGATACCACAAGAGCAACAGTCAACACTAAGTACGCCCTTGTCAACACCGGTGATAACTGGATAATATACCCATCGTTCGGGGGTAAACTGTTCGACTTAGACGATGTTGAGAGCACTACCGTCGCCCGAAACAAGCCATATATGCTCGTCTTCACCGAAGATGACAAGTGGGTGTTGTTACCCGATAACGACGACTGGTTTATCAATATTAGACTCGTCTCTCCCTACGTGTTCACGGATAACAAAGACAACCACCTAAACAAAGTCGTGAACAATGGAACCATGCTCGTGGCTTACGTCCCAACTCAGAGACGTAGCGTAGTCGTCAGCCCAGTCAACACTGTGGCAGCCCACATGCTATCGAGTAAACCGACCATACAAAACGTGAAATTGCAGTTGGTGTCTGAATTCGAAGGCGTGGCCACTCTACTAGAGAGTCTACCGGCAAACTCAACACTGATCATCAAAGTCTACCTAGGGGAACCATCGGGGAATGATGTCGAGATCGTGAATGGGATCAAACTCGGGTGGGTGAAACGACACCAGTATCAAGTTTGCAACGTTTACGTGCGGGTGGGTGCCGACTCCAACACCAGTCTGCAGGGGGTCAACGTGATCGTGGAAAACAAGATATCACTAACCAATATCTTCCTACCTAACAACATACACTTCATGGGTATGAAGTTCATCCCTGAACTATTATCAAAAAACCAGTTGGAAATTATATCGTAAATAGTATAACAATGACCAGTCATCGTCCCAACACTATGCTTAACGACCTAGGAGATACGGAGGGATTCGATCAGCCTGGTGAGGAAGACGCCTTATATATCCTGCACTTCAAAGACAACGTGTACAGACGGGTGTCGTTATCAGATTTTAAAGAGCCCAAATGGCTGATCAACTTAACACTCGCCTCACCTTATATCACATTAGACGCAGATACTGGGTATACCACTAAGATTAGGAACAACGGTATCTGGCCCGGGGATTTCATTCCGGAAAGGGAATTACGCATGATAACTATTTGGGACAGGAAAAAAAATGGGTTAAGTGCTAGGTCAAATAATAAATTAACATTTAGTAATCCTGAAAGAATATTAGTCCCTTTCACACTCATCATAGAAGTCTTCTTTGATTTAGACAATGAAAACACCTCAAGAGTACACCAAATTTTACCCGGGGTGTCAATACACTGGTCTAACGAACACATGCACCAATATTGTTGTATTATTATACAACAGGATACCACCTGGGGTTCTATAAACCGCTTAATAAACCTCAGTGGGGTTTTTATTACAACAGGAAAGTCTATTAGCCTCTCACCTATTATCATTGGTAATGATCTATCCCTTGTAGACTTCAAATACATTGATAGACTTTTAACTGAAACCCAATTAAAATATCTTTCAAAATATATATTATAGGATGGGTCTGTACCCAGTCGTAGAGGAAGTTGCGAAGACGCTGGAAACCGTAGATGGGTTCCGCTTGAGGCAGTTATGTGATGTGAAACGCCAACTAGAACAAGACCGTGACACGCGGAAAGCACTATGTAAGAAGTACAATAGAGCTTTTAATATCGTGGACGGGGCTGACACTACCCTTATGGCAACCAGCATGGGACTAGGGGCGGCAGGTGTTGGGTTGTTGGCCACCATCGTGGCTATAGTGCTAGGTATTGAAATAACGGCAGGGGTGGCAGGGTTGGCAGGGTTGGCGCTTAAGTTAGTATCACGCAGACTGCATCGTAAGGCATTGAAACACGACGAGATCAGGGTTCTGGCCGAAGCAAAGCTCAACACAGTGAGTGAGCGTATTTCCACGGCACTCTCTGATAGTAAGATCTCAGAAGAGGAGTTTCGTTCAATCCTCTCTGAACTCACAAAATATAACGGAAAGAAACAAGATATTCGGTCCAAGTCTCGTAAGTCTGCTATCAGCGAGGACGAGAAAAAAAAGTACATAGAACAGGGGATACAAAAAGCCCAGCAAGCCTTTATTACGAACACCAAAGTGATCGTAGGCGGTTCACATTAAACTGTTTCATCGATATAAACGTGACATAGGCACAGTGTTACCTCCAACACACGTTAAGTAGTAGGGGTAATGTATCTATACCAGCCGGGGGAACACGAGGGTGATAGCCGTAAGCGGGCCACCGATCCTATATGGTCAGTCAAAACTTACAACATAGATAAAGTGGATATGAAAGCCGACGAACCTAACTTATACTACTTGAGGGATGGGCCGGGTAGGGGGTTTGTAAGAGAAGAATTATTGATCGTACCGTACGGCACAGTGTTACCTCCAACACACGTTAAGTAGTAGGGGTAATAGTAGCAAGAGCTAAGGACCCAACCAAAGCCTTATTTACTAAATAAGGCTTTGTAGAGACTTTTCTTGAAAGTGTTTTAGAACTGTCATTCCCTATACTACTCCACAGATTGATGCTGAAGTACAGTTGTTGATAGGAAGTAATGTACCCACTGCTCTAGAACCATGGCAGATCATCAACTCTCAGCAAGGTGGACCTTATGCTGTACGGACTCTTTTAGGGTGGACTGTAAGTGGTGACTGCGGCGACATCGATGAGTGTCTGCCAAGGGTGTCAGTGAACAGAATTGATGTATTGGAGAATTTAGAGAAACATCTAATCAGTCAGTACAACCAAGACTTCAGTGAAAGGCTTATAGATGACAAGCCAGAAATGTCTGAAAATGACAAGCTATTTATGAACATTATGGACTCTGCTGAGCTTGTTGATGGACATTATGAAATCCCTTTGCCATTTAAGTCATCATCTGAATTTTTACCCAGCAATAGAGCACAAGCAGAATACAGGGCAGAGCAACTGAAGAAGAAGTTTCTACGAAGTGAATCATTTCACATGGACTATACAGCATTCATGAATGATTTGTTGAAGAAGGGCTATGCACAGAAGGTGCTAGCAGATGACAGTCATCGCACAGAGAAGACATGGTATGTACCACACCACGGCATTTATCATCCACAAAAACCAGGCAAGATTTGGGTGGTTTATGATTGTTCTGCACGCTATCAGGGAACTTCATTAAATGACCAGTTGCTAAAGGGGCCGGATATGACTAATTCTTTGTTAGGGGTCCTGTTGAGGTTTCGTCAAGAACCTGTTGCATTAATGGCCGATATTGAAGCAATGTTTTACCAGGTGAGGGTGCCGCCAAGTGATCGCAGTGTCTTACGTTTTTTGTGGTGGGCAGACGGTGACATTACAAGGGATTTAGAAGAATATGAGATGACAGTACACATTTTTGGTGCTGTATCAAGTCCAAGTTGTGCTAACTATGCACTCAGATTGACAGGGAAAGATAACTCAGCATATTTTGACAAAGAATTAATTGATAGCATCAGAAGAAACTTTTATGTTGATGATTGCCTGAAATCTGTAAAAACGGAAACAGATGCCATTAACTTTGTTGCAGACATAAGTGATGTTTGTTCAAAAGGTGGTTTTCATCTCACCAAGTGGGTGAGTAACAGTCGGTCAGTTTTGGAGACAGTACCTGAACAAGAAAGAGCAGTAAAGTTCAAAGACTTGGACTTAGACCAAGACACATTACCAATGGAAAGAGCATTAGGACTTGGATGGTGCATTGAATCAGATCAGTTTGTGTTCAAGATTTTAATAAAAGACAAACCAGCAACCAGAAGGGGCATCTTTTCCATTACAAGTTCAGTCTATGACCCAATGGGCTTTGTAGCTCCAGTTATTTTACCAGCAAAGCAATTATTGCAGGACTTATGCAGGATAAAATGCGGTTGGGATGATGAGATTCCAGACAAGTATCTCTCTTGCTGGAAGAAATGGATTGCGGAATTGCCGCAACTGGAGCGCACTTCATTTGATAGATGCATTAAGCCAAAGAATTGGAGCTACCTCTTTAATCAAGAGAGTGATTCACAGATGTGTTACATGTAGGAGACACCATGCTAGTGTTCTAGAACAAAAGATGGCTGACCTTCCCAGAGATCGTGTTACCCCAAATGATCCTCCATTTACATTTGTAGGAGCGGATTATTTTGGTCCCTTTGAAGTTAAGCGTGGGCGTGCCCTGGTCAAAAGATATGGAGTAATTTTCACTTGTTTGACCACACGTGCAGTTCATATTGAGGTTGCGCACTCACTTGATACCAGTTCATGTGTAAACGCCTTGAGACGATTTGTGGCGAGAAGGGGTCAGATTCAACAAATCAGGTCAGATAATGGTACCAATCTGAAAGGCACAGAGAGAGAACTTCGGGAGGCAATAAGGCAATGGAATCAATCTACCATTAAAAAAAGTATGATACAGAGAAATGTGGAATGGATATTCAGTCCCCCTACTGGATCACACCATGGTGGTGTTTGGGAACGACAAATACGTAGTGTCCGGAAGATACTTTTTTCAGTTCTCAAGAATCAGCCTGTAGATGATGAGGGATTACACACAGTGCTGTGTGAAGTAGAGGCCATAGTTAACAGTCGGCCAATTTCAAGAGTTTCAGATGATCCAAGTGATTTAGATGCCTTGACACCAAATCACCTGCTATTGTTAAAAGGCAAGCCAAACCTGCCTCCTGGTATATTTTCTGAGAGTGATGCCTACCCACGTCGTCGATGGAGACAAGTCCAATATTTAGCAGATCTCTTTTGGAAGAGGTGGTCTCGAGAGTATCTCACGTCGCTACATGTGCGACAAAAGTGGTTGAAGTTACGTCGCACTGTTCATGTGGGAGATGTAGTTCTCATTGTGGATGAAACAGCACCCAGAAATTCATGGCTTATGGCAAGGATTGAGAAAGTTTATCATGATCACAAAGGGTTTGTGCGCAGTGTTGAAGTCAGAACGAAGTCAGGTGTCTTGAACAGACCAATTACAAAGCTGTGTTTACTGCTTGAAAGTGACTGTTAACAGTATCAGTTTTCAGTTCTACAGTTGAGCTGTACAGAAGTGAAGAGAAATGTACATTTTTTATAATTGAACCAATGGGTATTTTAAGTTTATTATGCAGTCATAGCGTGTGTATGAGTGTATATTGGAGCAATTCACATTCTCAGAGCTATTAAGGCAGTTATAAAGCTATGTTCAGTTTGAAGGTATCAGTTTATTTACAAATGAATATGTTCCACATGTTTGATGCAGAGTATGTTATTGTAATTGTTAATTGTAACAATTAAGGGGCCGGAATGTTGCGGTCAAATGGCCTATTTATAGTTACATTGGGATCATGTGATCTGTGGTAAGTCACATGACTAAAAAAGGGAAGATAACTGGGGGAGGGGCATGCGGTGCTATGCAGTTTTGGGAGGCTGGCGCAAGTGACAGTGTCAGGCAGAAAGCAGCGTTGCCATACGGTTTTTCACCCGGCAACAACAGGGACACAGTGTACACAGAATGATGAACAGAATAAAGGTTTGCTGTGTTGGAACCGTAGAAGTTATTTGTACAGACATTTGCAGCGGTCACAACCTTTATGCTTTAGGAAAAGATGAATCTCCATTATCAAACATATCAAGCAGTACTGCACATGGAAACTGAGCTGACTGGTTATGTGATTATTGCCATGCGTAAGTACAATGAGCATTTTTTAAAGTTAAAATAACAGAATTGGTACGTTTACGAGGGAAAGCGCGCAAGTGGAGATGTTCTATTTGAAAATGATAGCTAATTGATGAACATCAGTGGTTCACTAAAACAAGCCAGGTAGAAAGTTGCTGCTACTGTGTGTTTTTTTTCAGGTAGCATAACAGGATTTTGAATAGCAAATCTGCTATCTCAAAGCGTTAATTTCGAACCCTGCTTTTGCATATTTTGTTTTAATCATAGATCATTTTAAGACAAAATTACTGAAACAAACAGGACCTGAAAAAACATAGGCTTAGCTCTATAACTGGACAACATTAATAAATAAAGCAAGCCTGATTCTACAACTGTCTAAAAGGGTATGTTGTTTACATTTCTTGCAGGTACAAACTGTACGTTTAGTATTCAACCATGTAGTTCCATGGTTCAGGGCCACCGTAATGATGTTCCTGGTATTAAAATCAATTGTTGTGTTCTTTGGGTTCTTGAACTGTCCATTGAAAACATACATTTAAAAAAAATTATAAGAAAGTGTGTAATTATATTCAAGGGTATAGGACAATCTTGTAGTCCTCTCTTTCATCTTGCCTCATTGTAGTCATCTCTTTCATTTCAACTCATTGTTTGTACATACTTAATTATATCGCCTTTTACTCTTGTGCTTGTACATACTTGTTTACATATCTGGGTTATAATCCATCCATATAAATATACAGTACTGTTCACTATTTGATTATCCACCTCACGAATGGGCAAGAACTAGCTAAGAAACATTGAACTTCTAAATTCCTTTGAAAGGTCACATACAAACAAAAAAAACCAAGCATAATTATCACTTATTCATGATATATAATAAAGACTGAAAAAACAACAAAACAAATAAACAAAATCATAAGCGAACAATTGTGAATCAAAGTGCAATATTTTGTACTTGGGTTTACTTTCCCCAAAACAAAGCACCTGGGAGATGCAGCCCCATTAGAGCAGGTAGGGGTGCACTCAAGTGAACCAATGACTTCTTATTGGCTGGTTCACTTGCCAATAGCCTGAGGGTTTTGTGTGTGTATATAGAGATGATCTGTTTGATTAGCATTGAGATTTTTATTGATAACAACTTCTTTAATTCCAATGTGGTACAGATTCAAACAGTTGTCAAGCAAGAGTGACAGCAGTATAAGAATCCATGCCGAAACATCACATTATATACAATAGAAGAAGTTTCTATTCATAAAGAATGTATATAGAGATGTTGGATTTGTAAATACATGCTCTCTGTATTTCCGTCCGATCCAATCAATAAATACTGAGATAGTGAACTACTGCGTGACTGGAAACTATCATTCGTCCATATACAAAGCAGAACTTGAAACTGACAATCTGACTTTGGACCAGTTTCCATCCAATCCATTCATCCAAGAAAAATGGATGTAGTTTGTTTACAACCCATAGACATAATAAAATGTTATGTGTACAAGTATCACACCTGCCTGTTTGTGTAATTACATACTGTGACAGAGACAGAACTAAGGGGTGCAAGCCATAAATCAACAGTCTTGTTGATGGTTTATATCCTGATAGGTGTTTAGTTCAAACTGCATGTGGTGAATGATTGAAGTTGTGTATTGCATATTGTGTTTAGCAGACACACAAGCAAACATATAGGGGTCAATAAACAGACATTGACATCACAATCAAAATACTTTTCCAGTTTTCCTACTGGGCATTTTTAGCAATGAAATTCATATTCCTAATGCTAGTTTCCTGAAATCTGAAAGTATGGGACCAGAGTATTTTGTATTACTGCAGACCCAAGATGCTTGTAATCACAAGAAACATCTCATTTTTTAACCTTAAGCACAGCGATAATCCCAAATCCAAAAGGTATCAGAATCTGCAAAGTTGTGTCTTGTGCTACATGTGACTTTGAAGAATCTCCTTAGAATGTGTTCAGTTTCAAAACAACATGTCCAAACACACCCAGCATCTTGACCTCTCTGGTCATGTGACCCCTGTGAAATACTGATTCTCTGAGGCAGGCAGGGACAGGTAGGATGAACAAGAGTTTATCATGTGCCATAAGATAAGTATATGAATATTCAAATTACTGTAAAATTTTCAAATTTTGAAACTTATCCTATCTCACACTTTCCATTTATAAATGCCAGGGTAACAGTGGGTGTAGAAGACTTCTACCATGGGAAATCACAAAGAAGATGGCACCGAGCCAATCCAAAGTAAGTATCGACACAACTCATGATTGGGTTCTATAAAGAAAAACATAATAGCATAACTCTGCAAAGGGTTCCCTAAATCCAACTCAAAGGATCTCCCAGTCCAAGCCAGTGTATTCTACACTGCTTGAATATGATGTTGAGGCAATCAGTTTCCCATCTCCCTTAATGCTTTGCTCATGAGAACAAGAAGAGGAAACATTTGATCAAAACATCAGGTGTCTTCAAACAAGCCATCCCACAAGTAATAAAAGGGGATGTCAATAAGTTTTGAGCCTTGCATAGAAAAACACAAAATACTGGTATCAACCACATTTATTTTTCAACATAGTCCCTTTGTGAGTCAAGACACTTGTTCCATCTTTTCTGCCAGGCACTGATGCCATCTCTGTAGAAAGCGCCATTTTGGTCCTCAAACCAAGCCTCAGTAGCAGCAATAAGCTCATTATCATCCTGAAATCTACGACCACGCACTTGTTTCTTGAGATTTGGGAACAGATTGTAATCACTTGGTGCCAGGTCTGGAGAGTAGGGGGTATGCAGCAAGATTTCGAACCCGCATTCCTGGACAGCAGCGGCTGAAACGCGAGAGATGTGTACTGGAGCATTGTCTTGATGTAGAAGAATACCACATCTGATCTTGCCCTGGCGCTTCTCCTTGATTGATTGTCGCACTTGCCTCAACAAGTTAGCATAATATTCCCCATTCATTGTCTATATGCACAAGTGTATATGCATTCTGTCAATGTTTTCCTGACTAGTGCTTGTTGTTGGGTGACCTGGACAGGGGTCATCTTCAAGACTCTCTCTACCATGCTTAAATTTATTGACCCATCGTTTGATGGTAGCAGATGAAGGGGAAGACTTCCCATAAACTGCTGAAAGCCTTTCTTCAATGTTCTTCACCGAGTTACCTTCAAGAACTAAAAACTTAATTACTGCTCTATACTCAATTTTATTCACTTTCACTGCCGTGAAGGGGGTCTCTTTCTGTCAATGTGAGCTGTTCAATAACTTCTGAGAGTAGGATACCAAAACTTATGTATCACATCAGCTACACCCCAAGGTTCAATGTCGTACCATAGGCTGTGACACCTGGGTATGAAAAATGCTCAAGGCTAAAAACTTACTGACATCCCCCCATACATGAGCACAGGTTAAAGGTCACATGAAACATAAAACACAACTTTGCAGACTGTGATACCTTTTGGTATGCACTTACCGAAACAAATCATCAAATATGTCAATTCACCCTAAAAAGTTGAAAAGAAAAACACGATGAAAAAAAGCCAGCAAAATTGGAGTTCAAACGATTTAGTAATTTTCCGCCAGCGCTGGCGGAAAAACTGGTTTCAACAGTTATGCTGCTTTGCGCTCATAACGCATGCGCAGGGAAAGGTATGCAGAGCTTGAAACAGTATGCCTGCCTGGAGTGTGGGGTCGTGAGCAGTAGTCTAACCATGGTTGTGTACATAAACAAGTAAATAATCTATTCGTTACATAAAACAAGAGTCATCAGAAGATGGCATATTGAACGGTTTTTGAGTTCTGCTCCGGAAACGAAGCCCATACCTTACTTTTGAGACTATGTCCGAAACGTTGCCATAAATACGGAGAAAATAATAAATCAGAAAAAGTGTAAGTCGCAAAAGGCACCACTTTTGGGGTGTGCAGAAAAATATTGAACGGTTTTTGAGTTCTGCCCCAGAAACGAAGCACATCCCTCAATTTTGAGACTAAGTTTGAAACATTTCCATAAAAACGGAGAAAATAATAAATCAAAAACATGTAAGTAGCAAAAGGCACCACTTTGGGGTCTGCCATACATATCTACTAAGTAACACTGACAGATACTAAGAAGTTTTTGAGTCCTGCTACGGAAACAAAACACACATCTCACCAAGAAAATACTGAATTATACCTGTAAATAGCAAAAAGCACCACTTCAGGTTCTGATTGGCATATCTACCAAGTTTTGCAGAAAAATATAAAACGGAGTTTGAGTTCTGGTCTGGAAACGAAACAAACCTCTCACTTTTGAGACTATGTCCGAAACATTTCCATGGAAACTGAGAAAATGATAAATCACAAAAACCTGTAAAGAGCAAAAGGCACCACTTTATGCTCTGATTGATATATCTACCAAGTTTTACTGACAAAATAATGAACGTTTTTTGAGTTCTGCTTCGGAAACAAAACGTATCCCACCATTAGACTATCACCAAAATGTTAGATGGAAAAACGAAAAAAAAATAAAAATGCCAAAACTCTGAAAAATAGAAAAATAACAAAAGGCACAACTATATCAAGTTTGGTCTAAAAATATTGAACGCTTTCTGAATTATGCTCTGGGAACAAAATGATTACAGACGGACGGACGGACGAGACGTCACCTACATCACCACGCATTACATGCCGGGGGGATAAAAAAATGAAAATGTAAAATAACAAAAGACACAAACTTAGGTTCAGTTTGTCATATCTGCCAATTTTGGTGTAAAAATATTGAATTGTTTTTGTGTTATGCTACAAAATGATTATGGATGGCCGGACGGACAGACAGTTGAGGCGTCGATTATATCCCTCCGTTATTATATTGTTATCTTTGTACATTCTCACTTATATCAACACCCCACAGCCCACGTGCATGCGTGCATGAGTCTATACATACTCTTAGTACTGACTTAACATTCACCTGATAAAGGAGCAAAGAATTAACTCTGAAACATCGTGTAAAGAATCCATGAGTCATCAGAAGATGACATATTCCCCGGCCCCCACATGTTTGAAAGGACAAATAATCGGAGAGTTATTCATTGTTTTTTTAGAAATCATGAAAATTGTAAATGCCATATATCTGTAACCAGCAAAGTCATAATTTCAAGATCTGTCTCATATATCTGCAAAGATCTGTTGAAAGATATGAAATGGTTTTCGAGTTGTGCTCTGGGAACAAAGCCCACCCCTCCATTTTGAGACTAAGTCTGAAGCATTTCCATGGAAACCAAGAAAATAATACATCACAAAAACCTGTCAAAATCAAAAAGTTTTACTAGCAGATATTAAGAAGTTTGAGAGTTCTGCTCTGGAAATGAGACTACGTCTGAAACATTTCCATGGAAACCGTGAAAAAAATAAATCATAAGAATCTGTACATAGCAAAAGGCACCACTTTAGGTTCTGATTGATATATCTACCAAGTTTTGCAGAAAAATATTGAACAGTTTTTGAGTTCTACTCCGGAAACAAAGCCCATCCTACCATAAGACTAACACCAAAATGTTCCACGGAAAAACGAAAAAAATATAAATGCCATAAATCTGTAAATAGGAAAAGGCACAACCATAGGCTGAGATTACTATATCTATCAAATTTGGTCTAAAACTATTGAACGGTTTCTGAGTTATGCTCCAGAAACAAAATGATTACAGACAGACGGACAGACAGATGAGGCGTCAACTATATTACATGCCTGGGGGATAAAAAAAGAACAAAAATGCCAAAACTCTGTAAATAGCAAAAGGCATAACTATAGGTTGAGATTATTATACCTATCAAGTTTGGTCTAAAAATATTGAACAGTTTCTGAGTTATGCTCTGGAAACAAAATGATTACAGACGAACAGGCAGATGGACAGGCAGATGGACAGACGAGGCCTCGACTATATCCACCAGCATTACATGCCTGGGGGATAACAAAAGCACGACCAGTCAACCTCTCTTGATATCTTGCTCTGGGGTTGTTCAAACACACAAATATTTTCCAGAATCACTTTGACCTTGACAAGAATGTCTTAGTGAATGATAACATATGTCATATTTGGGATTTCACTTTCTTAGTAAAGTACAAATTCTAGTACTTTTTCGGTTGAGTCCCATCCGGGATTCGAACCCGCACCCTCAGAGTCAGGCACCTAATCGCCAGCACACAAAGTCAGCCGCCTAGCCTGCTCAGCCACCGCGACTTCCACTAGTGAATGATATATTCAAAAGTGGTAATAAAGACATAGCATATTGAAAAACATTCAAGGGAAGTCTTCAAAGTCTATGAAGAACATCCAGTGAACCATTCTTGGGGTATCTTGCTGACAATTTCGACATACAGAGTAATGTGCTGAAATCTTCAAAGTGTGACTATGACCTTGAAAACAATAATGAGTGAGTGAGTTACTCTTAGGGCAAGCATAGTCACCCATCATGGCAAGCATGGGTTGCTGAAGGCCTGTTCTACTCCAGACCTTCTACTATATCCCCCTCAGCATGTTTAGCATTGTCATACGCACTACATTCAAAATAGTGTTAGCTAAGGCTGTCACTTGAGCCAGCATTACAAGCATAGTGTCTTGTTTAATTACTGAGCAGTTTTCAAATGTAAATCCTTATCCAGGTCAGTAGTAGAAGGGAACATGCAATCATGAATGATATAACTGCCGAAGGGTAATCCTGAGTAATGACTGAACATTGGAAGCTTTAGAGACTGTTTTGTTAAATTAACTCATGGCCAAGACCATAGTGGAATGAAGTAGTAGTAAACTGTGTACATTTTGAGAAGTCAGCGATCCAGAAGACTGCAGTTCAAATAGCCATTGAAACCGGAGGTACCGTACACAGGGTAAAGCCACTTTATCGCAGTATGCAAAGACGTGAGTAAAATTCGCAGTCTCCATGTCCATTGATGGGACAGTGATAATACCTTCATTAATTGATAAGTGGTCATTCGGGACTAGGTAACTTATTTATATCAATTTATATGAATGCCAGTATCATTGGATGAAGGGTGCATGGTAATGGTGAAATTGCCAGTAACTGTGGCTACATTATGATCATTACTGCCCAGTCCGTCAGACTCTGTGGTGACAGTAGCATAACCGGAACGGGGTTTACAGCTAGTTAATTGAGAGTTCTGGTCCTCCTGAGAATTAGGAATTGTATCTGACTGAGAGTCCAAAATTGTTAAGTACTGATCAGGAAGCGCTACTAGCAAAAGAGCATTTTAATTCCTTCATTTTTGAAAAACTGTGTTGCTCCAAATCTTTAAGAGTGGGTCCAAATAAGGCACTCAAATTTTCCTTATGGGACAATGACATAGATCATAACAGTCAGCTCAAACCTAACAGAAGCAGGTTTAGTATCAGAGGGTGAAAGCTTTCTGTACAGTGTCTAAGGAAGAGGAAAGCATACCTTTCTTGGCTTTAAGACAAGCCTTGCTCATAATATTCCATTCCATTCTTGACATATCCTGACAATACACAACATTAGGACAAAGGGCATGGCGGGTCAGGTGAGCATGAAATACAGAGTGCATGAAGACCCTTATCCAATTGAAAGTTTTGACATCCAACGCATTTCCTTTGAGATATGATTAATGAGACTAATACTCACTATGATGGATCGGGGAAAACTGCAGGAAAAATACGGAAGTCACAAAGTCCATCATTTTTCCAATTTCCAGTCAATAACTCAAGAAATAGGAACGTCCATTGACCAATGCGAAAGTTCTAACTTAGTTGAGGAAGAGCTGTAGTAGATGAATAAATGCTGACAGAAGAAAGTAGAATCCAAGGGCAGTTCAAACATGTGTTCACAGTGTCAGCACACAGGAAAAACATGAAGGCTTATCACAAAGCGCCATGGAAAAGGCAAATTCACTTGATAAGTATTACTTCCCCTTGATTTCTTTTTAAAAAAATTAATCTATTATAAATCTGTAACACATCACAAAGAGAAGAGGACACAGCCAACACAACCCAGACGGAATACTTACACCTAAAATTTAATGGGGTTCTATATATAGCAGGCTCCCCACTTTTTCAATAACACATAGAATTACTGACTACATACATTCCTATTACACTGATTCAATGTTGGATCTTTAAGATCTACCAAACATACACATTAACATCTTGGCTAGAAATAATAACAGGTATATACTATAAGGTACAAGCAAGCCACATGCAAATGTAAGCACATTATATATAGTCTGGTTCATAATTATTGAGAATTTTTCTTCTTACTTTGAGCTATCCTAACACCTCAACTGATTCACTGATACTTAAAACTAAGTAATGGTATAAGGGAGGTAACTCATCTTGGCCTACTGAGTATAGTACAATTAGAGTTACCTCCCCTGGATTTGTAGCAGACGTCATTTTCCTCAGCACTGTCAACAATGTCTGCTGAAGATAAAAGAAGGTTGATTTTTGAGTTGTGTAATCAAGGAATTGATGATGTAAATACATTGGCAGAGAGAACAGGAACTCCTCTTTCTACTGTGTATAGGATTAGGAAGAATTTTAAAGAGGGAAAGGATTTGGGGCACCAGAAAGGAGCAGGGAGACCCAGAAAATTGGACTTCTCAGATCGCGTCCGGCTGGGAATTTTAGCGTCTAAAAAGCAAAGGGCAAGCATCTCCAACATCAGGTATGAAATGATAGAACGGGGATCAACAGTTGTATTAAAATCTACAGTTAGAAGAAATTTGATTGATCTTGGATGGGAGAAAAAGACTGGAATTCCTTCTCCTCTCATGAAACAAGAACATAAAGACAGGCGTGTTGAGTGGTGTTTGGCACATGAAAACTTTGACTGGGAAAATGTGATTTTTACTGATGAAAGCTCAATATGGGTATATCCCAATAATGTGAAAATATGGACAAAGTCTGCGTCAGCACCGTTGTATCGACGACCTAAATACAGCCCAAAGTTTCATGTATGGGGAGGGATATCCTTATTAGGAACGACCCCGCTGTGTGTGTTTGAGGGAAATCTGACAAGTCAACGCTACACTAACATATTAGATAATTTTCTCCTTCCAAGTGCACATGTGTTTTATGTAAATGACTGGATTTTGCAGAAAGGTAATGATCCTAAACACACCGCAAAACATGCCAAGCAGTGGTTTCATGAGAAAAATGTGACTGCATTACCATTTCCTGCATATAGTCCTGACTTAAATCCCATTGAGAACATTTGGGGATGATGAAGGAATGTGTGAATCAAAAGGGGTTGACAAAAATTGAAGACATGAAGAGAGAAGTGGTCCGATACTGGGACAGCATAACTCACGAGACACTAACCTCTCTGATAGGAAGTATGCCTACCCGTCTTAGACTGTGCCGTGAAGCTCAAGGAGACTTGATAAAATATTAAATTGTTACCTACACAACATGAAAAGGTCAGTTCACTTTCACAATACATTCAATTTTATCTGATTTGTTCTCGTTTAATAATATGAAATGCTTTAGCTATTCTCAATAATTTTGAACCATACTGTATAAGCAGGTAATTAAGGTCTGGTGTTAGAAACATACATGCAAAATAGCACCACAGACACTGGAACAACAATAATATGTAATAAAAAGGTTTGTACCATGTTCGTTTGTGAGGCCTTGACAGTATTTCCCTTTTGTCCTGACTTTTCCTTAAAGTTACTGGAGTACTGAAAAAGAATTTTCTTTTAAGTTGAAGACATCAAGACATGAAACTTGTAGTCTTAGAATATCTGGAGCTGTTTACTTCGAGTGAAGACAACTGACCTTGCGTATTACATATTTGTTGAGGAAACCAGGACATCATCATTTTTCGTGTACTTCTCCAATATCAGTGATACTGCACATGTACTTGCAATAACATTCCAAGCCATACTAAACATTTCACATATGTTGGTAATGTTGTTAACGAGATATTAGTCATCACAACATTTTGTGGTATAATATTCCTAACAAAATTGCAGAAATTCAAAAACAATCTGTCATTTGATTCCTCTTGAATAATGGTATGCCCTCAGATAACATATACAATATGCTTAGTGTATAGTGTGACCAATTTAAAGATTGCTAACATTTTTTCACTCATTACTCACATATTAAATGTGAACACAGATTCTAACAAAGGTGAACAGTTAGTATTTAGTCACCATGGGCAACAATGCAGGCTTGAGTGCAGTGGGGCATACTACAGATCAAACAAGTTAGAAAGTCGTGGTCCATGCTGCCCCAATAATGGACCACCTCTTCTTTCATTTCAGCAATATTTGTCAGATTGTTCTTACTGACACTTTCCTTCATGAGTAACCAAACATTTTCTATTGTCCTTAGGTTGGGCTATAAGCTAGGCCAGTCTAATTAGGTCATATTTTGGGTCCAAAACCAGGCCTGTGAATGCTTTGAACAGTGTTTTGAGTCATTGCCCTGCTGGAAAATCCATAGAACACATGAGGAGATGGAAGTAAATGTCCCTCGAGAATATCTGTCACTGTTCATATTCCCTTCAAACACACAAACAGGTGATGCCCGATATGCGACCCCACAAGTTAAAATTCAGACTGCACTTTGGGCACTGAATTTCAGTATAATAGGAAACAGCCTGACACAACTTTCATCTGAGAAAATCACATTGTCCCAAGTAAAATTTCTTTGCTGTAAGCACCAGTTTCACCTTCACTTCTTTTGTTCAGGTTTCATGATCGGAGAGGAACTCCTTGGCTTTTCTGCCAACCCATAGAATGCAGTTCAGTCCTAATTGTCTCCTCACAGACAGCCACATTTCTTCTATCCATAATATCCAGCCTTAAGTTTTCTAAATTCCTCTGTTTTTAGAAAAAAGAATACCAAACTGCCTCCTGTCACCAACAGTCAATCTGCGCCTCCCTGGTGCTCAATGTCATATGCATTTGCAATATATTTCAAAACACAATAAACAGTGGACAAAGGGGTGCCTGTTCTACCTGAAATCACTTTAGCTGATCTGGTGTCCTTGTATTAATACTCTAAAACAAACTTCCTCCTCACTAAATCATCCATACTGAAGATTACTGAAAATGTCGTCTGCTAGCAAGTAATCTTGGGGGTATAACCCTTTGAAAAAGGAGTAACAGCGTTGTCCTCTTGAATGAAACCAAGCACTGTATAGCTGGTGAAGGTTCTTTATACTAGAAATACAATTAAACATATTCCCAAAATTCTCAATAATTTCTGGTCTTACTATGGTACTGGATGACTTCCCATCAAGATTTGGATTACTTGATCTAAATAAATATAGTGAGTGAGTTTAGTTTTACGCTGCACTCAGCAATATTCCAGTTATATGGCGGTGGTCTGTAAATAATCGAGTCTGGACCAGACAATCCAGTCATCACAACATGAGCATGGATCTGCGCAATTGGGAATCAATGACATGTGTCAACCAAGTAAGCGAGACTGACCATCCATTAGTCACCTCTTACGACAAGCATAGTCTCCGTTTAAGGCAAGCATTGGTTGCTGAAGGCCTATTCTATCCCGGGACCTTCACGGGTGTGATCTAAATTTAGACAAGGGCTAGTTTATAAGGACAATCCCACTTCAGTCTTACAAAAACATTGTGTCTAGATATCAAGCTGGCAATATTTGCAACGTAAAGAAAACTGACACTTGTGTGACCATTCAGTATTTAGTTGAACCCTTGGCATTATACATGAATAAGTAAAAGATTATGTCTTCTGAAAGGGGGATGGGTAGTGTCTCCAAAACAAGCTTTGAGTAAACATGAAAGGGGACAGTCACTTTTACAAATGATTGTTGTTTCAAATTTCTTATTTATGCTCATTAATATCTAAGTTTGATATTAGCTTCTACTGATCTGTCTTCTATCTCAAACAAACAAAATATTTCTTGCATATTTGTTTCCTAAAGTCTGTGACACATTTATTGCAGATTGTGCTGTGACACATTTATTGCAGATAGTGCAGGATAAAAAAACAATTTGCTTGAGGTTGAAAGATAATATGTAGAAAAAGAAAACATTAAAATAACTGCATTTGTACCATTTTCTTGGTGAGGCTACAGACATTTTGATCAAGCCTCATGCTCTCTCGATTTTCTCATGTTACTTAAAAAGTACTTATCATTAGGGACAGTTTGGCTGATGGTATTTAAAATTCTGCTCATTTAGTACAGGGTTGAAAAGAGTATGCAGCAGACAGAGTTTGGGTGGTGCCAGCACATTCAGGATGGCAAGGTTCATCATCAGCTCCCTCTACAGAACGTTAATGGGACTTCTCTCTGGAAACAGTATCACGCTGAACCCACCAAGAACCTTCTGGAGAATATGAAGAATCCCCTTCACTACAGCCGGCAGCATTATCCAGAGTGTCAAAATAGGTGTGCTCCCAATGGAGATCCTGGACACTCTCCTGCTCTGCATTTGCTGCCAGGAATCTGTCCTTGAACGTAGCTGTCCTTGGCTGTCCTAAGTATTCAAAGCATCATTTTCAAGATGCCTGAATTCATGATTGTACCATGGGTGCATCTCTGGGTCAAAGTCACAAGTATAGCAATGGTGGTAAGAGAAGTAATAAGCCATGCCATCACGTTGTTTAAAATATGCTGTTAGTGCTAAAGAATGATAGTCACTGACAAGGTGTTGAACAGTCTCAAGATATTCATTACCTAATCAGGATTTTATATTTACATTCTCTCCAGGAATAAAATTTTAACTATAAATTTTATATTTATATACTTATCCTATCTTACAGTATGCACTTGTGTCTCTACTTTGACCAAGGCATGGAACCATGCTGTAGGCTTAGTTGAATCAAATTTTTGGGCCTCTCTCTCTCCACCTGATTGCTGCTGGCTCCTATTGCTGGACCTGTCATTCCTCTCTGTAATGCGAACTAGGCATTCAGATGGTCACATAGCATCCCACTACTGTCATTGTCTTGGAGCCGTAAGTAATCTGTGATGTGGTGAAGGTTGGGAGGGAATCCATCGAGTGAAATAGGATAAGTATGTAAGTATAAAATTTACAAATTTTCAAAGTTATCCAGTCTATGTAAGCTTAGTCTCAGTATTATTCGTTACACTTCTCTACTGAGGCTAACAAACATCAGTGGGAAGTCGTTTCAGGTAACCTTTGAGACTGACAAATCAGAACCAGCTTGCCAAATTGCAAAAGTGGACATTCGCCCAGACCTCTTGAACTTATACCTTGAAAAGGTTTGTGCCCGCCGTTGTCTGATCGCTTAAATCCGTTCAGCCATGTCGCCTTTAACTGGACAGTCATAGGTTGCTCAAAGGTTATCTTAACAAACGTGAGATCACAGAAAGAGAAGGAGAAACCACAAACTCCCAATATGGTAACTCTGAACTTGTGATGGGTTTCTCTTGTGTGAAATCCCCTCTGGTTTGCTCAGGACAAAAACTCTTGGGAGTGGGCACTCCCAAATTAATGTGGTTGTTGCAAAAGGTTGTTGCTGCAAAAGTATGCAGTTTGACAAGTAAGCCCTACCTCACTGCGATTTATCAGGAAGCCACTATACCCACCAAAGGTGAGAAAGGAACTTTGGGGTGGAATGCTTTGAAAACAAAAAATCAGCACTTCCCTGATATAACAGTAGACATCGTGTGTCAACCACCTCTACCCAAGTCTCTAAAGTCATGGGTATGATAGTACTAACTGGAACTGGTTCAAGCTAGGTAAAGTGATCCTAAGCCTAATGAAAATCAATACCAACAAGAAAGAATTGATTGATGCAAGAAACACATCTTATCCAATGACAATAGCAGCACCAGTCTCTTGGGTAACCTACAACGGTCCTTGGAAGCAGCTAAATAGATTCTTAAAGTCCACAAAGGACATAGGGGGAGACCCTCGGTGTAGTCAGTGCCCAGAAAAGTACACAGTGGCATGCAAATAGTGTGTATGGCTGTCCTGGCAACTGGGTTTGGGTGACAAACCCACCTAAAACTGTCTGAAGTGCACACAGGCGAAATCCAGTGCATGAGGCCTGGAGATGCAGGCAGCAATTGCAAAAGCCAGGAGGAAGAAAATCTTAAACATGACATGCTCAAAAAATCCTCCGACGTGAGATGTCTAAGAGTGAGCGAGTGAGTTTAGTTTTATGCCGCTCTCAGCAATAGTCCAGTTATATGGCAATGGTCTGTAAATAATTGAGTCTGGACCAGACAATCCAGTGAACAACAACATGAGCATCGATCTGCGCAATTGGGAACCGATGACATGTCAACCAAGTCAGTGAGCCTGACCACCTGATCCCGTTAATCGCCTCTTATGACAAGCATAGTTGCCTTTTATGGCAAGCATGGGTAGCTGAAGGCCTATTCAACCCCGGGGCCTTCATGGTTGACAGGTCTAAGAACTTCAGAGAGGTCTCAGGCTGTAAAGCAACATGCCTGAAATATCCCTTTGCAGTCAACGATTTATATAAATGCACCAAGCTTGTAGATGAAGTGTGAGCAGTGACCAATGAAGCTGATCTGAGTGAGGGTCATTACAGTCAGGAAATAGTGCTGGGTGGAAGTAAAAAAAACTTATGGCTGTCCAGTAAGGCATGACCAAAAGCTGTATTACGCTTAACTGGAGGAGTGTGCACTGGGATGGCTAATGCATCCTGTTCCCATGCCAAAGGATCAGCAACACACACTTTGGAAGCTGAGTGTTGTTGCAAAGAGGTCCACTGTCGACATCAGGAGTCAAAGAGTCTGGAAGACTTGTGGATGTAGTTTCCACTCCGGTCAGCAATGGTCAAGCTGAGAGAGACGGATAAATCAGCAAAGACATTTTTCACACCTCAAATGTCATTGGTCTTGACAGTGATGTTCACTGAAATCCATCTAGTGGGAGAACTGCTGTGTCCAATGACGGATCTGCAGAGACCCCATGGAACCCATGCGATTGATGTACCACACAACAGCAGCATTGTCCAACTGAACCAGAAGACTGATAGACTGAAGAAGGTGTTGCCAGTAAGCTACCAAGATGACTGTCCTGAACTCCAAAACATTGATGTAACACACATGGTCTGCGGAAGACCACAGTTCTGCCACCTGATGATCGAGGAGGTGAACTTGTCCAACCACCATTGGAGGTGGTAATGGAGCCCTGGAGGAGAGAGGGTCAACGCATGAGGGTCACCGATCCTGGTGTGCAAGACAAAGAAAATATTTGAAAGGCCGTAGTTGAAACATTCCCCTGAGAGTCAATGCTTGAGCCTAGAAACCATTACCACTGAGAAAGGGATCTTTCCAAAGATAGGAAACATTAAATTAGTCGAACTACCACGACAGTACTGATGAAGTGCTGAATGATGAAAAATAGACATGAGTGTCAGACAAAGCAAAACACATCCACATCTGTGGGTGAAATTCACTGAAAAGAAAGAGAATGACAGTAGTGGGTCCTCATGCGACTATTACAGAGCTGACAGTTCCAGCTATAGCGGAACATTGTCAAGATCAATATAAGTGTGGTGATTAGCATGTTAGTATACAGTGGACTCTGCCAATATCGGCTTCTGTAAACATCGGCATTCTGTCTACAATGGCACAGAGTTTCAGTCCCGGCAGAAATGCACTTAATTATCATATAGAAACATCTGTAAAAATCGTCTTCTGTCTACTCCGGATATCAGCATTGTTTTTCAGTCCCAACGAACAAATTGTTATGAAAACAAATCTGTAAAAACTGGCACATGAAAGACGGCGCAACCTTTTGATGTAATTAGGTCCAAATGATGTAACAATACAATTCACGGTTACTACCCGAGATTATTCAGAAATGGGAAGTGTCAATTAGTGTCTTGTTAATTAGTGTGTGATACGTGTCCCTTACACAGAGTGATGAATAGTGGGCATTTTGACTGTAAACACTGTAACAATACATTTCCCAATATTATTCAGAAACGGGAAGTGTCAATCAGTATCTTGTTAACTAGTGAGTGATACGTGTCACATACACAGAGTAATTAGAGGGTATTTAAGGTAAAATCGTATAATGTTACTAGTATAACAGTCAGTATTGCCAAAACGTGCAAGATGTGAGTTGACACTTCAACAAAAAGTGCAACTGATAGGAGATTTTAAAAACGCCACGACCCACACAGAAAGCATTAGCATCGGCAGTCAGACAGTGTCTGATACTTTGAAGAGGAGATGTGAATACATTGAGAAGTTTGAAATTAACATGAATGATCAAGAGACAGTACGACTTCCATTGTGCGTCGGAGTCATGAGGCAAACTGCCTATACTGGCACTTTGTCAAAACCGGCATTTTTGTTTGGTCCCAAGTGATGCCGATATTGACAGAGTCCACTGTAGTTAGTATCAGTATTGTTTGTGTAACTTTAGCAATATTAGTGGCAGGCAGAAATGTATGTGCAGCCAGGTTAGGTAGTTAGATTAGTTAGTTGCATTGGTACCTTTAGAATTATTTTAGATCTGTATAATAATTGGGGTTTAATTACATCTTAAAGGTCACATAAAACCTAAAAATCAAACATAATTAAAACACAGTTATCACTTATTCATGATATATAAAACACATTGCTGATTTAGAAAATGCAAACAAAAGCGTATAATCGCAAATCGAAAGTGCAATATTTTGTACTTGGGTTTACCTCCCTCAAAAGGAAGCGGCAGCATTACCGAACCCAGTCAGAGCCAGTGGGAGTGCACTCAAGTGTAACAAACCTTTTTCACTGGCCTCTGAAATTTAGTATATCGTTTGAACTTCAATTTCACTGGCTTTTTTTCATCACATTTTGTTCAACATTATAGGTGGCATTGACATTTTTGATGATTTGTTTCTTTAAGTCCATACAAAAAGGTATCAGAATCTGCAAAGGTTGCATGTGACCATTAAGGGAAGGAATAAAGTTTAAAAATAACTTACTCTTCTGCTGTGGCTACTTTGGTTACTACTGGTATATGACACACATTTCCCAACCTTGGTCCAAGTAGAGAGAGAAGTGCATAACATGAGATTGAATAAGTTCACATTTTGGTGATCGAGAGTGGGATGTGACTGGTCCAAGCAAAGGACATGGTTGGAATGCTATTGGATTTGTTACACACACTATAGATTGACATGGTGCAGTGGTTTCCCAGAAAGCTGCTTTTAAGTGAGTGACACTGTGCAGACTTGGTGAATGACTTTACCTAGCTTACGCTCATCAATGTACTGTCAGTACTGGACAGTACTTGGATAAGCCTGAAGCAGTATATGTGACTATTCCAAAGAATTCTGTAATTGTTATTTTCTATGATGCGCTCTGGGCTGTACCACTGATGGGCCTGAGTTGAAACCACAAGCATAGCAAAGATGCTAACAGAATGTTGGTTAGTTGATATGTTGTTTAATGCCACATTCAGCAATTTTCCAGCTAAATGTCAGTGGTCTGTAAATAATCGAGTCTTGACCAGACAATCCACTGACCAACAGCATAAGCATTAATCTGTGCAAATGGAAACTGACGACATGAGTCGTCAAAGTCAGTGTGTCTGACCACCTGATACCGTCAGTCACCTCTTATCTTGGGTCAGTAATAAAGGACCAAGCAACACTATGATATTGCTAAAGGTACTTGCTTCTTGTCTACAGGTTTATTGAATACAATTTTCAAACATCTATTGAGTTGTGTTTCCCCTTGTTGAATTGTCAGCTTGTTTCATCACAGTCAAGGACAACACTACAACAGTTACAGTAAAATACTTTTATAACGAACTACAAGGGACCACTGAAATTAGTTCATTATATCCATAGTTCGCTATTCACGAAAATCCCATTGAAAGAACAATAAAACACACTATTCAGTACAACATATTCCTACTCAGTTTATTCACGCATTCATTCATCCATATTACGTTCTTTTCACTACAAAGTCAATGATCTTACTCTGTGCACGCTTGACCAACTGCATACGTCCCACAGTCTTGTTTCATCAATGTTCGTGTCTTCATCATCGCATTCCGAATCAACTCGGGATATTCCGTCAAGCTGATCGGAAACGGCCTTTACGATGTCGTCAGTTTTGACATGGGCCTGCTGAGGATTTCGAAGTGAGCATCGCTAACTGGCAGTGACACTGATTGAGTTTGCTCAGTTTGCTATTCACACCGTTAATTAGTGTTACCTGGGACTCGCGGGGATTCGAAATCAGTTTGCTATAGCCATTAGTATGTTATAGAGCATTCATTCTTCACGACTTTTTTTATATGATAATATACAGTGGTGAATCCGGGACTTTTAAAACAGTTTGCTATATCCATCAGTTCCTTATATCCGTGTTCGTTATAAAAGTATTCCACTGTATGTTTGCCATGCTGTATTCCACTGCACGTACATGTACAGGCCAGGACAGTGTATATTTGGACATCATAAAAAGTGTTTTTGCTATGTAGATAAGGAGTCAGGATGCAGAATCAGATTCAAAGTACAATTTATAACATACTTCCTCTCATTGTTGATAATATTTCAAAATTCTTACACATTCATCCCTTTAACACTTGATTACAGAATCCCACATATGCTTATTAAACCCAGAGTACCCTTGGCAAGGTGTGGAAGGCAACTATGAGGGGATGTCAATAAGTTTTGAGCCTTGAGCATTTTTCATACCCAGGTGTCACAGCCTATGGTACGACATTGAAAATTTGGGGTGTAGCTGATGTGATATATAAGTTTTGGTATCCTACTCTCAGAAGTTATTGAATAAAATTGAGTATAGAGCAGTAATTAAGTGTTTAGTTCTTGAAGGAAACTCGGCGAAGAACATTGAAGAAAGGCTTTCAGTAGTTTATGGGAAGTCTTCCCCTTCATCTGCTACCATCAAACGATGGGTCAATGAATTTAAGCATGGTAGAGAGAGTCTTGAAGATGACCCCCGTCCAGGTCACCCAACAACAAGCACTAGTCAGGAAAACATTGACAGAGTGCATATAGACTTGTGCCGGAAAATCGTCCAATCACACTCGAGTTAGAGGAGACCACAGGCATTTCACACGGATCCATCGAGACAATTCTTCATGAACTTCTCGTCATGTGTAAGGTGTGCGTAAGATGGGTGCCAAGAATGCTTATAGATGAAATGAAGCAAACAAGGGTCACCATAAGCAACTCCATGCTAACCAGATACAACAAGAATCCAGAAGATTTTCACTTTAGGCTAGTAACCTGTGATAAAACCTGGATCCACCACTATGATCCTGAGAGCACATAAGAATCCATCGAATGGAAACATGTCACTTCTCCCTGGACCAAAAAGTTCAAAGCCTCCAGATCAGTGCAGAAGGTAATGGCGACAGTCTTCTGGGATAGCAAAAGCTTCATCCACACAGATTACTTACCAAAAGAACAATGAATGGGGACTATTACGCTAACTTGTTGAGGCAAGTGCGACAGTCAATCAAGGAGAAGCGCCGGGGCAAGATCAGATGTGGTATTCTTCTACATCAAGACAATGCTCCAGTACACATCTCTCACGTTTCAGCCGCTGCTGTCCAGGAATGCGGGTACGAAATCCCCCCTACTCTCCAGACTGGCACCAAGTGATTACAATCTGTTCCCAGATCTCAAGAAACACTTGCGTGGTCGTAGATTTCAGGATGATAATGGACTTATTGCTGCTACTGAGGCTTGGTTTGAGGACCAAAATGGCACCTACTACAGAGACGGCATCAGCGACTGGCAGAAAGATGGAACAAGTGTCTTGACTCTCTTGACTCTTGACTATGTTGTAAAATACATGTGGTTCATACCAATATTTTGTGTTTTTCTATGCAAGGCTCAAAACTTATTGACATCCCCTCGTATGTATAACTTACAAATCAAGATGTTTACAGAGAAGACAAATAGACCTACGTTGAGACAGAATGTCTCTTGCTGTTGAAGTTATTGATGACGTAAGTCTTGGGTACTGATGCTGCGATGATTACACAGTGAGTTATGACGTCACAGATCTTGACAGATGTCATAATAGATGTCTCTGTGAGACTCTGCAGAGCCTGCCCTGTTTGAAAAGCCTGTGCTGTTTGTGGCAATATCTCTGATAGCTGGTGTGGTTTGTGCTGCTGTTGAGCATCATATGGTTAGCCCGAAAAGCATTGTTGATGTGGACTAAAAGGCAGAGCTGGTCTGGTTGCTGGTGAGGTCCATGCACATAGGCTGGTCAAAAAAACTAGAGGTGTTCACTTGAGACTGAGGGCTGGTGTAGTCCATGCAGTCAATCTGACACATGTAGCTGAGAAGGTCTGTGAGACTGGTGAAATCCGCACCTTAACTTCAGTCAAAATCAGGTTGCAAGGGGATCAAGTCATAGGACATGTTGATTGCTCATCATGTGTGTCTTGTGCTGTTGTATCCAACTCCAAGCATAAAGTTATCATTACCTCAAGGTGAGATGTTGAATATCTTCCACATTGACGGTCATATTATTGTTCCAAGTAAGAAACCTTGGTTTTGTTTTTGACTCTCGCCTATCTCTTGATACTCATAGTAAGTCAGTATGCAGCAAGTCATTCTACCACTTATGTAACATCTCCCAAATGCAAGGCTACCTTGATGAGAAGACAACTTGTTCATTGATCCATGCGTATATTTCATTTCTATTTTACTGCAAGGACTACTGCAACTGTCTAGTCTATGGCCAGTCTCAGTCCTCAATAGGAAATCTCCAACAGATACAGAATTTTGCTGCTAGACTTGTCTCCAGATCACAGAAATACTATCACATAATTCCTGTTCTGCACGGACTACACTGGTTTCCCATATAAGACAGAATCCAATACAAACTCATCATCCTTCTTCTCGAGTGCCTCAATAACCTAGCTCCAAAGTATTTAACTGTCTTGTTCACCAGATACCAGTCCAACCGATGTCTCCAATCTGAAAATCTTGGTCTTCATGTAAGGTTTCATTTCACTCAGACTCAACGAATATTGAATCACTCCAAGTTCTAGCATGTTGTTTAAAGTGCCCATTAAAACAGTATGCATTTACCTTAGAGAATAAATAACCTTATCAAGTCTAAGTTTATATATGACTAGTGTATTCCCTTACTTTTTGTTTGTAGTATATTACAAAGGTACGGACACTAACAATATCGAGAAACAGTCATCTTTCTTCAAAGAATTCATTCCCTACATCATGATGTTAACATATGTTGAACTGTCGATTAGGCTGAAAGAATATTAACCTCCAGTCACTCATTCTTACTCAGTAGTGTCATACCTACACTTCTGTATTAATGGGGTAAAATACAATTTTATCCAGTTGTTCAACAGTCTTAGGTGTACAAAACTCTAAACGACCAACAAAGAACTCATTTCTTGTATGAAACTCCTGAAAATTTCAGCCACAGGACTGGTTAGATGTAAGACTTGCAAACCTGAACAAAACTAACCTGAGTGCAAATAATTGTTTGACATAGTTTATCATACAACTGGAATTCATCATTTTTCTTACGAGTAAATTAATAATGATTTATTATCCTGAAATATGATGAATATCTTCATGTACATGTCTAATCTTTCACCTGACTGTCGGGCAGGTGAATTTGAGAATCTCTCAGTTTGTACTGAAATAACCTGTCTCAGACAGGCAGGCATTTCCAACAATAATACTTACCAATACATGGTAAGCATCTTAGGAATGTCAATAAGAACAATTATACAATAACACTAACGATTTGGAATAATGTTAAGGGTACAGACAATTCATATTCTGGTACAGTATGTCCATAGAATCTGAGGTCCTCCACAATACCGTATTACCAAACTGGGGTTATGGTGAATTGGTTATACAGTCAAAGCATGCTATTATATGAACTGTGGATACAGTTGAAAAGCTTCAAGCATTAAACATCATCCCAAAATTCCCTTGGTTGTCGAAGAGTACGGCAATGTCTCACTAGTTGCAATCTTAATTTCAAAGTAAGCACTGTACCTTGACATGTGGATGTCAGATGATCAACCACATGCTACTGGACAAAAAATGATGAAACTACACAAATCGCTCAGACCACATTTTTTTCATTAATTGGTTTATGGATTTTCTCCCAAAAAAAAACCTTGGTTCGGTGGTCAAAATAAAAATACAGTTGAAAACATTCGAGTTGGTAGGATTGAAAAAAATCTAAATTTTGATATTGTAAGATAAGAGCAATTATTGTAAGTCATAAGAGTGAAGGACTCAGTTTCTTAAAACTCTGTAATGTTATCAAAAAGATGTTGACATCACCTGAACAATGTTGTTACCTCACTATTACAATCAACCTGCAAAAAGCTGTTGACATCACCCGTACAATGTGGTTACCTCACTATTACAATCAACCTGCAAAAAGCTGTTGAAATCACCCGTACAATGTGGTTACCTCACTATTACAATCAACCTGACATCATTATTAGCCACTGACCATCTGCAACTGCGCTGCATTTCATGTTGAAGATGACAGAGTCATTCTCAACCAAATGGGTGACAGCATCCCCAACCGAGTGATTACCTGTGATGGACAAAGATAACTTTTCCGGCGTTGATTTCATATTGAAAAACAGATGGGTGGAAAAAAGAACAGTTGATTTCCCGCCACCATTAGCTCCATGAAATTCATGGATGCAGGGTTTTTATTACCTCCCTTCCATATTGGTTCTAGTTTCAGGTTATTGATTCATGATCATGCCCGCAATATTTTTACAAGAGATATATTAATTTCTGAATCAGTGCAGATAGACAATTGATTTTAACATCAGGAATGTCAGTTGATTTTTTTCAAAGAAGGTTTTGTTTTGTCTTGTCAATGTCTAGTGTGGGTCAGCACCATCCTCCTGATCCACTACAAGGGCTATTCTTTACACAAACTAATAGCACTGCTTATGTGTAAACCTAGATAAAAGCCAACTTTGGCTAGCAGATCTAACAAGGCTTTTTAAAACCACTGTTGTCTTTCAGTAAAGAGCCTTCCAGTTATTATTAAGAGTCCTTATTTAGATTTAAAGTACTCACAGTAGTCCCTGATCTGATACATCTGCTTCCGATTCCCCATAATCCTCATAGTTTTCTTCATCAGTCACTTCATGGCGGCTGTCAACAAAATTACAAACACACTCAAGCAATTCATTTTGGTGCCAGATATCATTCCTTAATTAACTTTTGACTATATAAATATTCTACTTTAAAGGTTACATGCAACCCAAAACACACAAACATGATTAAAACACAATCATCTCTTATTCATGACATATGATATACATAGCTGACTGCTAAAAAACACATAAATGAAATTTCAAGTGTACAATTTCGAATCAGAAGTGCAAAATTTTGTTCTTGGGTTTATTTTCCTCCAAACGAAGCAGCTGACCTATTCAGAGCAAGTGTGTGTAGACTCAAATGTAATGGCATCTTTCATTGGCTGGTTCTGAGAGTTCAATGTATGTACATAGAGATGAAATGTTTGATTGGCATTTTAGAAAGTATGGTGAGTAATGAGAAAGTAAGATTCTTCATGGATAACTTTGTCGGTGACTTGGCTAGGCCCTGGTTTGGGCTTCTTAGTGGGGCCAATCTTCAAAAACATCTGGAAACATCCAGCTACAGAGCAAGCCACATACATGGGATTTATGCCTGTCCCGCCGTTCCTTAATTGGTCACACACCATTGCCGAGGAGGAACTTATCACTGTACCGCCAGCAAAATCGGGACGATGTCCCCAACAGAATCCATCCCGGTGAAGCCGGCTACATCCAGCCTGGATCCGCGTTCCTGGATGACATCTTAAAGGATTACCAGGAGATTAAAACCTGAAGCAACCCACGAGGACATTCTTAAAACTTCAATGCTACTAACTCTCACGGAATTAGCAGTACAAAGTGGGGCAACCAGCCAGTTGCCTCGGCACATTAGTGCTATATATCCAATTGTACAAAACCTTTTGTATACTCCAATCAAGCCGATTATTAAATTGTATAGAGAACAACTCACTCAATAGTAGTGTTGTCTTTCCTCCCCAGTTATCAAGCCAAAAACTCGGGACCCCGACTCTCTAACCCAGAGAGTAGCTTTTCTAAACAACAAACACACGCATTGTTTTACCCATTTATTTGTTAATTAATCCCAACTACAAATAGCTTATTTTAAAACAAAAGTCAGATTATCCTTCTGACCATACAGTCACGAAACTCATTCTGTTCTCACAACATTCCAAATTGGGATCACATGCCCAAACAAAGGGTAGATTTAAAAAGCCTAATCATCAAACTAAATATATGATTACACGATGCCATTTAGAAAGTGGTCAAATGCAACATATGTCATATTTGGGATTTCACTTTCTTAGTAAAGTACAAATTCTAGTACTTGTTTCGGTTGAGTCCCACCCAGGATTCGAACCCGCACCCTCAGAGTCAGGCACCTAATCGCCAGCACACAAAGTCAGCCGCCTAGCCCGCTCAGCCACCGCGACTTCCACTTGTGGGAGCTGTGCCAATTCACACTTATCAGAGGGGTACACAAAGCACGCAGTCTAGACTACCAGTTGTCCGACTTTCATTTTTGTGGAAGTCGCGGTGGCTGAGCGGGCTAGACAGCTGACTTTGTGTGCTGGCGATTTGGTGCCTGACTCTGAGGGTGCGGGTTCGAATCCCGGGTGGACTCAACCGAAAAAAGTACTAGAATTTGTACTTTACTAAGAAAGTGAAATCCCAAATATGACATGTTGCAAACTAAATATAGCCAACCCATGCCGCAGTGCTCCAACGGGCAATCCCCCACTGACAAGCTGTGCCGCCATAACGTCACGGCATGAGAACACCTCTGTGATGTCATAGATGACACCGCCACCGAGACTCTATAAAAAGGCACACACGCCTCCAGTATCTTCGTCTGATGAGTACACTTCATACAAAATGCGTAACCAAGATACATCTCAGCCGATCAGGCCCAGTGTAGTCACACTTTTACTTCAACTTCTCCCTCTCTACTGCACGGACAGGATGTCCAAAGAGGTTACACCGATCATATCAGAGAGCTCTTTCTCTAGTATCACCACTGAGGTACAGGTCCATGGACCCGACCCACCGGACGTGAGGAAAAGAAGAAGACTCACATTCAAGTCCAAACCCAAGTCCAATGTAACCACCAAGTCAAAAGCGGTTAAAGTAGCAGACTCCCTGATGCCTACATATAGGGACGTCCGGAATGCTAACTAAAAGAGGGCCCGCCTCCGAAAGCATACATAGTTTTTGGAAACATGCCTTCAAGGAGACATAATTCCCTCACAATTTGTGGCCAGCCCACCACCGATACAAGCCACATACCCCATTGAGCTTGCCCAAACCAGAGCCCAAACGTCAAAACCATACACTATCAGCTTATTGTGCATGCAAATCCAGCTCCAAAATGCCCAGCTGGATAGTATTTCAATAGCGCACATCGCACTACAATTCACTGCTGAATTCTTAAGAAACAAAGTTGCATTTCTTGACACCTGGGTCTCATACAATAAAGATCTCCACAAACAGGAGTTCACACTTTATTGCAAACCCACCAACACGCACTCATACCTGTTGTATACATCTTGTCACCCTAAACATATCAAAATGAATGTTCCTTTCAGTCAGATTCCACGATTGAAACACATCTGTTCAACTCCTGAGGAATATGAAAAACACAGCCTCATCATACCTACAGCAAGGGTATACAAAGAAATATATACAACAAAACAAAACCAGGTCCGACTTAAAGGACAGGAAATCTCTCTTATCCTCTCCTACCAAAGAACCAAATAAACAATAGAATGGTTCTAGTTAGTAACTATAATCCCATGAACATGGAACTCAACATCAAAAATAAGACTTTAAAGGATCACTTAGTCAAAGCCACTTTGACCTATCCCAGACAACTACCACAAATTAGTGGACAGACAGTGAAATTCGTCGACGATTAGTGCAACAAAGCAAATTGCAAAATCTGCAAAATATTAAGCAACAGTGACACTTTCACCAGTTCAGTCACCAAAAAGGCCTTCAAAACACAACGCTACATTTGCCAGTCCCGTAATGTAGTATACCTCCTCATTTGCAAACGCTGCAAGAAACAATATGTAGGTGAGACAAAAAGATGTTTCAGAATCTGATTAACAGAAAACTACACTGATATCATCCACAAGCGCAACAAACCCGTCGCACTTCATTTCAACTCGGAACATCATGGCAAAAACGATTTACAATTCCAAATCATCACCCAACTCAAAGACAATCCGGAATCTGAGACAACCATGAAGAAAAGAAGATCTCTCGAACTGAAGAGGATTTTTTAGCTCCATACGTTCCAGCCGCAAGGACTCAATGACAGGATTGTAGGCTGAAATATCCCTTTCGCCTTATTTACTAGTTAAAAGTAGTTTGGATTTTCCAACTTGATAAAAACAAACCATGATCTCAATAATTCTAACGGATGTTTAGGCCGTGTCTTCACAATTTTCAAAAATGGCGGCGCCCTGTCTGAAGATAAATGCTATTTAAGTTTTCACTGACTTACAAAATCAAAAATACTTTCACTGGTAGTAAAATGTGTATTTTATTGATGGACATTAGGACTTTACATGACATTGCTTATAATGTAACAATTTCACTCAATTGAAATGGTCAAAGATGGCACATCTCTTAATTTTCCAATATAACTGCTGCTGTGGCAATCCTTAACATCAGGACAAAATTCTACAAGCATTGTCACTAATGTGACCAAATCCCCCACAGCATGTTATCAAATCCAATTAAAAAAGAAATGAAAGTGAAGGTCGTAGTTTAAGATGAAGTAAAATGTCAACAAAAACATTACTTGCAAACTCCCTTGATATCTTGCACTGTAGTTGTTCAAACACAAAAATTTTTGATGGGTGAGTGGATGAGTTTAGTTTTACGCCGCACTCAGCAATATTCCAGCCATATGGCGGCAGTCTGTAAATAATCGAGTCTGGACCAGACAATTCAGTGATCAACAACATGAGCATCAATCTGCACAATGGGAACCAATGACTTGTGTCAACCAAGTCAGCGCGCTTGACCATCCGATCCTGTTAGTCGCCTCTTATGACAAGCATAGTCTCCTGTTATGGCAAGCATGGGTTGCTGAAGGCCTATCCTACCCCGGGACCTTCACGAGTCCAAAAATATTTGAAGAGTTAGACCTTGACCAGTGTATGAAACTCCAAAAAAAACACAGTCTCCATGACCTTGATAAATTAACTGAAGGAACCAAAATCAACTGGGCCCTGCACCTTTCCTAAATAAAGCTTGGTGTTGAATATGAAGAAAATCCAGTGAATGGTTCTTGAGATTTCTCACTGACAAGGTAAAGCGCTAAAGTACTCTTGTGACCTTGAGATAAAGACCTGACTGAGACCCTTCTTTTACTGTGGCAAAAATAGATACCAAATATGAAAAGAATCTTGTCAACGGTTCTTAAAGATCACATATACTCTAGTAGGGTACAAATATAAAATCACTCGCTGACATCGCTGTAAATGAAACTTCGTCATTAAAACTACTCATTTCAATTTAATTAACTTAAATCGACCTTTTTGTCAACTGCAAAATTCTCAGCCGCAAACGAAACTTCAACCAATCAGAGCAGCGCATCTCCGCGATGTAATTATAGGTATAGAAATGAGGGTCTGTGCAGTATTCATCTACATTTCAGTGGTTAAACTATTTCATTTACAGGTTTGTACAAACCTGAAATCGCGAAAGCTGTTGTGAAAAATGAAAGCTATAATATGTTCTCACAATCTACTATCTTTTACTATCTCCTGCTTTGCCTAGTTTTCGAGTTACAACCCTTGTTTTCATAGACGATTCTGTCAAAATCACTTGGTGTCTCTAGGTTGTAATCCATGTTAGGGGGTATAAACCTACACGTTATTTGTCATCATTCACTTGATGCTCAGTTAATGGATTTATAACAGGTATTATCAGTGGTAATGCCACTTAGATTAACCGACAAAGGCTCCAATTTGGCATTTCTTGTGTCTGGATCAAGCAAAGGATTAACCGATAACACGCTGATTGATTAATTGGTTTTATGCAGATTTAAATGGGGCATTTGTCAAAAGGTAGTGTTTATGTCTGTACATTTACTAATCTATACTGAATACACTCTGTCATGTCTGTGTCTATGTAAAAACAACACCCCTCTTCAAAGGATTAACCGTCAATACATTGATTGATTGCTCATTATTGGCTAACTAAATAACTTTTTAAAAAGAATGACGCACATTATGCAATTAGTTGCCAGGTGTGCTATCTTGGGTAACCAATGAAACTATACAGCATTGTGAAAAACCTGAAACGATACATCACGTTTTTGTATATTAGCCTGTTAAAAGACACATCACTTTTTATTAAGTTGTCATAGCTTTCAACAGAATCATTGTTTTCATCGTGAAGTGTAATGATGCAGACGACATGCGTGCGAATTATGATTGATACAGGCAAACTATAAAATGTCTAGATATTACATTCCTGTATTTTCACTTCGACACCAACCTCGCTCAGGTTATGTTACAGGTTGTGTCATGCAAACTCCTTTTGGTAATGATTCAAATACACATTTATGTAGTTTTGATTTTCTAACTTTTCTAACGTTTTGATGAAAACAAACCATAATTTAATTAATGCCAATGGATTTGACTTCACAATTTTCAAAAATGGCTGCGCCTTCTCTTAGGATGAATGCTATTTAAGTTTGTTTTCACCAACTTACAAAATCAAAATTACTTTTCAGTGGTAGTAAAATATGTATTTTATTGATGGACATTAGGATTATACATGACATTTCTTGTAACATAACAATTTCACTCTTGGAAGAGGTCAATATAATATTACTTATGATAATATTGTCACTTCAACCACAACGTCGTTTCCAAGGAAGAAAGCGTTATATCAATGCAAAATCCTTCTGGTCAGCAATGCGTAGTAAGCAGTCTTGATTTTATAAACTTGATGAAACTTGAACTCCATTTCCTATCCTGGAAGCATGGTAGGGGGCAAACCATCCGATTTAGTATATACCACAGGCTTCCACAATGCTCACTTTGCACACAGTAACAACCAATTTAAGCACAAACTACAGGGTCCAGTGGAAATCTGTACATAGTGACACCATCACCCGACCCGTAGGAACAATTGACGGCAACACAACAATTCGGCATGTCTTTGGTGACGTCGAGAAATCAGCAAAATGACGATCTTCCTACACATTTTCTATACATTTAACTGAAAATCATTCCTTCTATGACATCACTGTAGGGCTCTGGTTACAGAATTACGTAATCTGTCTGTGGTTTCGTTTGCGGGCGAGAGAGAAGCAGATGTTTTTTTAGCAACTTTTTATCCCTCGGTATTAATTAACCACAAGGGTTATTTTTTTAAAAAATGGTGTTCCGTTCATGACAAATCAGGAGTCTTCATATGCAGTGATAAAAAGAGTACCCAAAAATTGAGTTTATTTGTTCTTTAAGATATTCAAATACATACATACAGACAGACAGAGCCTAATACTATATCCCCATGTTTCGCGCTAACACGCTGCAGTTGATAACAAGCAGATTTTAAAAAGCACTACAGTAGGGATTACAACTAGCAGGGATCATAAATTGCAACCTGTCAGCCTTAAGGGCCTTGTAATTTCTGAAAAGATGTTGAAAACGCTGTTGTCAAAAGATCCTTAAAAACATGATACATGTCATACCATATACTACACATTTGCTGCTCAGGCCATTTCTGAGTAATTATTTAAACCAGTAGGAGCAAAACAACTTCTGTTCTGTTTTCTATGAAAGAGGGCAGATTCTGGCCTAGCTAGGCCATTTCTTTCCCACCGTTGTTCTTACGTCAAGAGGGAGAAATCAGGCCTCATTAGGCCATTTGTCCTTATATCAAAAGGAGGAGATTCAGGCCTAGCTAGGCCACCTGAGACTTCACCACCCTTGTTCTTAAATCAAAAGGAGGAGACCAAGTTACTACAAACATCAAACTGACAGTAGTTTTGACTTAATTTTGTTACACTTTTTTGCCAAATAGTCCATTCTTGCCTCTAACCTGTGTGTTGTGATTTGAATACATACATGTTTGAACAGCATATTTCTCTATACCCATGCTGCTACTGCTGCCATTTCTACGAAGACACAATGCATTAGTTCTTTATCTCTTTATCTGTTCAATTTATGTCACCACTAGATGTAAACATTCAATCACGCATTTCATGGGTAAATAAGATGTGACATACACAGGCTGCTTGCTCTCTTACCATGCTGTTTATTATCTAATTTTGTTCTATTTATGGAAAAAAATTTAAAGGTCACATGCAATGTAAAACACAACTTTGCAGATTCTGATATCATTCGGTAAGCACTTACTGAGACAAACCATCAAAAATGCCAATTCAACCTATAAAAGTTTTTTAAAAAAAACAATGAAAAGAAAAGCCTGTGAAATCAGAGTGAGTGAGTTTAGTTTTACGCCACACTCAGCAATATTCCAGCTATATGGGGGCGGTCTGTAAATAATCGAGTCTGGACCAGATAATCCAGAGACCAACAACATGAACATCGATCTGCGCAATCAGGAACCGATGACATGTGTCAACCAAGTCGGTGAGCCTGACCACCCAAACCCGTTAGTCGCCTCTTACGACAAGCATAGTCGCCTTTTATGGTAAGCATATGTTGCTGAAGGCCTATTCTACCCCGGGACCTTCAGGGGTCAAATGATAACAGCAATCACATAATATATGATAAAGTAAAGAAAAACATTTGTAATATTATTTGTTATAGTATATCATTTTTAAAAATTTGGTATTTGGGAACTGTATTGGTTCAAACATGAAATAGGAACAAGGGTGGGAAAAAGTAGCCATAAAGTTGATTGAAGGGTAGGGAAAGTTCACACAGTGAGCGAGCAGATACCTGTTGTGCAGTTTGCGTAATTCCACGAGATAGTGCAAGTCCACTTTGAGGATGTTGCCTTTGTTTGAATCTGGTGCGATGTCATCAACGTCGATCATCTCGGGCAAAGAGACCTAGTTTCTCCCACACATTAAGGGAGTGGGTGTAATAGTCCTCGGTGATATTGGATTCGATTAAGGGGCTATAAAAACAGTCGATTGGAGAGAACAGTGTCTAGTCAAAATAGACCAATCATCCATGTACTCGTGGATGTACTCGTATGTACCCTTACTCAAAAATAAAAGGGAAGTTGTAGTGTAATGATTGGTCATGGTGAAGGTGCCAACGAGGAGATGTATTTCTCCATGTTGTTGGGAATGCGCTTCATGTTGCCATCGATTTTCAAGATGGCCTGCATGATAAGGTGGGCATCATACCTGCAAAGGTTGTGAAACACCACAGGATGGGTATCTCTTGGAGATTGATTCTTAATTTCAAACTGCAAGTGTTGTGAGCAGCACCTCAGTACCTGTGATGTGACAATGATCTCTGCCACGTTCAGGGGTTGGTTCCACACATGACAATGAGTCAATGTTTAGTGGGTTCAATGGTCATATCCTTCATCATGCGCATGGGCACAATTTAAGATAAAGTGTCCCTGATTGTTGATGAATGAGAAACGTTTCAGCTGAGTCGTGGCCTCTGTAGATCACAGGAGCATTTAACTGTCCATTGCATCGAATGATCACGTACCTCGTGTTCCTGTGTTTTGTAAAAGGAACTTTGCTCAGTTGTGTTGGGCTTGACACGTTCGACCTGTTTGATGAGTACCTTGAAATCAGCATAGATGTCATAGGGCATGGGCATTTGTTATAATGCTTATTTTTATTTTCTTCGGGCTTGTCAATCTCAAAAGCATTATGTTCCACACCTCCAGAGTCTTCCTTATGCACTTCAAGAAGATCTAATCTACTGTAACCATGCAGGCAACATTCACATAAGTGTTTCTTTCCCTTATGCTTTGACTGATCATTGAATAGTCTCCTCAAAATTTTATTCCACCTGTAGTGAAATTGATTTTTTTTTCAATTAGGAATAAATTATCCTGGCTGGGTATGTTTTCCACAGCTGGGTTATTCAGTGCGCAATAGTACCCGTATTGTGTCAGAAGACATTGATGGCCAAATTGTTTTGTTTTTCTACCTTTGGGAGAGTGGTGTGAGTGCGTCTATACCATCAAAATTAAGCCCATAGCACAAAGGTCACTTTGCAATTCCAGGATTGGGGGGAATACA
Organism: Haliotis asinina; assembly: GCF_037392515.1. Classification (NCBI taxonomy): domain Eukaryota; kingdom Metazoa; phylum Mollusca; class Gastropoda; order Lepetellida; family Haliotidae; genus Haliotis; species Haliotis asinina. The sequence continues at coordinate 33,598,639 of NC_090284.1, forward strand.
GCAGATCTCAACATCCATCTTAAGCAGTTAGCATCTTTGCTTTTAACATTAATGATGGACATTTTGACCATTATGGTGGAAGAATTTTCGCGGTTTCAAAGAGTCTACAAAAAATACTGGAACCCTCAGATTACCAAGTGAAAGTGATTATTCAGGGCATACCCATTATTCAGTTGTTCAGTCAAGGTATGTGTGCCTACCAACAGTGAAATGAGATCCAAATTTACAGTAAATAGATAGAGACACGGGTGATGAACAATGCAGTGTATAACATTGACAAAGGGAGTACATTTACAGGACTGATTGCGAGCCTTTCACAAAAAGTTCGAGGGAAAATCGACACTGTTTATCCAACGTGATTGCAGCACAAACAAAAAAATCACCAAAAAGAGAGATCTGGTCTCATATTTAGCTTTTCCAAGACATCTTATGAATCAGTCTTTGGATCCACACACAAATTGGGTTGCCTTATTTCACTGCAAGGATAGGGAATCATTAGAGGAATGTTCAAGAGAAAACAATGTGATTACCATATTTTTTTTTTTTAAATAAACCTTATACAGGGACCTGGACCAAAACTATCAGTTGTCATACTACTGTGCAAGTTCACTTGCTTGACTGGCTCAGTGCTGTATTCAACTAGCCAGCTTAGACATTGTGTAGCTTAAGACATGTTGATCCTGTATATTTTTAGACAGCAAATTTTAAATGCCTATGCTGGCCAGTTGGTCTATTTCGTAAACAATAGTCAAATGCACCAGGGTTTATGATGGCAGCTTATTCAGACACAAATACACCTATCAACACAAAGTGCCCTCACAGTCCCATCTGAATACTACAGTCTGTATTTCATAACTACAGTTTGAACTTAAGATATTTACAAATGCTGTTCAAACATCACAATATCCTCCTGTGAAGTCACCCCTCAAGTGCATTTTTTCATCAGAGCTTTAATATCCATTTAAGTTGAGTCATACATGTTGAATACATACCTATTGTCATTAAGCTCTGATGACTTGCCACTAATGGCACTATCCCCTTCGTCCTCTGAGGTTGGTGGAGCCAGATGAGAACTGAAAGTCAGGGTGGATGACAGGCCACCGTTCACAACAAAATCACTACTACTGGGCTCATTAAAGCTGGAAATGTCATAGTCTGGAAAAGGATGCTTTCCATCTGCTATTTGTCTCTGAAAAAAACACACAAAAAAAACAGTAAGATAAGTGGTTTTACGACTCATCACTTCTGAAGAAAAAAAGAGGCTACATTCATTCTTAAAGGGGCACTGATGCAGAGCGAATAACGTTTCTCGCTAACAGTCTAATTACAAAACCAAGTTGCAAATTGATCAGCGCCCGCTCCCTCGAACGTGATGAACAGAGAGACTGGGCTCCGGTCCACATTAGCAGAATTTCTTCACCTGAAACAATCAGGAGGCCGGATGCCCATCATATGCCATTATTTAAAAATATCTATGGTATTGCTTGTCTGATTGTAACAAAATATCCCAGCAGTGTAGTTTTTTTTCTGATGCCTGGATGGTATTGTAACTTATCCAATTTGATCCTATTTCTGTGTTTTTTATCTCGATATTTAATCATGTCATGTCAAATTATGATGTCTACAGGCACGTAGCAAGCCACTTGTTCCAGTCCAAAAACTAAAAACAATGACTTTGCCATTGGTAGAGAAATCTGAAGATTTTCTTACGTAAAAAAACCTGATTACACCTTTTACCTAAGTACACAGCAAATGCCTGTGTGTATTTTTTATGTACTGAAGTTCCGTTGGTATACTCAAAACAGTTTCGGCCCATAAGTGTTTTCAGAATGCATGCAACACAGAGATTGCTCTAACTCGCGTTTGTTGGTGTAAACCTACACATCTTCTTTGTCATCATTCACGTGATGGTCAGTTAATGAATTTAGAACAGGTATAATTAGTGGTATATCTCCTGTCTGGAGTAAATACTCAACATTATAAATTAAGGTCTGTAGTGGTAAATGTATTGTATGTTATGTAATATGTGCATGTAAGTGATGCAAGAGAGTTTATCAGCTGACTTACAAAAACAAACATCGATCAAAGGATTAACCGATAACACACTGATTGATTATTTACTTTTATCTTCTACAGCGGATTTGTCAAAAGGCAGTGTGTGTAGATGTACTAATCTATACTGACTACACCCTGTCGTAAAGTGCGAGTGTAAAAACAACATCCTCCCTTCAAAGAATCAACCACCCTTGCGTTGATTGATTGATTGCTCATTATTGGTTAACTAAATTACTTAGAATGGCAGAGATCATGCACTTAGTTGCCAGGTGTGCTATATTGGGTGACCAATGAGAGGTTTATCAGGTTTTCACCAATGTGAGAGATGTGAAACGATGTGTTACTTTTTAGCAAATCATACTGTTGTAAGACACATGACAGAGAGCAAGGTTATTTACCAGCTGCAGATGAATGGAATATCGTTCTTTCATGTGGATATTGATGGATACATTCCTGAAAAAGGTAGTAGCCTGACATTGTTGCTATAACATTGGTTCTACCGTGGTAGAAATGGTAAAAAAATGTTAGGACGGAAAAATAACACAGCCAATGTACGTCTTTATATTTGTCTCATAACCCTAATTAGTTTATTGTCATATTTGTATGATTTTGAAAATAATTAAAAGAACACACAGTCTGCTTATACCTATAGTAAATTTCTAACATGACTGCAACATTTAAATTGCCAATGTGGATCCTATTTCACACACGCCCTATACACGATCTAGTGCGTGTTTTCTGTCATACAGATTCTGCTAATATTACGTCCAAATCTTCCCCCCTTTGGGGACTTGTAACGGCGATAATTTCTTCTAATATTCGTTGCAGATTCTGGGGAGAATCACATCCAGTCAAACTTGTCTTCCATACTGGCACGTGATGACCTCAAAAGTAACTAGCGTCCGGCTAGTTTCTGAGGCAACTAAATGTCAAGACTAGTTGCGACATTTCTTCATGTACAAGTATCTTCATTAAGAATACAGGGTCATAATCACTCATGCTAGCCTGTACAAGACGTGGGCATGGACTTTCCACCATTATATTCCGCAGAGCGTCTGGCTTCCACAAGTACCATGATAAATCGGGTGAGTGAACTCAGAGCCTTCGGGGAACTGTTAGTTGCTAAGCAACGGCGAGAGGCCCAAACAAATGAATGCCAGTGACGTCCTCCATGGCTGTCTCGTAGGTAATGGTTAGCAAACACTGTGTTTGACTTCCAAAAGCACCCTCCATTATATAGTTGATAGTGAGCAATTCCCATGTAGCGCTAGTGTAGAGGCTAGGGCTTTGACGTCATGCAGGTTGGAGGCTCGCGGAGGTTCCAATCTTGCTGCTTTATATGCTCTTAGTATAACAGCTCTGATCCACACTGAGATAGTGTTGCGGGATACTTCCATAGGTGTCTCTGTAGATATAGGGATAAATAGGCGCTTGAAATGTTGTCTTCTAAACTTGGTACGTGCAATGTATATCTTCAATGCTCTGACTGGTCATAATGATAAGTCAGTCCTGCATATTATGAGGTCCCAAGACTGAAGACAAGGCCAGTATGCGGAACTGTCTGTCCGGTTGACCTGGCAGTTGATTCTTTACAATAAAATTCCATCACTACTCTCATCACCACCCGGCGTATGCACAACCTTGTTGTAATCGTTGAACGTGAGTTGCCCACTTCGGCTTGGTAAAAGTTGCCCAATTAGCAACTCAAAGTCAAGCGGGATACAAAACCTATTCCCATACACTTCGGCGATTGATTTTACACTATCCGGTAGTTTGGCTGTCTCTTCTGGTGTGAAGGCGTACCCGATATGTAACCTATTCGATTTTCTGGTGCTGATTCCCTGGTACGCACTGTTGGCACGTTCTCCCTCACTTTTCCACAGGTCTGTGTAACAGTAATATACATCGCTATCATCTATGTTATGCACCTTGTTGCCGCTAATTTTTATGGTTGACTATAGCACGGCCCACATTATTCACGAGCTCCCGTTTGTCGCCATCGTCCGAAGTCAACGTACCTGGCACTATGACGTAGTTCTCACCCAAGTTTGGGAATCTAACCAAAAGTACTTGGTTCTGATCTATCTTGCTGGAATTGTTTGTAATAGTAACCGACTTGACGCATGGCTTTGACGCCTAGTGGTTCTCTTAATCTTCAAAAAGGATTTAGTTTTCTACCATATGACATTCATATATATTAATATTTAATAAAACTATAATTTCAAAACTATGGATGATATCCAAATGGATGATTTTGGAGCTACTGCTCCTCCTGATGTTGATTACGATGAAGATACTTCGTTTACTAGTTCACCATTGAGCAACCAACTTTTGAAACCAGCAGTGGACGATTACTACAATGGATGAAAAAGTGATAGAAACTACACCGAGCCTCAGGGCTGAGACTATTCAAAGTTTACCATAGATGATAAGGGTAGTCCACGTCTTAAGGATAACCTGGATGTTGACCTCATTAACAGGTGCACTAGAAAACCACTTGCCATGTCGACTCTAGCCAATCAACATGGTACTGAATTTATCCATGAAAAACTAAACATGCATGATTATGGTGGTGCAAAACCTAAGGTTCCTCTGAAGGTCGTTCAAGATCTGCTAACCGCAAGATCCGAACTGAGTAGTAGTGGTGACTACAGAAGCCTCGGACAGTATAAAAAAAACTGTTGAGTAATTACTGGGACAAACCGTTGCTGGGGTTTAAATTTCTAATGAGGGAACTGTACGGCCTAGACGAAGCCTTGAAATATGTACACGGAGAACTCGTGAACAACATGGGAAAACTGAACGAACTCGATGAGCACAAAGCTCGTGAAAAAAACAAACTCAGAGAAACAGAAGACGAGGATATGAAGCGTCGTATCACGGAAAGACTAAGCAATTTAGAAGACAAGAGACGGACACGATTGGAATCCTCATCCTCAAATCGTGAACAGATGCGATCCCAGATCAGCCGCATTCGAGAAACAATCGATAGAACACTGAACAAGGAAACCACATTGCCAACAGGATACGAATATAGTTCTGAAAGCAAGGCATCACCATTGCAAGTGATGGCATTGGGGTTCATCATATCGACTCTAGTCGTATAGCTGAGTGGGGGTTCACCCAGTGTGGTTCCACCACATCCCACACCGAGTGGTGACACCAGAGACTAGATGAAAAAACATCTGAAATTGCTCGGGGAGGCCCTGGCTAAACTCGGCCGCAGAAGCCCTGCCCGGCATCCTAGGAAGTATCGTATCATGGCTGATCAGCACACTGGTTAAAACTGCCTTGTGTCTTGGCCAAAATCTGTGGGCATTAATCGTCGCCTTGGCTGGGTTGGTGTATGTTACAGAATTTTTAACCAAATAAGACACAAGCCGACCGTGACACCTCCGACAACCAGCGCCGTTTTACGAACAATATGCTGCTGATTGGACGTCTGCATGGTGGGGGATAATGAGGACGATATCACTGGGTTAACCCCTAGCTCTGGTGGTGATGCCACTACCCGTAGCGGGGGTTCCCCCAGTGGATGGTGGTATGTAGGAGATGTTTACATCAGCATTAACACCCAATTTTCAGTCGGCCATGGCAACGATGATTTCATTGTTGTAGCCCTTTCTTTTATTGATCATCAGACGCTTGTCGCTCGGAGCCATGTACAATCCCACACCAAACATGTAGTCGACTTTTGACCTGGCATATTGTAGCGTGTCCTGGTATCGTTTTATAGCACTAGGTAGATCTACTGGTGATCCGATAGCATCCTCAATATTAGCCACGATCTGTTTCTGTGCGTCGTAAGCGGTTCCATGACCTATGATGCTGGAGCATGTCTGCGATTGAGCACCGAGAACAGCCCACACATACATTCTAATCGAATCATTTAATTGGATAATACCAGCGCAAGTGTATCCAGCATAAATTTTTTCCAATCATCTTCCGAACCTGGAGGCTGCTCCACTTTGGATTATGAAAGCAACATCACCTTTAAAATTCATACGATCATCTCTCCATTCATTACTTTACAGTAAATCATCGCTGGCATCTTTCACTGGTTGTGGTCCATATTTGGTAGGTTTAGGAACAATATTATTTAATATATTGTAAATCGACAAAGTTTTGCGAGCAGGAAAGTTTTGCTAGTATTGCGAATGAACTGTTGGCGCAAAACCTTCCAGACGTAATAATTAACCTCTCTCGTTTTGTTCAGTAATTAACACTAGTCTGTGTTTATGTGATTAAACATGGCGGCCATATTTGCTATTGTACTATGAACACAAATAGATTACTAGGCACTATAGTTTGCCAGCCACGGACGAATTCCTCTTTCTTTGTCTTGAGAGCATCAAGGCTTGCAATGATCCACCTCGCGTGAATAGTTTTCATGACACTTATCCTCAAGTCTACACGCTTGTCAACACAGTCTTTCAAGTTTTTGGCAACACGCTCGGCATACCACTGTGTAAAGTGGGTTTTCATGACAATTTTGAAGGAGGTATTCACGGACAAATCCATCGGCTGCAATTCCCCTGTACATCCAGCCGGAACGAATTTCCAAACCAAAAGTCGCTGCTTCAACAAGTTCAAAAAAGAGTCGCAGCGATGTGCTGCAAACACATAAAAAATTACAAGAGTTTTCTGTCTAATGGGCAATTTAAAGTTCTTTTTGACTGATTTCATATAAGGCACCAGTATGTTTTCAACGTAGTCAAGCATACTTTGCTCACAACTCCAGTGATTGGCTGTGTGTGTCACGTGCCAATCAGCTGGAAATTTGACCTGGGCGTGGCACTTGTCTGTCACTCCTTGACAGATGATTTGCGGTGGGAGGAGTTCACCTGTAGCAGTACTTCCCAACACCGCTGTCACCTCCCCCTTGTCTTCAAGACCTACAATCTCTACTTGTTTCGACCCCTGTGTCGCCAGTGTCCAGTTGGAGACTGGAACGATCTTAACCCCTGTTTGGTCGAAGTTGATCACAAGTTCTAGGGGAATGTTGTACTCGGTGACCATATCACCCACTCCAGAAATAAACTGGTCCTTTTGTTTCTTGAAATCGTCCGGGAGTTTTCTCGCAGCCTTTGTACCCTTCCTTTTCACAAACCCTAATCGATTCAAAAACGACTCTGCCCATGATTATTATCCCCTTTGCAATAAGCAATTATCCCCAGCAGCAATAACAATGGAAAAGTTGATGATTCCCCCACTATTCCGAATGCCTATCACGTGATCTTTGACGAGATTGTCAATTTCTCCAAGGAGCAGTGGCCGACCCATCTTCTTATATGGCAACTGGTCAATTTCTGCTGTTTTATCTTCACCTTTCTTTTGTAAGTAAGATTTCTTCATAAATCTCACTGTGCTTTCACCAATGTTCCTCTTCATTAAAGTGCTAAAATGTTTAGCTGCCCTTGTGTTACCGTGTTCAGCCGCATATTTTGCAATCTCTGCACGTGTCTCCCTTGAAAAGTGATTGTTCTCGTGTTTCCGTTTCACACCACATTTTGTTGTAGTAGTGTCTGGTGTTCCCTTCATACCGTCTTCAGTCCCCTTGTTAGCTGCAGTCATTCTTCGCTTCTTTACAGTCACAAACTTCAACATTTTGTGAATTGATGGTCGTCTTGACTGACTGACCATTTAAAGGTGTATAATTCCGGATGTTTAAAACAAACAATGTGACACTGAGTTAATAATTAATTACTGAGTTAAGACAATGAACTACATATGTCAAGGCATGTGTGCACATAAGCACCCTTTGACCTTTTCATTATGACTGTAATCCCCACTTACACTGGTAAATCACGTGATCAGTCATGGTGGGAGCGCGTGTGTATGTACATCGCTATTGTCTTTGGGAGGTGTGCTTTTTACAAATTATATCTTGTCAACTATTCCACTTGGTTTTACAAGAGGTGGACTCGCAAAACAAACAAGACATAGAATTGACTGGGTTGTTTATCTCGCAAAACATTCACGACGGAGAACTTTGTCGATTTACAGTACATTGAAAAAATTGCCCAAACTGATCACTTTCCGCAAATTTTGTTACTAAATCTGTTTTGAATGCTTTTCCTGAGATCCCATCGCTGTAAGGAATTCCTAAACCATGGTTTAAACCGGGCAAACGCCAGTCCGTCTTCGTATCAAAACCGAATTCACTACGAACTCGTTCGTAACACCGTCTATCATATTGGTTGTTCGTTACATTCCATACCTTGTCCTGTGGAAGCGGGGCACTGATCTCTTTGAGGATACGCCTATTTGGTAGTATACATGAAATGTGAAAACTGATTTACTCAAGGCATTGCGCCTTGTGTCTGTCAACGCCAGACTACACCCAGTTGTAGCACACCATATCGTGAAATTGAGTTGGTTCTGCCAAAACTGCATCGGATTATTGAACCACGTGTGGACAAATTTCTTATCAGTGACTAATAGCTTATACTTTCCAAACACATCTACAAAGTCGGTTTTGAAATACGAACCATCTGCATCAACCAAGATTTTCATATATGTGAAGTCAGTGGCATTTATGTCATTGGATAACATACTTCGGGCTTATTAAAAGTCCTATTGTAATTGTTCGAGTTTTTGTTATTATTATTATTATTTATTATTCCACCAGATTTTGTACCAGAGCTACAAAGAGCACCAATGGACAGAATCGCTTGAAAACAATCAGGCAGATGCCCATCGAGGTGTAGATATTTCCCATTAAAATCTCAAGGCTCTAGGCTCAATAGGAAAGGGGAGATAAATCAAAATTAATTAAATATTTTCAATTTCAACTTCAAATATCTCCCAAACTACTGATCCTACGAGTTCCAGATTTCTTGAGCAGATGCACAATCAAAATGTCTAGAATTTTGCCTGGACAGGTCAAGTCGCTAAAATGCACCGTTTGGCCTCTATTTTGGTTCAAGCTTTTGGTGCTAGTTTTCAAACAAAATCCTGATTGCTTTACTCCCAAAATCTGCTGCACTCAAACTACAAGACCTACGGCTTTCAAACTGTCCAGACGCTATGCCTATCTTGACATGTTGAGTCGCTAAAATACACCTTCTGGCCGCTGACAGAGTGTGCTTTTACTAAAAGAACAAAACTACATTTGAGACGTGCCCCAAATGAAAGAAAAGAGTGCAAAACAAAGTCGGTCACAGCTCAAGGCAGCAGACAGCGGGAATCATGCAAAAAGGCTTGAAAGAATGTACCAGTCATGGTAAGCAATACTATCTCTCAAAACCCACAAGTTCCGGCAGATTAAGAAAATAGGCACTTCTTTTTATCACCGACGGCCCAGGGATACGCGAGGGAATGTGTGAAGAGTAACAGGAGATTACCCTCACTAAGCATATGACGATTATGGCCTCTTCTTCAATCACTCTGTCAAGCTGTTTCATGGAGACAAGTTAGAGGACTACACACCACCACTCACCATACTCTGCATGTTCAAAGCTGAGTAATATATGTATTAATGTATGTGCTTTTGAGTACATAATAGCAATTGCGATATTTAACTTGTGAATGGGCTGGCACGCCAGCAGTTTAATGAGGGGAGCCCTTCCGAGGCGTAGTTGGTGTAATCAGGGGGCCTATATAGAGAGTGTTGTAGAGTATCCCTGGCGTGATCGCTAATACACTCGCAAAAGTATGGAAATAAACTACTTACCCCTCATTATTTATATTATTATAATTATATATAATTTAAATTATAATATGTGCATTACACTTCCAGATATAAAGAATGGTGAGACCATTCAACTTATACACGCTACTGATAACACGTCTGGCCAACTCAAAATAGCACTATGCGATATAAACTACTACCCATGATGGACAAACATTAATAAAAATAATAATAAGATATTCGGCAATGGAATCAGAAACTTAATAGTTGATGGTTACTACAGCATGGGTTCTCTAAATGATGAAATTTTCAAACCATTAGGAGCTGAACTTAAAATAAACGACTCAAATGGAACAGTAGCGGTAGACAACAATAATATGAAAAACACACTGTTGGCGAGGACACTAGGCCTGCCAACAAGCGATATAAACCCTCAGTCTGTCATCACTTGTACAAAAGTACCAGAGCTCATTCCATACCACGATTTGTGTTCATCTTGAACAGCTTAGCACAACGGATAATGTACAAAATGAACATCCTTCCACATTGTTGAGGGCTGTCCCAGTTAAAACAGAAAACTACAATGAGGATCGCACCGAGTCATTTTCATCGTGTCAGTATAAAAATTTAACAAATAGTGATATTTCTGAATTAAAAATATCAATTTTAGACACAAAAAATAATTATGTAAATACAGTTAAAAGCAACGATGAATACAATTCAACTATTTGTAACTCACACGTTGACGTTTTTTTTTAAAAGTACTAATGGTTTGTTAATATGAATATCACCAATAGTTGAATGCTCTTCAACAGGAGACCCGTGAAGGTCCCAGGGTAGAATAGGCCTTCAGCAACCCATGCTTGCCATAAAAGGTGACTATGCTTGTCGTAAGAGGCGACTAACGGGATCGGGTGGTCAGACTAGCTGACTTGGTTGACACATGTCATCGGTTCCCCACTGCACAGATCGATGCTCATGTTGTTGATCACTGGATTGTCGGGTCCAGACTCGATTATTTACAGACCGTCGCCATATAGCTGGAATATTGCTAAGTGCGACGTAAAACTAAACTCTTTCACTCACTCACTTCAACAGGAACTACTGGAAGTTTCTAGAAGCTGTTCTCAAAACCTTTGAAAAAATGTCACTCAGATATCATGAATCTGAAAAGAAAGGGAAACTTAGTTCGAACAGTCACAAACTACAAAATGTATTATCGGAACAAGTTTCCCTAACATGCAGGTGATACAGCGTTGTCTCTCGGGTTTAGGCCAATGATATCAGCTTCAGTGACGAATGCCTTTTATTGGATGCTATCTTGTATACAGTACATGAAGCACAGTTGCTTACTACCTCCTGCGAATTATCTTTGAAATCAAGTGGTAGGTATGCATTGCGCATTTTGCCAAGGCAGGAAGCAGGCCCTTCACTCTGCCATTCAAATGTGAAAATGTGACTTAAAATGGAAATAGTTTAACACTGTAGGACAGTTTGAGTGTCTCTGATCATGCATTTCTCTTGCACCTGACTCAACAAAGATGTGTTACTAGGAAAGTTTGGTTCACAATATCCGTAACCAAATAAACATTTGTTCATACGTAACAAAATGTAACGACAGTATATTCTTCATACTGTGGCCTGTCAGTGGAATTTTGTTATCAGAGGTAATTCTATTAGCCCGTTTGAAAACTCCAGCAGTGACAGCTATCACTGGAAGAAGCAGTACTTGACCATGTAAATAGCTCTTTGGGAAATATAACCCAGGAACAGTTTACCGAACTCCAACATGTCCAAAACACTGATGAAATATGGATCGTGACCCAAACTAAGAAGTAAGCACAAACAACACAACTGCTAACCTTTGAGTTCAATACAAGATTCTTACCTTTTCTTATAAATGTGTCAATCAAACTGCTCCTGTTTATTTTATAAAATTGATTGATGTATGAATTTCCTCGGTCACTAATATCTGCTGATCAGTTTCTTTTTAAAGCATTCAAAACTTACTACTATGCTCTGTGCTCTCCGTCTCATAGTTGGTGCTCTGAAAACCACGCCAGTTGGGTCACTTGAGATAGAAGCAAACATCCCTCCACTTCAGATCCATTCGGAATCAGTTATCCTGAACAGAAGGATTAAAAATCACTTCCTTCCAAAAGATTCTCCAGGGCATCTCAAGAAAAACAAAGCAAAGAACTCCTTCTATGCAAGATCCAGCAGGCTACTCAAGGAAAGAAACATCTATCTCCCTTCTAGGTCAGACCCCAACTTCTCTCCAACAGCAATCATGAATGATATACCACCATGGCAATGGAAACCTCCAACCATAGTAACATCAATTCCAGAACAAGCCAATAAGTCAGAAAACCCAGTCAAGTTGAAGATGCTAGCCTTGGAGTTAATCCAGACTAAATATTCAGAATACAGAAAGATCTACACTGACGGCTCCCTGGATCCAAACAATGGAAAAGCTGGGGCAGGCATATATCTCCAAGACGATGAGAGTAGTGTCATCATTCCACTCACCCCCTGCTCAATCCTCAGTGCAGAACTTACAGCAATAGAAAGAGCCTTGCTGGAAATTAAAGATCTTTCCAACTCCGGTCCTTACACCATCCTGACTGACTCTTTATCATCCCTGCACACTCTGTTGTCATACAAACCTACTGAGTACTACCATCAAACCAAAGCCATCAACAGTCTGCTACAAACCCTGAAAACTGTCATCTGCCTACAATGGATCCCAAGCCATGTAGGGATTATTGGGAACGAAAAGGCTGACGAACTTGCCAAGCAAGCATCTGAGTGTGGCCCTCTGCTAAAACCTATGTCATCTCTACCTAGTTTGAAATGCAGAGTGAAGGAAACCTCTAGTGATAAATGGTCAAATATCTGGCTCAATAACAGCAAAGGTCGAAAGTACTTTGAACTGCAGGAAAAACCCAACAGAATTTTCTACAAAAATATCAAAAGAACGGATCAAGTTACCATCTCTAGAATCCGACTGAACCACTTTCCCTGTCGGAGCTATCTAGCCAAATATCATCTGGCAATTGACCCCATCTGCACATTTTGTAATCAAGAAGAGGAAGATCTTGAGCACATCTTATTCAGATGCCCCGAATATGATGAAATCAGGTCAACAGCCAACAACAATCTTAAAGAAGCCCTTGAAAACAGAAATAATGAATGGGCTCAATTCATCAATATAATCAAGAGGAGAAACGAGAGGGTACATGCAAGGGCCACGACGCCAGAGGCATGCTCCACTACCTAACCTAACCTAACTTACTACTATTAGCTCTTTTCTAAACATTATGTTGTTATACTCTTGATCTGCATTGCATGCCGAAATGTACTTGACAAGTCGTGAATCACATTTAACTGTCAGTAATCAATAAACTTCATGCAGTAAGCGATAGTACTTTTAACATTTACCATGCGCCTATTTTTTATGCATAAAGTAATCAAACATATCGCCAAAACGGCGATACCACCACACTACAAGAGGAGAAACGCATGTGCCTACACGAGAAAAACATGCAAAATCATGCGTCGGATAAGAATAGACATGAAATGTACAACTATTGTCTTGGCATTTAGACAGTTTGAAGGATGGGTCCCAGTAAAGGTTCGAAAACAATTTAAACTGCAAATAAGTTACAAACATGTCCATTATCTGTTTTTCAAAAAGAGGGGTAAGTAGTTTATTTCAATCGTTTTCCGAGTGTATGAGCGATTACACTAACTGCGCCTCAAAAGGACCCCCCTCATTAAACTGCTGGCATACCAGCCCATTCACACGTTAAATATCGGAATAGCTACTACATACACCAAAGCACATATATTTATACAGATATTACTAAACGAAACGAAATTGTTGAACATGCAGAGTATGGAGAATGGTGGTGTGTAGTCCTGCGCAAAGATCACTAACTTGTCTCCATGAAACAGCTTGACAGAGTGATTGAAGAAGAGGCCATAATCGTCATATGCTTAGTGAGGGTAATCTCCTGTTACTCTTCACACATTCCCTCGCGTATCCCTGGGCCGTCGGTGATAAAAAGAAGTGCCTATTTTCTTAATCTGCCGGAACTTGTGGGTTTTGAAAGATAGTATTGCTTACCATGACTGGTACATTCTTTCAAGCCTTTTTGCATGATTCCCGCTGTCTGCTGCCATGAGCTGTGACCGACTTTTTTCTTTCACTTGGGGCACGTCTCAAATGTAGTTTTGTTCTTTCAGTAAAAGCACACTCTGTCAGCGGCCAGAAGGTGTATTTTAGCGACTCAACATGTCAAGATAGGCATAACGTCTGGAAAGTTTGAAAGCCGTAGGTCTTGTAGTTTGAGTGCAGCAGATTTTGGGAGTAAAGCAATCAGGATTTTGTTTGAAAACTAGCACCAAAAGCTTGAATCCAAAATAGAGGCCAAACGGTGCATTTTTTCGTCCAGACGAAATGCTAGACAGTTTGATTGCGCATCTGCTCAAGAAATCTGGAACTCGTAGGATCAGTAGTTTGGGAGATATTTGAAGTTGAAATTGAAAAAATTTAATTAATTTTGATTTATCTCCCCTTTCCTATTGAGCCTAGAAGCCTTGAGATTTTAATGGGGAATATCTACACCTCGATGGGCATCTGCCTGATTGTTTTCAAGCGATTCTGTAAACTGGTGCTCTTTTTACAATAGATCTCCTGCTTAGCAGCAAGGAGCCCTAAATATAGGATACCTAAGTGTAACACTACATATACAAAATGGTTAGTAATCAAGGGCCAGGAATGCAAATATAAAAATGCATTAATGCTGGTTTATCAGACCTAGGTGATACTTGAGGGTTTGATGACTCAGGAATAGATGGTAAAATATCTGCTTTTAAGCTTATGAACAGCATTTACAGACAAGTTGAAGTTCCTGCCGTCGTTGGTGGTTCTGGTAGTACTTTTAACCTAGATACATTAGGATCTGACAGCAACACACGATACGATATAGTTCGCAACGACGCAGACGAATGGAGAATACACCCATCGTTCAGTGGTAAATTTCGCGATTTAGACTTTGACTGGAAGAACAGACTTATCAAAACATACCGTACTATCTAATACGCACTAGCAGCAACAAATGGATGATATCACCAGTTCAAATCAACCTGCTCCTCAACGTAACACTAATTTCCCCATACATTTTCATGGAAAACAAAGACCACTACCTAAACAAAATCGTAAACAACGGAACCCTGCTCGTGGCTTACATCCCATCACAAAGACGCAGAGTAATCATCACACCAGTCTTGAGTAGAGCAACCCACATGCTGTCATGTAAACCGAGGGAGAACGCTGTATTGCAGTTGGTTACTGAATTCGATGGTGTGGCCACCATCCTAGAAAGCCTCGTGGATGATACGACGCTGGCCATGCAAGTCATACTAGGTGAACCATCGCAGAGCAGTGTTGAGATCATGAAAGGAATCAAAATCCAGTGGCATAGAAATCACAAGGGTGAAGTTTGCAAAATGTACGTGCGGGTTGGGGGTGATTCAGACACCTGTTCGCCTGGAGCCACAGTGATAGTGGATGACACTGTATCTCTAACCAAGATTTTTCTATCTGAGCACTTCGATTTTATTAATTTAAAGTACGCACATGTGCTAATATCAGAAAAACAATTGGAAACTATTTTCTAACAGTATTATAAACAATGGTAAGGTCTAATGTAACACTCAGTGATCTAGGAAACACAAAAAGATTCAATTTACTTGGTGAGGAAGCCACCCCATACCTCATATACTTTAAAGACAACGTATACAAATGAAAGCCACTAGTAGATTTTACAGAGCTTGAATGGTTAATTAAAATAAAACTAACCAACCCTTACATCATTTTTAATAAAAATAATCTCATTTCCAAAATTACTAACAACGTCCTTTAGACCCGTAGAAGATAATGCTGTAAAAGTGTTACAAATACCAGATCACAATGCCAACATGTTAGCCACAGCTGGCCCCTCGTATGCCATTTTAGCCGCTAACAATTTATACGATTACCAAGAAGATTATTTTTCGAATTCATTTGTTCATTTCAATTCCAAGATTACTTTTAGGTGGTCTTAAAATATCTTGGGATAAAAGGCGTGAGAATAAACATTGTCGAATCATAATAAGGAAAGGCTACCCACCATCAAGAAGCCTCGATGGGGTTTGTATTATAGATGACGCAGATATTTCTGTCTCACACGTTTACCTGTACTATAATTTAGGTCTTATAGGCTTAAAATATAACATTCAAAAATTAATGACAGATAATTCAAAAATAATTTATAAACTATATTATAGACAAATAGAATGGGGCTGTATCGATCCGTATATGATGAAGGAAATATAAAGGGAAGTGTAGACAGATTTCTACTGAAAGAGATATGTGAAATAAAACATCAGCTAGAACATGAGCATGATATCTGGGCATCACTACATAAAAAATACAATAGAGCTTTAAACTACATAGATGGTGCTGATACCAACCTAATGGCAGCTAGCATGGGATTAGGAGCAGTAGGAGTTGGGCTGTTGACAACAGTCATAGTCGCACCGGTGGTGTTTGGACTTGAATTACCAGCTGTAGTGACGGGAATAGTTGGGTTGGTGTTTAAATTTGTTTCCCGCAAATTGAATCATAAAGCAAAGAGACAAGATGAAATTAGAATTCTTGCTGGCACAAAGTTAAACACAACAGAAGATCATGTTCCAAATGCACTCAATGACAATAAAATCTCAGAAGGAGTTTTGTTTAATTCTAGGCGAACTAGAAAAATACAACAAAATGAAAGAAGAGATTTGATCAAAGGTTCATAAAAAAGTTCTTCTATAAGCGAGGACGAGAAAAAAAGATTTATAAAACAAGGGATACAACAAGCCCAACAAGCATTTATTATGAAAACCAACGGCATAATAGAAACTACACATTAAACTGCTTTGCTGAAGACAATATCTTAGATTGATGTGGGGTAAGCCCGGCGTGGACTTGATCAATCGTGTGAGGTCGTATACATTGTGTAACCAGCTCTCAGCCGGCGAGCTCACTTTCTCAATCATGTGAGGCCATATCCAGCTAGTTCACATTTAAACATTTATGTTTTGATTAGTGTGGGGTACCCCTACACAGTTGAAAGGATTTTTCAGACCCCAAAGTCACCTTATGTGCTTATGTGAATGCAGATGGGCAGTGCCTGTTTTTTGGGGAGTTTGTGAAGAAGGAGGGGTCTAGATTCATGTTATTGTTGATTATATAGCTTATATGGAGTGTGGTCCAAAACCGCTATTCCCTATACTACTCTTCTACCTTGTAGGATCTGCTGCAGACTGTGCTGATTACCATGTAACCTTCGTCTACATCAGGTGCTCTGATGAATGGCTCCATGTAATGAAGAGGGAAATGAGCTGCGTTGAATGGCGACACATGTTGTTGAAACTTGGTTGCTGATTTAAACACTGTAGACAAGGTCTCAGGGATCGTAGATATGGGAGCTATTGACGGGAACAATAACCTATCGATGTCATAATTCTTCATCTTGTACGTATTAAGTTCACTTGAGTTGTTACATGGTGAGACTAAGTTTAAGCTATCCGTGATCCACGATGAGACTTCCAAATCCGAGAAGAGGGCTTCCCCCAGCAACGACTCTCAGTGGTTTCTACCTTCTAGAGTGAGACACATTCACTACGACCCCGACTCTGTAAGTCCAAGTCTGGAGGGGAGGATGACTGCAGACGGCGCCTTTTATGAGCTGGGGAGACTGTGGCAGATCTTCTGCATTGATGAGTAGATCCGCGAGTGCACTCACATGAGTGATTAACCTCATTTGGCGTGAGTGGATCCTTCTCTGTACTGCAAAGAGATGAAAGGGACCTAGATCTTCTGGAGCATGTACGTGCATACACCTCTCCCTCGTCTTCGGGCATGAGTGCAGGTCTAGACGAGTGCTCTTCGTGAGTTGCAGTTGACACTGTTGATGAGTGCAGTCTTCTCTCTTCTTCATAAGGCCCATTATCTGTGTCACTAACTGCTGCATGAAGAAGCCTACGTCAAATGGCTGCGTTGAATGCAGTGACAGCTGAGTTTTAGAGTTGCTTGCTGCGATGCCCGAGGTTGCTGACAATGTCTGCAATGTTTGATGATGATCATAAAGGGTTCTGAGGTGTTGATGATGCTGTCGGTGTCGATCTAGCGGACGACACACATTGACTACGTTGGTTGATACCTTGCTCACTGCACATCATCAACAGACGCTCGTCCAAGATGTGTCGTTCTTGTAGGGGAACGATCTCTACCCCAAACGATTTCTTCATCGAAGAATGTTAATTCAGCGATGATCTGGAAGACTAGGACTTCGACTTTGATGACTTAGATTTCTTTGACTGTGACTGCCCTGCCTTTTTAGACGGTCTCCGAGTTTTCGGAGACGACTTGCCCGACCCTGGACGTAACCTCGGAGATATGCCTGACATATCACTGGAATGAATGTCAGCAACAATAAATAAACGGTTACCCAAATTTATCTAACCAGATTTAGACATGGCTAATGTGAGCCAATGTTGCCTGTCTCTTGCACGTCTGCGATCAAGACCGTATGTATAAAATAAATTCTGATTCAGATAAATTTACACAAAAGAGTATCAGAAGAGCATAAGGGCTTACATGCCGAACAAAGTAAGTGTGGGCCAACCTCTGACAGCTGTAATCTACACTGTAGACACGATGAAATACATGTTACATAAAGACACAATAATCACAAAATTGATGTATATACAAAAGCCAAATATCCCATACAACACAAATTTAGTTAAAGGACCAAAGGAATGAAAAACTTATCGCCGTACACGGGACCCCAGGTGCCTCCAGCCGCCCTCGTTGGGCAATAAAGAGAGAGTGATAATCATGGCCAATCAGCTGACCATGTGCGTGGGAGGGGAGGCTACTTGTGGGTGAGTGTATTTTTACGTCCGCTTCTTTTAGAAGGGAACTCCAAGGGATTTCAGGTGTTCCACTACCTTCACCAGGAAGAGGAGATAGATAGATAGAGTCAGGATAAGGAAAGATTTATAATTTCATCATGTTTTACTGATAATTTTTTACAAGAGAACCTCCTGAAAGCAAATGCATTATGTCTTTTCTCCAAAACTATTACATCTTGCTAATGCAGGGATCGAAATTAAGTTTTCTTTGAGTGTGCCTTATTGACACCATCATAATTTAAGTGTGCCATCTCAATTTCAGGTGTATCACAAATTTGTGGTCTGTTAAACTAAACTTCAAAGCATTACATGACTTGACATAAATGTAAAAGTTGTAATTGTATTGTAACATTCACTTATAAATCATGAGTAACAAAACAATGCTAGGTATGTAGTTTTCTTTATTTACCAACCTCAAAGCTTTCAAAAGACATTGATGAGTAGCTGTCTGACCTATACAATTGATCATTGTTCATAAAGTCATTTTAAATCATGAAAGATAATAATGGTTAAAACATACTTTAATGCACTCTCACAAACAAATCAAGTGTGCCATAAGAGCCAATCCATCAGCACAATGGCACTCATAATTTTGATCCCTGCCATATATGAAAAGCAAGCCAGCAGCATTAGGAAAACTTGCCCATCACAGAATGTCCGACTTTCCCACAATGATATTATCAATGATAAATCAAACAGTGTAAGAAATGTTCCATACAAATATTTCGTTCACCAATGTTTGTCTTAGGCATAAAAATTTAGGAGTCATCGTGATTCCCTGGTGTAATGAGAGTCACGGACAAGCTTTTGGGAGTCATCTTCAGTTTAGAACTTTCATCAAGACATCAACTGTGATCGTTTAATAATGACAAAAAACAAGAAAAGGCAAATCAGGTATTTAATCAACACTGTGCAGTTACAACATATGTCATATTTGGGATTTCAAATTAAAATTCAAGTACAAATTCTAGTACTTTTTGGTTGAGTCCCATCCGGGATTCGAACCTGCACCTTCAGAGTCAGGCACCTAATTGCCAGCACACAAAGTCAGCCGCCTAGCCCACTCAGCCACCGTGACCTCCACAAAAATGAAAGTCGGACAACTGGTAGTCTAGACTGCATGCTTTGTGTACCCCTCTGATAAGTGTGAATTGGCACAGCTCCCACGGCCGAAAGCTATGATTACACGATGCCATTTAGAAAGTGGTCAAATGCAACATATATCATATTTGGGATTTCACTTTCTCAGAAAATGTGACATATGTTGCATTTGACCACTTTCTAAATGGCATCGTGCAGTTGCTATAATTAGACTGTGAGGATCAGCACTTTGATATTCAGCAATCTGTTTGAACAATGCAAAAGGCAAATGCACCTCAGAAATAATAAGCCAAAGTCTTGAACGTTTGCACTGAAAAACTATAACTCTACTATAGAAAGGCCACAATATTTTAGGGATAAAGGGCTAGTTGTTGAGATTCCTGTAATTGCCGTTGTTACTGAGATAAGGTGTCACACACTTGGAAGAAGCTTGATGCATGATATGACCACCAAAAAGCCAGAATAAAGTCTTTATGGTAACCATGCTGAAGTAGTTCTTCCTTACTTTTGATAGCTTCAAAGGAGTCTGTGAGGAGTAGACATATACTAGTATACAGTATGCTATTGTGACCCGGTTCTTTGTATGGGCCTCGTGTTCAAGTGGTTTCGAAACAGGAACAAACAGCCAAGTCTCTCGTAGATCGTCTAGTGGTTTATGGAAGTTATCATCAACGGTTATATAGAAGACTATTCAGGTGCTTTACAAACCTACTGTAAGCAATCCTGAATCTTTGGGAGTGCAGCGACCTCTGACCGTCTAACTTAGCCCCGCAAACTGTCTCCCCGAATCTAACTTTTCCCCCTAGTTTTATCCCAGTCCCCTTAACATCAAAGTCTATAATCTATCAACCCACAATTCTAAAAACATGACACATCGCTGGACTGTCCTTTAATTGTCCATCTCTATACCTGCTTCTTAAAGGTCACATGCAACGTAAAACACAACTTTGCAGATTCTGGTACCTTTAGGTATGCACTTACCGAAACAAATCATAAAAAATGCCAATTCAACCTATAAAGTTGGAAAAAACATGATGAAAAAAAAGCCCGCGAAATCGGAGTTCAGACGTTTCACTAAATTACCCCCAGCGCTGGGGGGGGAAAACTGGTTTCAACAGCTGTGCTGCGCTGCGTCCATAATGCATGCACAGTGAATAGGTTTGCGGAGCTTGAAACAGTATGCATGCCCAGCGTCTGTGGTCGTGAGCAGTAGTCTAATCTTGGTTGTGTACACAAACAAGTAAATAATCTACTCGTTACGTAAAACAACTTGTTGATTGTAGTAAGCAGTTTCTGTCACAGAGAAAGCTGAGTGTCTGGTTTATTCACACCCATATGTCTGTCTGCCTGTCTGCTAAAGACAACATGCAATACACAGCTTCAATCATTGACCACGTGCAATTTGAACTTAACACCTATCAGACTATACGACATAAAGAAAATAAGTTGATTTATGACTCGTGCACCCGAGTCCCGTGTCTGCCACATTATGTAATTAGGCACGTGTGACACATACGACATGTTTTTATGTCTGTGGGTTGCAAACAAACTACACTCATTTTTTTCAGATGACTGCATCTGACGGAAACTGGTGCAAACTCTTGTCAGTTTCAAGTCCTGCTTTGTACTTTGACGGATGACAGATTCCAGTCACGCATTAGTTTACTATCTCTACTGACATGATTTTTTATTGGATCGAGCGCAAATTCAGAGGACATGTATTTTCCAAACCCAGCATCTCTATATACATTCTTCATGGATAATGCATGGATGTGCACATCCACCCGCTGTGACTGGGTTCGATCTCCCGAGCACTTCGTTTCGGGGTAAGTAAGCCCAAGTACAAAATATTGCACTTTTGAATCGCGATTGTACGCTTAGAATTTTGTTTATTTAAAAGCATCAATGTATATTATATGTCATGAATAAGTGATAAATGTGTTTTAATTATGTTTGATTTTTTGGTTGCATGTGACCTTTAAGTCTTGATAAACTATCAAGACTTATAGAAATGAAAAAAAACACAATTTGTATCTCATCGCCCATGTCAGTTGGCCCTACTAATCCCCCACTACATCACCCCGTGTCCATTTTAACAATTTTCCGCTTGTATCCCCCCTATCCTTGATAACGTACTCTGTCTTTACTGATATAGACATAACGCCAAAGTTTGTAATACTGCCCGATGTCAAGCGAGTTCGGACAATCAATTAATTACCTAAATCCCTTACTATCTGCGCTCCCTGTCCTCATGTACAATTTCTTTGATATTTTTAACACACAATTCATACACACTTCCTAACTCATAAATTATAATGTACAAAATTATTTTAATTAACATTTAAATTAACAATAAATCATTATAAACCGAGAGTGTAACTCCCGGTTACACTATAAGGGAGACCGGGGTGCATTGGGACACAGGGTGCACTGCCTAAAACCACTATTTATAGGCGTGCAATCACATAACAATGTAACCTAAAGGAAGTGACATCATGTATCCTGGCATTTTTTGTAGCATGTGGACACAGCATGGTTAACAGAAGTTTGGTTAGTAAAACATGAGTTTTTAACTTCATTGTCAAATTCTCATACCTATGTTGAAGCTTTATCTACCCAATTACATAAATAAATTATAAGTGATTAATTAAAAGTAATCAGCCAAGAGATGAAAGTCTTTGATGACATGGTTTTGTCAGGAAGGCATTAAAATTAAACGTTTGGTGAGTCAGGGTGCATTGGGCCAGCTGGACCAGGGTGCATTGGTAGGTCAGGGTGCATTGGGCCAGCTGGACCACTACTGTCATGTCCCACTGCTCCACAAATATATGAATGTGATTTTGTTTACATGACCAGTATGTCATCATTTTTCTGAACTGAAAAACAAGACCATCCAGTTTATGTTCACAGAGATGGAGGACATTGACACTGTTGCCATGCAAGTGAGAGAGTGAGTTTAGTTTCACGGCGCACTTAGCAATATTCCAGCTAAATAATCGAGTCCAGACAATCCAGTGATCAACAGCATGAGTATCGATCTGCTCTACTGGGAACCTAAGACATGTGTCAACAAAGTCAGCGAGTCTGACCACTCAGTCCCATTAGTTGCCTTTTATGACAAGCATGGGTTGCTGAAGGCCTATCCTATCCCAGACCTTCACGGGTCTGTTGCTATTGAAGATGTCGCTAAACTTCCTAAACCACTTTCTGTTGGAGGGACAGCCTGAGCTTCAAAGCAACTAAGATTTGATATTATTAATCTCATTGACTTCTTCTGATCTGACCATATGACAGGACTGCTCTGTTTTGTTCAAGTATTTTCAAGTCAGAGTACATCTGCAAGATCAGTTTTTCTTAATAGTTTCTACTTTTGTTTGTGGAAGTGGAGTTTCACATTGAATGGAGACAATGTTACTGGAATTCCTTTCTACCAGCATTTTATTGTTCAATACTGTCACATTCTGAAAAGGGCGTTAGATTGAGCTTCTTGCTGAAGTTTAGTTATCAAGTTATTGAAGTTTAATTAGTTGTTTGTTTTTGAAGGTATGATTCTGATGAGTTAAGGTTCTGAAACAGAATTACATTCTAAGATATATATTTAGAATAATTTATTTTCTTGTGAAGATGCTTTCGGCATTTTGTTAATGATTGTCCAAATCCATCCAACTGTGTGTCTCAATGCACCACAAGGTGGGGCGCATTATTTTATTCTGGTTTCATAAATCACTCTGGCACTGTTAATTTCAATATTTGTGAAATAAAAGTCGGTTTCCTGGTGCGTGATTAAAGTGTTGATTAGAAGATTTGCTTTTTTTTGTGAATCCATTTTAAAAGGGAGATAGGCTGAATAAAACAAATTTTGTCCCAATACACCCCAGTCTCCCCTATGCTCTTTGGTTTCCACATAATTACACAATAAAATGAATGTGTTGGTGTGAACATTGCTTTTAACAGTACTCCTGTCACATCCCATGTATAATATGACAGGAAAGCCTTAAGTGATGCATGCTTTGATATTTACTGCTAAAGGGAGACCCATAAGCACAGGTGTACTGCTAATCAGAAATCCACATCAAGAGGCAAGCTGATAATGGAAAACCCATGAGCACAGGTGTGCTGCTAATGGGAAACCCACAAGCACAGATGTGCTGCTATAGCAGTGCTAATAGGAAACCCACATGAAGAGGTGTGCTGCTAATAGGAAACCGACAAGCACGGATGTGCTGCTATAGCAGTGGTAATGGGAAATCAACATGAAGAGGTGTGCTGCTAATGGGAAACCAACAAGCATGGATGTGCTGCTATAGCAGTGCTAATGGGAAAACCACATAAAAAGGTGGGCTGCTAATGGGAAACCGACAAGCACGGGTGTGTTGCTCACAAACCAAGAACCAATCTGGACAAACAAAGAATTGAACGCATTATAAAAAACACTGAAAAAGTGAAGAGTGTTGTGTGCACTGTCATGGCAGTACATGTCAACTGGAAGAGTTTGGGCCAGCAGTTTTCAAGCTTGTTTTGGAACAAACTTTTCTCAAGGGAAAAGCTTCCAAATTCTTTTGAGATCACATCTCTGTAGAATACCTAATTTGGATGGGGGTTGGATCTCAATGAAACAAAAACCTGTGGGATCCCAGTCACAACACCAATCTCAATATAGTTTATGCTTTACTATGTTTGCATTTTCTAAATGTACATGTATCACAAAGGACAGTGCTTACAGTCCGTCTTACAGACATGCAGATGTCGTAAGTTATGGTGTGTGATCCTGGGCAAGTGAGATTGTTCTAATGGAGCAGAAAATGAGCACCCAGTGGGATAAGTTGAGGTTGTTAACCTTCAAGTGCCTCACGGCCTGCTTGGGTTATGTGGGGTAATAATAATCAGACTGAGCATGCCCTTACATGGTGTGAAATTCAGTGCATTACAAAAGCTGTTATTATTATAACTTGATCCTTAAGTTTGTATCAAACTGGTACGCCCAGCCGGCATATAAGCTGTACAAACATCACTCATTTCACTTTGAAATATGTAAATTATTTAACTATTACAAAATGAAACATGTTGAGAACATTATGTGAACCTATCTTGGTAATCTACCTTAGTAAATTTACTCAAAATTGCAACTTCTTATTTTCATCACTCTATAGGGTCCTAGAATGTGATATGACATTATTTGCATTCAGCACAAACATGTTACATCCCACCTTAAAACTAATGCTAATTGACAGTAAAAGGACTGACAACAAACTGCTTTCATGACTGAAATAGCAAAATCATTTCAAACCTCAGCAGGAACAGGTCAAATATATCTACACTTAATAACCCTAAAATTGCACAACCCTAGTTATGTGTAAAATCATTTCAAATTTATATCATAAAAACTGCAGTTTACATACTGAAACATATTTCTCTAGGTTTTAAACATCCTATTTTTTCTTATGAAAAAATATATACAAAAAGGTGATGTTTTATCTCATGTTTCACATTTCAGTGACAAAGTTGTTTTCTCTTGATCAGTCCCATGAAGCACATTGGTGGTTTTTCACTAACAGAAAAAAAGCCTCAAAGAGTATAACCTTCAACGTCAGCCATCCCCTTCTGCCTGCTGTTCAAACTTCAGTAGATGTTCATTCATATACATTACTAATAATATTTTAGTTTTGTTTGTAAAACAAGTAAGTGCCTACTGTATAAGTACAATGTAAACTCTAATCTGTGACTAGGGCATCAATCTAAAAACAGAAATGAAGCTCACATGGATATATAGCCTACAGGTTAAAATGTCAACTAAAATGGTATACAGTCGAACCCCGTTTACCCGGACCCCACATATCCGGAAACCCTGCCTTCCGGACAATTTTTATGTGAAACGAAACTTACATTCATGACTTGTACTCGCTTAACCGGACCCCGTGCCTCCGGACCCGGACGGCGAATTTTCAAACCATTCCCATACATTTCCATTGAAAAATGATCCAGTTATCCGGACAGAGAGATCTGTCGCGATGCAAGTTAAAAATAGCCTGCCACATGATCTAAGTCATGTGATCCCGTCCGGAAATTTACTTTCTGCAGACAGCATGAATTCAATACGATGTCGTATGTTTTAGGGCATTTAAAATTAACAAAAGAATATGCAATTGGCAAAATAGAAACTTTGTGTCATCGATTTATGTTTTTCATTTAACTTACCATCTGAAGCTCCACACGCTACACAATTACGTCTGAGACAACTTGACAAATGGTAACCTACGTTCCGCCTTCCATGTATTATCGGTACACTTATATGTTATGATGATTCACTGTTACTACTACTGACTGTTGATTTATTGATATGCGTACATGAATATTTTTTACTTTCACTTAATTTTTACGGTTTGGATGTTTGATCCAGTTAACTGGACGTCTCGCTATCCGGACGATTTTTGAGTGAAACCAAAGCGTCCGGGTAAACAGGGTTCGTCTGTATTACTACTGTCCTGGAGCAGATTTCACACATTGAGACTGTGTTCTACATCACTGAGCTATAAGTTTGTCAAGAATGTAAAGACATTAAGAAAACCTGGAACAGTACAAACCTCTGTTAACGAAGGTTCTGGAGAAGGTATATCAACTGGTACCAGAGTTTCAAGGCTACAGCTTCCACGCAAACTGTTTTCAGGAGAGTGTACTGGAAAAATAAAGGTATAGAAAAGTTTGTAAAGGTTACCTAATTTATGCTAGACCTTACCTAGTTATGTTATACTTCATTTTGGGGAACATTTTATATTGCCAGCAAGAAAAGATACTTATGCATTGTGTTACGAGTGTGTATTTTCTGTAATTTGTATTGTTATTGATTAAGTGATAGTTATTATGGGGTCACGATGTTTACAGTGTTGAGTGATATTTATTATGGGTCACAGTTCGTATCATCAGTAATAGTATTTTAGCGGCATGCCTTTTACGGTAGGGCTTTAGAGTTGCCTCCCTTTAGGAATTCTTCTGTATATGAGTGTGT
This sequence comes from Haliotis asinina, assembly GCF_037392515.1. Lineage (NCBI taxonomy): Eukaryota > Metazoa > Mollusca > Gastropoda > Lepetellida > Haliotidae > Haliotis > Haliotis asinina. The sequence goes on from NC_090284.1 coordinate 33,625,440, forward strand.
GTTTTGACTGTTGGTAAACACCAGGCCAATCGTGAAGGTTCCATACTTTCGCTGGAATGCTCAAGAATCAGTGACCGAGTATGTAATGGCAGGTTGGTGACGGGACGCACACACGGAATTACTCTCGGAGTTATAATGGAGTTGTGCCATCCATTCGGCCTACCTACATCTGTCTGCCACTTCAACGCCTGACCTATATTCAAAACTGCTCGCTGTGAAACATTTAGCAGAACTGTTTCTCACTGAAAACTAAGACTTTGGTCAGTTGATATAAATGTACTATATGTTGTTACCCATTTCATTAGATTTGACTCACCTGCATTGTACTAGAAATCTCTATTGTGAATTACTGTACCTTGCTCACGGTTTGTTCAATATATTATTGGATATTTTAGACTTGTGTGTGTTATATTTTGAAAATGAAAATATATATATGTATGGGAAACTTGCAATCAAAAATCACTAGACATGATAACCTGATTGTTGCACCAGTTATGCTACCTGTTATCAAAGACGTATATTAACGTGAATGTACGCCTTTGTAGTTATTCAACTAAGCCGGAAATAGCAATCAGCTGTGCACAGATGTTTTGGTCCAATGTACAGGTGATTCAGGTAAAAACGATCCCATAATATTACATCAAAGAATGTTTTACATATTAAGCTGTTATTGCAACAGATTATTTTACATTGCTATCTGTAGTATATAATCCAAGTTTTCTGCAAACATATTTAACATAACAATGAACACAGGCCGTTACCTGTCTTGATACAATTTACATAGGAGATAGTTTGACAAGTCACAGCTGACTTCCCGCGATACTTGCAACTTTGATTGTAAAAAAACAAAATTTTGCCCATTTAATTGTTGAAACTGACTTCAATGAGTCAATAACGCGGGTCTCGGAGTCCATGGATTACGAGACTGTAATCTGTTGGTGACTGCTAAGAATAATGTGAATATTGCTGCTATCGGGGTAGGCCCGAAAAACGGACGGACCCTCGCGAATGAGGTAAGTGGAAGTTGTACGTGTATGGAATGAGGTAATGCTCTCACGGTGTTTCCGTTGTCTCTGTCAACAGTTTTAATAAAAAAAATTGGGATTGAATTTAATCAAAGAAAGTGTGGTTTCTGACACCATACATCCTGGGATGAGTGTGTTGCATCACAGCAAACATTGTAAGTACTCATCGTAACTCGACTGATAGCACGTCTCGTTTTTCATAAGTTACTACTACGATGTTGGTATGATTATTATCGAGAAAACCCTCCATGTTTTAAGCGTGTGAAACACAACGGATATGTACGATAAACACTGTCAGTTGCCACCTGCACTGAATTTCACTAGATTACGTAAGTTATAAGAGCGCAGCAGCGGATTTGTTGATGAGCTATTTTCGATTTTGTCAAGGGGTGTGATCGCAGTACAACCTTTTTATGGGAGCCACAGATTACCCCGCGGTTTAACCAACTCCGCGGTATCGCGAAGCGCGTTTTTGCGAGGGATGACTGTACTTATCTTTTCTCACAGTATGCACTTCTCCCTCTTGCTTCGACACTGAGTGGAACAAGGTCTCTCTTATCCATTCGCCCATGTACTCCATGCTACCCTCCTTATAAGACAGCTTCCGAGCTGTTAACTACAGTATGCAACACACCCCACTAGCTACCCATGCGACCATCCTGTAATGGGAATCGATCTCTAAAACAATAATCTATTATCCATGTCTTCTATCGATCACTTATCAATAAATGATCGACTACAAGCATGGATTATGAACATAAGACCAGCTGAAGAGACGACTGCTACATAATAGAAAAGTTTGAAAATATGCTTTGTTTCAGTCTGTCTGTCATGAGAATGTGGATTTTTTCTGTTATTCTTTATTGGATTCCGAGCTTTTGTCTGGTTATTGTTCTGGATGAAGACATATATCTGCTACGTTGGTACTCCAATGACAAGACATCGCATGTTTGATGTTCAAATTAGTTTTCTTGAAGAGCTGATCTCATTAACTTACTCAAACAACAGACAATGTGGCAATATATATGTATATGTTTGTTTAACAATGAAGGATAAATTGATGATCCCAATCATATATGGAGAACATGCATTGTAATATACAGTTCATTAGGTCATCGCTTTACAGTCATTACACAATGTGTACCATGCTTGGAGCCAGGCTTTAACCCATGGTTTTACCGAATTTATTGCACTGATGTTTTTGCAAGGGATGAACAAACCAATGTTGTGCATGTTTAGGTGTTCATATTCTTGACAATATAATGACCATGATGACAGTCATGCAAAGGTAGGAAAAACTCTGAATTCATGTTATTTTTTAGAGAGTTAGTTAATTGCCTTACCTTGAGTTTGAATGGCTGCTAACTGTTTAACCCCTTCACAGAAGTCACGGAAGCCTATAATGCCTGTTCCATCAGGGTCCAAAAGGTTGATTATGCCAGTTATTTCCTGAAATACAGAAAAACATACATATGTCTTAAGCTGTTTGAATCAATTGTGAAAGTGTATAAATATATAAATATATATGCTTGTTGTCCACATATATTTTTGTATGTGGTACAATACTTATGTTGGACTAACATAAGTAAATTATTATACATGAGTGCTGTCTCACTCCATCTAAACATCAATCTATAGTATAGTTAGTGAGACAAGTTTTTTTTCTGTGCCATGTCAACTTGTGCTGAGCCATGGTACATGAATCAAGTACTATTTCAACCTCTGCCATTGTATATCTTGTTACCCATTGTTATTGGTCGACTGTTATGTGTATATATACTACATCCCTTTAGTTTTATCCTAACTTCACCTGAAAAAGAGACTACGAATTGTCTCGAAACGTTGTGACCTTGAATAATAAAGAAGTTGAACCATAAAGCATTTTTAGTTTGATTCCACCAACTTCAAAATGCCTTTGAAACAACAGCCCCAAATTACTTAATATGCTTTAATATATGCCATAAATGATTAGCTTTGTCAACTTCCATATAATATTCTTTATATAATAACATGTAGTAATATTTCTGATAAATTTCCTATTAGTACACTGATAAGTGTAACAGTAATATCCATGTATAGAAAACATTGCAATTCCAAATATTTGGAAAAGAATGACAAGCATAAATTAAAGGTTTGTATAGTATGGTTTAAAACCACATAATAGCCACATAACTTATCCCACAGGGTACTCATTTTTCTGCTCCATTAGAACAATCTCACTCGCCCAGGACCACAAATTGTGTTTCTGGGTTTGTCAGCATCATATCCAGGCATGTGGGTAAGAGATTAATGTCTAACATGTGCATCACAGATGACACACATCTCTCAATTAACATGCATAATCATACAAAACAGTCACATGTATATGGCCACATGCAAATTACATGCCATACACCAATCATCTTTCAAAAGCGACTACATTCCAAATAACTATGGTTGTAAGAAAGTGCAAATGGTGATGCACTCTAAATACATTCAATAATATCATATCAACATTGATTGACTTTGATTAATCTCCTAAATATTTTTAATCATAAATAAAAAAAATGAAGATGCCCTAGTTTTTTTTTTGAAGAGTATATATAAGCATCTAGGCTTGTTAGGCTAACCAGGTTTCAGCTTTAGAGAACTAAAAATTTGTTTAGATCCTCAAATGAATTTATTGACCAGACAAACCAGTAACTGACAGCTTCATCCCACAACATCACCATGATCACAATAACATGTAACACTTACAGCTAAGCCACTGAGTCTCACCTCCAAATCTGTTTAGTCACATTTTCAAACACTTGGTGACCTATTTATATCTGGGATACCCAGGTAGGGTTTTATGACACCAGATGTTTAAAATTGAATGTAATATGCCTTTTCCTAAAACAATAAACTCATATATTATATCTCATATAATCTAAATCCCAACATGTTGCCATGGCCATCCATGATGCTGGCATTTCAGGAAGTTCTTAATACAAAGAAATACACCAGTTGAATACACGGTAAGTGTTTGCTTGTGTTTCGCATTGTCATGCTTATGACACATAATATATGAAAACATAAAAGAGAGCACTTTTGGATGTGAACATTAAGAGTAAGAAATGCATACTGAGCTGAAATACATATTTTCAGTTGTCACGCCTCAACTGGGTTCTGACTGGGAAATGAACATTTAATGCATGCCCGGCTTATTCAACTTTCCAACACTCTTCACTATGGTGATTTTTTTTCAAGGGAAATATTTCAAAACGAATTTCTTCAAACATATTAATTACTAGATCGCTTCCTCTTCCTGCTTGTATGATTGAGGAGAGTTACAAGCTCAACAGATGACATCACAACGATTGATTTTAGAGATCGCAGATTGAGAGATAAATGCAGGCGGTTTAATTAACTATCACTTTCTTAAGTTCATACCGAAACAAACACATTTTCCAATACGTGTAAATACATTTGAAAAAGTATATGGATCCCCTTTCGACGCATGTTTACTGTGCTAACACACCTGAGGCTGTGCAGCACCGAATTGTTCCTTCGTTAACACACTCTGTACATGATCCACAGCTATATATCCGTCATGATCTTCGTCATAAAAATCAAATATGTCTCTTAATTTTTCTTCATACGATTCGTTCTCTTCCATGTCATTTAGATGACCAGTCCATTCCCACCCACTTTGACATGTCTCGCCCAGATTATCACATTCACTAACCGTATCGCCAACAGGTGCGTGTAACGGAAGTGAGTTCGAATAAAAGTAGTTCTGTTCCATTATTGCAACAGTTGTGTTTAGTTAAAGTATTCATACCACGTTCTGTTTATACCAACGAACATTATTGTTCGCATATAAAGATTAAAAGTTCTGTTCCTCATTAATAAATGAATAAATATTTGTACCTGGCGTAATGATACAGTGGGGTCAGAGTTGAAACGGCTTCGTTACGGTGATATAAACAAGGTGTGATCAGCACTTGTTAGATGTAGCATCCCGTGCGATAGGGATATGTGGGGCAACTTTTAACAGGTGGAGCATAAGATCAAATGTCATGAGAATTGTGTAATGAAAGCATGTTACACTTCAACAGTGTGAATTCAAGATTCTTGTTTCTCACGAACACCATTCGATCGCGTACGTGGCTGTACCGCGAACACAACAGTACTAGTGACAGTAGTCTTGTTTTTAAGACTCGCCAAGTTGCTAATCGGGAATGGTAGAACCGGATAATCTGCAACAGGGATAGGTCACTCGCTTGCTTTCCTTACCAGTTGTACAAATTAACGTGTGCCTCGCACACAGTGACTTGGCTCGTTCCCAGTGCAACTTCATCTGTGTTTAAAATTGTATCAGTCGGAATTTTACAATAATTAAATGAATTAATTATAGTAAGAAGTAAGAGCAAGAATTATATGTGAATGAATGAAAGAAAGAAAGAAAACGAATGAAAGGAAATACTAATGTGAATGAATGAAAGAATAATTCATACACTGCGGCCTTCCCTCCCAAAACATGTTAAAGAACGCAGAAGTTTCACAAGAACACATGTTAACATCAGCTGTCCTTTTTTAAAAAATCTACCTTTAGTCATTTTTGTTGACATTGATAATTAATTCAGATATCTTATTGCATGTGGGGAATGGAATGAACATTAACAAAATGTTAACTGACACTGTGACACACCCCTCAAAACAGAAAGTGTAAAACTGTCACAAAGCATTGTAAACGCCTCTCTAGTTTTGTCAAATAATAAGATAAACAAGAAAGAAGTTATGGAACTATAACTCTCAAGCATCACAAGCACCAATGGCGGATCAGATCAGATCGGCGATATGTCTTGTTTTTCACACATCTCAAATACACCCAAATAATATTTTAAGTCATAAAACTATCACTACTACTTGCAAATACATTTCATCTAAAGGCATCTTTCCCTTCTAAAAATTAAACTAATGTGTGAAAGAAGGTTCTATTGGCAAAATTTAGTCCATCTTCGCGGTGAATAGAGAATGGAAGCCAGCGAACCAAATTGACTTGAAACTTTACTGCAAATCTACTGTCCTAATACGGACACTAATATCAATTATTTGACTAAAACGGAAGTGACAAAATAGTTAACTTATCTTCTACATGTACAATTTCAATTGTCACAACACTCAGCAAATTGAAAATAAACAGAGCTCAGTCTTAAATACTACACTGCCGCCATATTGGCTACACTGGTTACATAACCACCCGAGGCATACTTTCAGCGGCTTTTCGGTGAGTTTCTTCTCCCTCTATATATAGTCTCCCTTGTAGAACATAGGGAAAGATGCAGCTTTTTGAAAAACGGGGTGCACACACTTGGTAAAGGAGTACCCACCTCATTTGCATAAGATATTCAATGGTTATTAAATAAATAAACTCTCAGGACAAAAAGTGCGTGTGTGTGAGAGAGAGCGGTGACACGCATGCACACACACACACACATGTATTCGACTATATAGTATGATGGCTATGCTGGTTTTCTTGCAAATTGTGAATGGCCATTTTTTTATCAAACTGACCCATATAAGCTTCATTGTTAAATACTCTACATAGGTTCATATAGTAATCATATCATATAATAATAGCAACCTCTATATGTAACTGAAACTAACTAATACCTATGTATGTAACTGAATATAGCTTATACCTCTATATTTCACTGAACTAGCTTATACCTCTACATGTCACTGAAACTAGCTTGAACCTCTAGAAGTAAATGGAACTAGCTTGCACCAATATATGCAACTGAAAGTAGCTTGTGCCAATATATGCAACTGAAACTAGCTTGTAACAATACATGCAACTGAAACTAGATTGTACCAATACATGCAACTGACACTAGCTTGTACCAATACATGCAACTGAAACCAGCTTGTACATCTATATGTCACTGAAACCAGCTTGTACCTCTATATGAAACTGAAACCAGCTTGTACCTCTGTATGTAACTGAAATTAACCTTTACATCTATATGTAACTGAAACTAGCTTGTACATCTGTATGTAACTGAAACTAGCCTGTACGTTTATGTGTAACTGAAACTAGCTTGTTCCTCTCTATATAACTGAAACTAACCTGTACCTCTGAATGTAACTAAAACTAACCTGTACATCTTTATGTAACAGAAACTAGCTTGCACATCTATATATAGCAGACACTAACTTGTAGCTCTATTTGTAACTGAAACTAGCTTGCACCGCGATATGTCATTGAAACCAGCTTGTGCCTCTACATTTCACTGAAACTAGCTTATGCCTCTATATGTCACTGAAACTAGCTTGCACTGCTATATGTCATTGAAACCAGCTTGTGCCTCTACATTTCACTGAAACTAGCTTGTGCCTCTATATGTCACTGAAACTAGCTTGTACTTCTATGTCACTGAAACTAACATCTACCTCTATATGTAACTCAAACTAAAACACGCCTCTATGTGCAACTGAAACTAACCTGTACCTCTATGTGCAGCTGGATCTAACCTGTACCTCTATGTGCAACTGGATCTAACCTGTACCTCTATGTGCAACTGGAACTTACCTGTACCTCTATTTGCAACTGGAACTAACCCGTACCTCTATATGTAACTGAAACTAGCTTGTGCCTCGATATGTCACTGAAACTAATCTGTACGTCCATATATAACTGAAATTAGTTTGTACCTCTATACGTAACTGAAACTAACCTGTACATCTATGTGTAACTGAAACTGGCATGTACCTCAGTGTGTAACTGATACCATCTTGTACCTCTCTACATAACTGAAACTAGCTGGTACCTCTATATGTAACTGAAACTAACCTGTACATCTATATGTGACTGAGTGAGTGAGTGAGTTTAGTTTACGCCACACTCAGCAATATTCCAGCTATATGATGGCGGTCTGTAAATAATCGAGACCAGACAATCCAGTGATCAACAGCATGACCATCGATCTGTGCAATTGGGAACTGATGACATGTGTCAACCAAGTCACCAAGTCTGACCACCCGACCCCTTTTCATCTCCTCTTACGACAAGCATGGGTTGCTGAAGACCTATTCTATCCCGGGACCTCTACGGGTCCTATGTGTAACTGAAACTAGCTTGTACCTCTATACATAACTGAAACTAATCTGTGCCTATATATGTAATTAAAACCATCTTGTACCTCTATATCTAACTGAAACTAACCTGTACATCTATATGTAACTGAAACTAGCTTGTACCCCAATGTAACTGAAACGAACTTCTGCCTCTATATATGTCACTGAAACTAGCTTGTACCTCTATGTCAGTTAAACTAATCTGTGCCTCTATAATTTATATGTAACTGAAACTAACATGTACCTCTGTTTGTAACTGAAACTAGCTTGTATCTCTATATGTAACTGAAACTAGCTTGTACGTCTATATGTCACTGAAACTGACGTGTACCTCTGTATGTAACCGAAACTAACTTGTACCTCTCTATAAAACTGAAACTAGCATGTAGCTGTATGTAACTGAAACTAACCTGTACATCTATATGTAACTGAGACCAGCCTGTACCTCTATATGTAACTGGAACTAACCTGTAGCTCTATATGTCACTGAAACTAGCTTGTTCCTCTCTATATAACTGAAACTAACCTGTGCCTCTGTATAACTGAAACTAACCTGTACCTCTGAATGTAACTAAAACTAACCTGTACATCTTTATGTAACAGAAACTAGCTTGCACATCTATATATAGCAGACACTAACTTGTAGCTCTATATGTAACTGAAACTAGCTTGTACCTCTATATGTAACTGAAACTAGCTTGTACCTCTATATGTAACTGAAGCTAACTTGTACCTCTCTTTGTAACTGAAGCTAGCTTGTACATCTATATGTCATTGAAACTGCCATGTACCTCCGTATGTAACTGAAACTAACTTGTACCTCTATATGTAACCAAAACCATCTTGTACCTTTTCAATTTATGATAGGTTTGTTGGTTGCCATCAAAATTATAATTATCTATTCAGAGACTTAGCATTAGTCTAGGTCTGACTCCTTTCAGCCAGTGTCAACAAATGGATTTCCATGTCGACATTTTGAACAAAATGTGTGCCATTTGAAACAGAATGCATCGGACATTAAAAAACTAAATGGGTTTTCCATACTCTTAAGACGGTTTAAAAAAGTCCAGTTGTATTTGTTTGAAATTGTTTGAATTGTTGTTGCGAATAGCTTGGCCCTTCATTAATGACCCTAGCAGACTTAAGGGTGAATTTAGCCTTCCTTCAACACCGTTACTGTGGCGGTTGGGTATCCTAGAAGTTAAAGAGTTCGTTCTTCACGCCGAACACCCGGGTTTGATTTCCATATGGGTACAAGGTGTGAAGCCCATTTCTGATGTCCCCTGACAGGAAATTGCTGGAATATCGCTAAGGGCAGCATAAACCTAAATTCACAATACCGGTATTGATGATACTAATGACGTATAATTCCAAGTAATATATTTGGAACTACAAATATCCCTGAATGTGTTGTATGAAAATTATTCAGAGTATATTAAAATAGTGCAAAAAGTACAATTTGTTCTCTTTACACGCCTCACATGATACACGGATCGATTGTATGTACTCCACATTGTGGAAACCTCCGTCTATATGCTTGTCTGTGTGGTGACCACTGATCAGTTGGTCAACAACAAATCTCTGTGAGTAATTGTTAGTAAGTTAATGGAAAGTCGAAGTACGACGCATATTTCTACCAAATGACATCACTGATCAGTTTTCACACTTTGGCGACACACCCATGTGTCTCTGAGTCGCTGTCTTGCTTGGGGGACTAGCTGTGGGTTACGGTACTATGGGTAGAGATTGTGTGTTTTTGCAGATGGGTAATGTCTTTCTGTACCCTCAAGTTGGCTTGATATACATTATCATACGTGTAGGCTTGGTAAATATGAATTATTGCCTTTGTTTTTATTAAGTGTTACTGTCATTGTCTCTATTTTCAAATCTCCGTGTTTCTGCACAGTGATTGACAACTGCAGAAAAAGTCATCCATAGAAGGGCAATATCAACACCTAACCCCCTCATGCATGTTGCTAAGTCTGAAAATGACTGAAAATATACTTTGTTACATCAAAAAACGTACTTATTTCATATTTTCGATAAATTTTGAAAAAAAGTGTACAGAAATTTCCTATCACTGCATATTCCAAATTTCCGATCACTGAATTATGTGTTCACTGTACTCCCGCGATCACTTCACTGAATATGTGGTTTACATTTTGTACAATAACTTCTCTGTTTGTCTTTCATAGGAAAAGTGGAAATATATTTGAAATAAAATCAGTATTTGTCTACGTGAAAAGATATGTTCTGCCAATAAGCAACGATTACTTTCTTCATGTTTAACCTAGCAGCTTGAAACTTTCAACATATCACCATCAGAACCTGTGCATTCATGAAATGTTAATATTTAAACGATATTATTCGTGTTTCACAAATAGTGACTAGATTTTTAACATTGATCTTAGATTCACCACCAAAACATGCACACGATCACTGCAAATGCAGGCGGACAGTCACACCATCACTGCACCTCTACAGATCAGTGGTTCCAGGGGGTGGTTATAAAATCAGAGCTTCTTACTAGTTGTAGTAAATCATTGCTGACCAAAAGGATTTTGCATCAACATAACTATTTCTTCCTCAGAAGCGAGGTTGTGGTCGAAGTAACAATAATATTGTAAGTAATATTATATTAACACCCATGCACCTTGCATCAAAAAGTGAAATTGTTTTATTATAAGCAGTGTCATGCAAAATCCTATTGTCCATCAATCAAATACATGTTTTACTATCAGTAGGATGTAATTTTGAGTTGTAAGTCGGTGAAAACAAACTTAAATAGCATTCATCCTCAGACAGGGCGCCGCCATTTTTGAAATCGTAAAGTCACGGGCTTTTTAAAAAGTTAAAATTAGAATTATTAAAGGTCACATGCAACAAAATAAATCAAACATAATTAAAACACAATTCTCACTTATTCGTGATGCGGCTAGTAAAACCAAAAAAAATAAACAAAATTATAAGCGTACAATAGCGATTCAAAAGTGCAATAGTTTGTACTTGGGCTTACTTCCCTCAAATGAGCCCTCTGGAGACCGAACCCAGTCATAGCGGGTGGTGTGCACTCAAGTGTAACGAAGCTGTGTATTGCATATTGTCTTTAGCAGACAGGCAGGCAAACATATGTGTCAATAAACCAGACATTGAGATTTCTCTGTGACAGAGGCTGCGTACCACAATCAACAACCTTTTTATGTAACGAGTAGATTATTTACTTGTTTATGTACACAACCAAGTTTAGACTACTGCTCACGACCTCATACTCCAGACATGCATACTGTTTCAAGCTCCGCAAACCTATTCACTGAGCATGCGTTATGGGCGCAGCGCAGCACAGCTGATGAAACCACTTTTTCCCTCGGCTCAGGAGGAAAGTTAGTGAATCGTTTGAACTCCGATTTCGCAGGCTTTTTTTCATCACGTTTTCTTTTCAACTTTATAGGTTGAATTGGCATTCTTGATGATTTGTTTCAGCCTCCTTCACTTGCTGAAGGGCCGTACACTTGCCAACTGTGCTTATTCAAACAGCTGAGCTAGAATACGAGACGTGTTACTTATTCATGTTGTGGTCGAGCCCTTGTTTGCCACACAAACCAGTCATATTCTGAAGTGGGATGGAAGTGACGTTTCAGGTATTTTTTTCTTTTAATCTTTACTCAAAGAACTGCGGTTAACTTTCCCTGAAACAGCATCCCCAACGTCAATGCCGTTATATCCTGCTTTTCGACTCAAATGAATCAATGCCAGGCACAGATATTCTCAGCTTTTTGTTAGCTGGTTCACTGCTGCTGTCCTTCATATCCCTGGTATGGGATTGTAAGAAACATTGTAAAGCCTTCTTGGGATGCCTTTTTCCATTCGCTAACAGCTGAGTATATGTTTCTGTGTTTTCACTTCGAAAAACTCTGCTTTTGTATCAGGCATAGTGCACTTACTCTCCATCTCACCAGTTTCAATACAGGCCACAAAATGGTTTGGCTTCCATCCCGTTGTTTGTGCTGGTCGTGTGGGTCCACATTTCCCCTACAAGTGGTGTGATGGTTTAGTGCATGATCTGCCTGAATAATGGGATAAACCGGTATGAAAACCGCTGTAAAGCATGGCTTGTCGCATATATGTGTTTACAGTGTGTACAGTGTTAAGTACCTCTGATTCATCAGCTGCTGAGGTAACAATGACATACTCTAGAAAGTTCTGCTTTTCCTTGGCCTTCCAGAATGTGAGTTTCATCACCCAAAATTGTTGGGAGAAGGCTCAGAGGAAACAATTTCAGTGCCTGTCACGGTGTCACCTACCGTCAAGGGAATCTGGACGGAAAATGATCCAGTAAACGTTCCAAGAACAAAAACCCGACTGTGAGTTTAAAACATTTATTGAGTGCAGGGTACCACACCAGCATAACAACAAGCCGCTAGATCAACAAACATAGAATTAAGTGACAACAACAGCTCGCCTTAACAGACAAGGCCAGGGGTCGGCCCATAAATTGCTTGGTGCCCCTTACTGAGGGAGGACCAATAGACCGGACAGACAAAGAGAGGTAGAAATACCATCACAAGATCCTGTCTTGGACTCCCAAGATCAGCCTTCCGGTCGTCTCACGATGCAGCTCTTGACAGCAAGGTAGCCGGTCAACCTGCGCGCAGCAGTCTAGTCTTCCCCAAGGTGCCGAGTGACTGTGCATGGTCGGCTATACCTCAGCCGCGCGGACGTCGGAGTGGACAGTACCCAATGCGAGATGAAAAATGTCCACTCATCTCTGACCTGCACAGCCGTGTGCTAGCAGTTGGGTATATCAAAGGCTATAACTATGTCCTAAGAGTAGGTATAGGCGAAAGGGGCACCGGATCAGGTAGAGCGAGAGTCCTACTACAAACAGATGTAGGAGAATAGTTGGTCAATGGGTTCATAACTTGTGTAGACAGCGAAACCCTGATATAGTACATAGTATACCTGAGAATTTGGGCGGCATAAATGGTTTTATCTTTGGTATATTAACAAATAGAAGGACAGAAGTTACATGTACTGAAGACTAGTGGACTCCTCTGCAAGAGGGTAAGCACATCAAAGGATGAGATGTTAATTACATGGCATTATAGGTAAGAAAATGAGAACTAGTCAAGCACGGCTCAAACAGCCTAAGTGGGGTAATGTGATGCGTCGGCACCATTGGCCAAGTTGCGGGATACAAACGCAAGTCGCGTGGCACTAAGGACTAGTCCTAGAGCCTCCTTTTCGACGGTGGAATAGTTCTTTTGATGCCGGTTAAACTTCCTAGAGAAGTAGCTGACAGGGTGATCGAAGCCGGACTTGTCCTCCTGGAATAGCACCGCACCGCACCACACCCTGTTGCACTGGCATCTACGGCTAACTTGAAGGGCTGGTCGAATCTCGGCCCAGCCAACACAGGTTTAGAGCACAACATAGTCTTAAGGAGGCCGACTGCTCTGCTGCATTCCTCTGTCCAGGTGAACTTGGCCTTCTTTTGTAGGAGGGCAGTCAGGGGAGCTGCTACGTAGGTGAAGTTAGGGCAGAACTAGGGCGAAGTTAGCCTGCCATGCCGAGGAATCGCCGGATCTCCTACTTGGAAGTGGGCTGAGGGAACTTCATGATGTCAGTAACCTTGGCGTTGTTAGGAGCCACAATCCCTTCTCCCAGGAAGGTCACTTTAGCATGTCCGAATTCGCACTTGTCCAGGTTGACAGTGAGGTTGGCCATCTGGAACTGACTGAACACTTGGTTGAGGCTAGCCAGGTGCTGTTCCCATGTGTTGGAGTAAATGACGACATCGTCCAAGTAAACACTGACGTCGGGGAGGTCTGCTAGCATTAGGTTCATCAGGCGCTGGAATGCAGCCGGGGACGTCTTCAAACCAAAGGGCATTACTCGGTATTTGTACAACCCATCAGGAGTGGCAATGGTAAGGATCTGCTTGGCTGTCTCGGTAAGGGGAATCTGGTAATATCCCTTGAGTAGATCCAGCTTTGATATAAACACTGCCTGACCAATGCTGTCAATGCAGTCATCAATCCTTGGTAGTGGGTGTGAGTCTCCCTTGACTAGGAGGCTGACTCGCCTCAGATCTGAACACACGCGGAACTGATTACCAGGCTTGGGTATCATCAGACAGGGGGAGCTCCAGTTGCTGTCACTCGGCTCAATGACTCCTTGCTGTAGCATGGCATCGATCTCACTCTTCAACCGGGCCCACTTAGCAGGGTTAAGGCGGTAGGGATGCTGTTTGACTTGAGCGGCGCCACCTACATCCACGTCCAGCTGCATGGCGTTGGTTACCCCTGGGGCATCGGGGAATACAAGCAGGTGGTCCTCGATGAGGGACCGCATGTCATTTCTTTGCGATGGGGATAGATGGGCCAGCTTGGAGTTCAGGTCAGCCAGGATCTCACTGTTTCGTAGCTTGTCGTCAGCAGGGTCTTCTGGCTGCTCACTGCTTATAACCACACCGACGGGACTCACATCAGACCTCTCTCCTTCCAAGGCGACTTATGACAGTGTGATTGATATTCAATCTGGACCCAATGCTGCGACATGACAAACCAGCTTCATGCATATCAATAATCTGCCATCTGGTATTTTCAGAAAGTCTTCGCCTCGGCATGTCCAAACAAGTTCAATTTCAGCACTGTTCACTTATTGATGCTTCGATAAGAAGGCAATGAGAATACTCTGTCTAATTCGGACTTTTTTGGGACCGTCAAGTAGGTCCGAATTAGACAGAAGTCCGGACAGTAGAGTCTTGGGTTAGAAAATGAAGTTACGTCCCTTACCTTGACAGATACATGTACACTTGACAAATACAACAGGAACACAGATAAACAATTCATTTCTTTTTATTGACATACATGTACTACCTAAAGAAATCTGTCAGCAAGGATTGAGAACTGGTTGTCATCTTTTGTTTGATGACCATATTTTCAGTGACAGATTCTAGATGTGCGACATTATGACGCAGATGTTATTCATTTTTCACCATGGCAAAATGTTTGATCTCTCGGAACATTTATTCAATACTTGTGCGCATGGTAGGTCTTTGACTGGTGGCTCATCATCATCACCTGCATCATCACAATCCTCCAAACATTTCGCATCGTCAGTAAAACTTGACAAAATGCCATTTTCCCATTCCTTGTCACCTGGACCTTCCGTTGGAAAATCTGCGTCGCAGTCAACAAAGTTTTGAGCTGTACAGGCTGTGTTTGCCATGCTTGCAACAAGCATTACCAACGGAATGTCATCATCCTCACTGTCATTATCAGGATTAAAACTACGATCAATGGAAAATCCCCATGCCCTGAAACACTTGGTGATGGTCAAACTCGTAGTTTCCTGCCACGAAGTATGAATCCATTGCACAGCATCCAACACGGTGATTGATTTCGCAAGTTCAGGAGCACTCTCACAATCATCAATACGTGATAGCAAAGATTTCATTAACAGCCTCCTATAACGATGCTTGAAAGCACGGATATTGCCTTGGTCAAACGGCTAAAGCACAGATGTGGTTTTTGGTGGGAGATACTTCACGGTCACATTGTAGTCCAGGAGGAGGCAGGTGAAAAATCTGATGCCGTAGCCTCCCAAGAACTGATTTGGTTGACCCCACTGTTTTCAGTTAGTATGATATCTTGGGCTCATGAAAAGGCCTGTAATACTCTTAGATTGTGGTATCAGTTTTTTTCATAGGCCATTTTATGTGATGGGGGTCTGTGAGCATTTTCATGACATTAGGTTTGCTGCCCAACAACATCTCAAAGTTAATCATGAATAGTTTTACTACTATCTATCTGATCACTTTCATTTTGACTTTTGTGTATTGGTAAAGGATGTATATTTTTTAACATATTTTTGCTTTTAAAAATAATCAAAATGGTCGCCATTTTGCCCGCCATCTTGAATTGTCGTGTGCACTCTCGGCAGTTAAATTTACATAAAAATTAACACCGAATGTGTCCAGTTCACATCCAATGTTGATACTTTTGATGTCTTTGACACTTGTCTCTTCTAGAATGGCGGCTTGGGCACAAATCAAGGAATTTTGTATGGTCATGTCATGGTAATATAATGCTTATTCATTTTATGTAATACTTATTCTTTGAGACAAGGAGTTTAAGCGATTCTCCGACTTTTCATGTTAATGTGTGATGGTGATTTATTTATTGAAAGTTTACATTATTCTTGTAACTAGAATCAGTTGTTTTGGTTTCCTGTTTACTTCCAGAGTGACAGCACGTTATATGGAATTATTTCATATTACCCAGAATTCAAAATGGCTGCCAAGGTGGCCGCCATTGTAGTTTTACTACTTATACATGGCAGAGGACTAAGTTTGTACTGATCTATAAAACAAACACTTCATTTGGTGTCACATGTTTAACACAGTATAGAAAAAAATGTTATTGTTAATAAAAGCTTCACATTCCTAAAATACGTTATCCAAAGTATTAGAAAACTATACTTCACGATCGATAACTGTGTCTAAGCTCTTGTTGTAGCTATTCAAAGTGGTCTGTCAAATAACTCTTAATCACTTTTGATACATTCAGAAGCTTACAATTAACTCGTCTCTTCACTTTCTTTCATATTATTTGTTACGTCATGTCAGAATTGGAGTCATCTACATGCCAAAGCTGTTCGAGCAACAATCACCTGTCATACGAAAAGACATGCCTCTGTGCACAATATATCAGTTCATCTGCATTGACATAGATCTCTCTGCTGACTCATGCTGAGATTTTGCATGTACTCGGTGTCAGTTCAACCAATCCAGGGGGAGCAGGATCTCTCGACATCAGAACACAAGAAAAGGGATAAGCTGACCACCACAAATGCTGCAACCATGGTCAAGTGGTAAAGGAATATGACTGGTTGCAGATACTGTTTCCAAACATGTACTTGTTTCCAAGACTGTTAGTGGGAGCTTTTCATTTAATGTCTTGTCTCATGACCCGTGAAGGTCCCGGGGTAGAATAGGCCTTCAGCAACCCATGCTTGCCATAAAAGGTGACTATGCTTGTCGTAAGAGGCGACTAACGGGATCGGGTGGTCAGGCTCGCTGACTTGGTTGACACATGTCATCGGTTCCCCATTGCGCAGATCGATGCTCATGTTGTTGATCACTGGATTGTCTGGTCCAGACTCGATTATTTACAGACCGTCGCCATATAGCTGGAATATTGCTAAGTGCGACGTAAAACTAAACTCACTCACTCACTCACTCACTCTCATGTACAGACATCACTGGATTGTTTGGAACATACATTGAACTAAAAGTCTATGCGATGTGACCTGGTAATGTTGTTAGGCTTTTGTATTGTTCTGGTTTGTAGATATTATACGATGCCCGTGTACTGACGTTGGACTTGTTTCTGTGTTCAGCAGTGTATGGCAGTGTATGGCAAAAACAAGCACTTCTGCACGGTGATAAAGTCGGGGACGAAAACAGTTCCTCTGGAGTTCACAACTTTCAAAAACAAAACAAACAAGTACAGTTGGACCAACTGTGCGGATTACGTTTTTAATGTCATCATTCCCAACATGGAACAGCACCAAAATTGTTGCCGCAGAATGTGTGTCTAAATTTACCTAGTTCAAATTTGAGATTTGAACAAGGTCAAAGGTAACTGTAGCCCGACACGTAAAACCAGAGATAAAAAAACTTTTTTGAGAAAAAAACACCACTCTGGAACCGTGTTCCCTCAACGTGTGCAACGGTACCTATTCTACTGGAGGGTTTGCAGTAGTAGACACGGATAGTACATTGTGACAAAATCCACATCCACATCCTCCAGAAGAATCCTTGTACCACTTCTGTCCATGGAATGTATTCTTGGCAGTCGTCCTTCCTCTGGGGGACTTCAGGGCCCAATTCTGCCCCCAGGACGATGGTGTGTATCCACGTTCCTAAAAGTAAAGTGAATATATTTTACATCATTGGTACTTACTGTGTCTATAAATGAAAGTTATATGCCTACACGTGAAACAAATTCAAACATGAAACTCAAGGTGTAACTTTGCAGTAGACGTCATGGTAAACAAGGTTGCATTGCATTCTATGTTTTCTTCAAAAGAGTGTTTGAAAGAAACGGTTGCTTGTGGCAGTGACAGATTTTGTATATTTTAACATGTTGTATATTGATTAGAATTCATGTAAATAAATTCTTCAAAATTCATTACATAGTTTTAGCTATATTATTTATCCTGTTACTCAGCCTGCCTTAACTATCACTCACAGCCAGTTCACTGAGCATGCTTATCGCATGTTCACCACACAACACAATAACAAAAGCCCTTTCCCACCTAGGTCCTTTGTTTTGTCTACATAGCCAGCTTGGGCAATCAGCTAAGCTTTACACCTTTTACACATTACAAGGTTTGTGGTCACTCCACATTCAACCGTCAGTTGTTCAGGTGTGGATCGCATTCTGAGGTAATTTGGCTATTTTATTTACTTATTGTTCATGCGATATCATATTTGGACATATCTAGTAGTTGTATAAGTGTTTGCTATTCTTAAACGCATAGTACTGTGTATTTGATGTTCTTATTGGTGTAAATGGTCCAATAAACACTCAGAATCCATTATAATGTAATATTAATAACATGATTGATATAAGGCAAGGTGTGTTATAAACAGATGAACACAAGTATAGCTTTGTAACCATGAATGAATGAATGAATGAATGAATGAATGAGATCTTATTCTTGTATTGTTTTATATCTTGCTCAGCTACAGCCAAATTTGTATGTTTGAATACTGTATCATTGCTGAGTATTCTTTGTATATATTAGCATGTCTGTACATATTAGTATTATTATTTCCTCTACAGACAATCGTTTGATAGAGACAACAGCGTCGCCAGGTGTGAAATAAACCTAGGCCCACACACCTGGTAGGTTTATCCATTGTTTATATACCAGTATGATGTAACTCAAATGGAAGACATTTTGTACAAAGTAATTGGTTACTGAAGCAACTATTTTATAACGTTACAGCATATACATGAATAATATGTGTATATCTGTCTAAATAGCAAGTGTATATTGCTGCATCTATTTTATTGTACACCTGATTGTTTCAGGGTTATTGTTTTCACCTGTATTCACCACAAACCGTTGGCCATTGAGGAACAACAAAAGCAGTTTCTGTTGTCTGTGCGTGACTGACGCAGCCCTGCTACATAAGGGACAGTTCTACTAAAAAGGGCAAAGAACACTTCCCACACAGATTATGACTGCGTGAGTGCACTTTTTACACCGCTTTTAGCAATATTCTAGCTATATCACGGTGAGCAACAACAAATATATGCTTCACACATCATTCCCATATGGGAAATCGACTCGGGGTTGTTTGGAGTGTCATCGATGAACATTTTAACCATTCGGTTATTCGACGATCCCCACAGATTTAAATGCAAAACAAATATGCCGGGGCGTGAAAGCAAGATTTTATCTAAATATTCAATTTAAATATTGAAATACTTTACCAGCAGGTGGCCGCGCAGTCGGCCAGTACCCAAACTCTCAAAATGACCATCTGGGACTTGCCTTGTCTCGAGGTACCTACTGAAGGACGGAATGGTGGGTTAACACTAAGTTATACTATCTATAGATAGCATCGTACAGGGCATGCACGAAGGGGGCCCTATCTACACTACCACCTAAATCTACCAGTCAAGTGCAGTCAGCATTGGGCCTACTGGGGATGCTGAAAAGACTGGGGCCACAGGGTGTGCCAACCCTAAACTAGCTGGGTTGCTGTAACAACCATCCTGACTGTACAATTAGGCCCTAACACCGAACCTACTCCATGTACAGTCAGCGAGGGGCTACGCGGAGAGCGGACGTACTATGGAGCCACCGTGAGACGAAAGCTCATCCCATCGGTCCCTCGGAAAGTCAGTGTACTGAAGTCCAGGTGGAAGGGTTTAGAGGGACACAACACCAAATCCAGAATGTGCCAGGGTTCCTGCGTCTGAAAGAAATGAGTCATGCATAAGCATCAGTAATCACATTTCTCGCGTGTGTAGATTGGTTTGACAACAGCGAGTAAGTGTGGCTTTATGCCGCTTTGGCAATATTCCGAAGACAGGCCTCAGAAGTGGGGACTCGAACACTGGCACTAGCCAACACTTGAAACCTAGGCTACACTACCACTCCGTTTACATGCAGACACCAGTATCAACCTTTCCCATCTGTACCTAAATGGTTGTACACTGTGATAGAATGAATGCGCACTGTATATTAAACAAGCATTCATGAAGACGCATATTTTCTTCAAAATATATTTGGAAACACCTGCCTGTCTGGTCCTCTGTCGCCCTGCCTCTACAGGATCTCAAGACTTACGACGAATATTTCACATCATTGTGAGTCGGTGCTCAGACTTCAAGCGGGTTTAGTCGCTCGCTTCGGTCGCGCACTTAAAGTGTGGAGCTGGAAACAACAAAGGGCAAACCAGCCATCTTACGCAACCTTATCCCAGTCGCCGAAACCGAAACAAAGGGTTAAAGCTATTGAAACACCTCAATCACAAGGGTTTGCACAGAGACATGTTTTCTGATTTAGCGTGAGCCAAGAAAGACCTGGTAATATTCTTTTTTGAAACAAAACGAAACAAAAACATTTTTCATTAATTACAGACTTATTTATGTAAGACAATATGATTAAAACGTAATCAACGGCTAATACAATACAGGTATGACGGAGTGTAAATTTAAAATTTCATGTTAAACTCAAAGTGACACAGGTGTATGGATCATTCAATGCAAATGAATTAAAACAAACTGTCGTCCGTGGGTGGTAATGTTGTAAACTGCGATGTGCTTATCACTGCTCATCGCATTCGTGACTCACTCGTGTTATTATGCGGTTACAGTCTGTTTGCCGTGAAAACGTACCAATGAATGTCTCTGTAAACAAAAAGTAAATCGAATAAAGTGAAATTAAGATTGCAAATTCTTATACCTTGCCAACTGAACATTTACTTCTCAGAATTTTATTCATCTCAGTATGAAAGTTATTTAACAAACGATTGTGATTTCAAATCACTCTCTTTGTTTGTATTACAAGGGGGTATGCACACTAAATAAAACGCCGAGAAGAAGTTGGGTAGGTCTATGTTAACGCTCATCACGTACCGTACGCGCTCTTGTTTCACTGATCTAACTGCTGCGCTTACTCCCTTGTAATACAAACCAGTAAAAACGATTTGAATCTATGATCGTTTGTTAAATAACTTTTATCCTAACTTGAATAAAATTCTGAGACCTCAATTTTCAACTGGCAAGATAAAATTACGTGGATTCGAAATATCAATTTCACTATGTCTGGTTTACTTTTTGTGTAAAGTGAGAAGTCATCTCAACATCGGACACCTCCATACATGTACATGCGACACCACCACCGGCTTTACGTGGGTACACCACAACATCCATGAATGCATGGGACACCACCACCACATGCACCACTACATATAGACACCACGTGCACAGCTACCGACACAACATGGGACGCAACACAGCCACCACTAATTACGACACAACTACATCCACCACTACACCACCGGAACACCCAAATCACATCTATTGCTGTATGCATTTCATCATCAATATATGGTGCTATGGTGGACACTGAATTGTTTTAGCCCATCATGTTTCGTGGTGGGTTTGTTCATCCTTTCCTTGTGCAAACTAGTTCTAAAGATGTGTTGTGATGCGACATGCATCCTAGAAAGACTAAGTAGGATAATACATTTTGACTGAATTAAATCTCTCGATATGGATGAATTTGACGTTAAAGAAATATCCATTTGAAACAACAATATTGACACCTAGGTGATTTACAAAGTACATATGATATACTCCCGGGTATGAGATATTCTAAAAACAACAACAATATAACTTTAAACACACGACACGTTTATTGATAACAGTACTTCTTTTTTATTCTTCACACGTTTCAGAGCTAATTCTTGCTCCTAGTCAGCTATTTTTTCCATATGATAAGATGTTATATTTACTAGCCATTGTTTAGAATACCTCTTGGTTACATTTTCAGGTACATGCTCTTTTGCTGAATCAGCTGTAACGTAGATACAAGTCTTGGTGTGGATGCATCTTCCAGTCATCGTACACTGTAGGTTAAACATTTGTGGATTTAGATCTGGTTTCACATAATCGTAGATAGTTTATGTGTTTATTCAGATTTGCATCTAAATGATCGTAGATTGTACATTTATGGATTAAATCTGGTTTTGAATAATTGCTACATTGCTTATGCGTGTATTAAGATCTAGTTGCAGACAATAGAACATATAAATTAATACATGTTTTATATAAATGTATCAAATTCCTATTTATTCCCTTAAAATTTAAAGATATTCTTGTGAAATTCCGGCTTTTTAATGACATTTCTTGTGTCTTGTTTCGGGGAAGGGCACATTCGGTAGACTGGATGAACTGCACAAAATGAGGGCATAATAATGTAGGACTTCACTAAACGTGAGAATCCTTGAGAATGGCTTTAAAACTAACACTTTGGGGGATCGATCCTACACTAATTATTGTTAAAACGCTTCACTCACTCACTCACCCTGCTATTATGGACGTTGGGATTTGATGGCTGCCTTGTATGCGTGTACAATCTGGAACATTCTCTGACATTGTCTGATATTACACTGAAGTGTTTTGACCTGTTTCCGAAGTGTGTTAATAAGACGCTGTCAGGTGTAATGAAGATATGATTTGGGACAGTGACGAACGGAATCTCCATACTTCAAGCGTAATGGGGATGTGTGCAGACATAATATATTTGGGCATCAGTTGCAACACGTTTGTACACGGTTTCCACCAGGTCAACTCCGTTCGCAGACAGACGAAACTCGACCGCATTATGTTCTTAGTTACTTTGGTATTCCGTGCAAATATTCTCAAACCGAAATGAATTGTTCTTTAGAAGTTTGTAGTTCATTTCTATACTCGGTTCTGAAAGAGCGCAATAGATTCTCATCAAGTTCTACTCGTTCTGCGTTTATGTGGGTCTCACACAGGTCTTACTTTGACAACACTGTGTGTATTACGATATGACACGGTAGGGTATACCGACATGCGTTTTTAACATGTTCTCCATTTGGGATAAAAAATTCTGCCTGTGAAACATGAACAAATTGGCAGCTGTCAACATGCTGAATGCTTATTTGCTGGAATTTTTATTGGAAGCAGAACAAGAATACAATGGGTTGGTAGAGCAATAAAGGAGGAAACGAACAAGAACTTGTTGGGTGAGAAACTGTCTGTAACATGAGAGGGGAACAGCAGTGGAACATTTCATGAACTTGATGATCATGAGTCCTACAATTTCTTGAGAATCATTTGATGAATGTCATGAATGCATCACCCCTTCATTAAATAAGATGTCTTTCTTGGTCCACCCTCATGTTTCTGTGGAGGCATGATGATGTCGATGTTTCCATCTTGAAACTGACAACGGAAATAGAATGGGCTGGGTACTTACAGAAATCAAACCAGGACATTCTGCTATTACAACTGCACACGCTAAAATCAGAATGAGAATGTAGTGCGAACGGGAAGAGGTGTCTGAATACGAACTGGTTGAGTTAAGAAAGAGTTAGAGCTGGGTAGTGCATGCTAAGAAAGTAGTAGGTCTAATCCAGAACGGATAGAAACTGACTAAAGACGGGTTTGAACTGCTTGAAAACGTTGTTCACATGGGGTTAAGGCGCATTTCTTCCCTGTTTGTACGTAATACCAACTGTCTGGGGATCGGATACAGATGAGACAGACATACTGACAGCTGGTTATGATCAAACGAGCATTGTAATTTATATAATCATTACACGTTCTATACCGTTCGTTCAATCTCTTTTTACAGTTATTGTTAAGGCAGGTCAGGACGTCCTAAGAACTACAAATGTACCTTGGCATGCCTCCGGCCTACCAACAGGTAGCATGGCCGGACCAACAGAACTCCATCGTTCGTTCGTATGTGCGACAAGACTAGACTTGTTGAGAGGACCACTGATTTGTCCCAGTGTCTTGGTAGTGGTGTGTCTTGTGACGTTGACGATCACCTTTGATTCGCTCCCCTACTTCGACCGACTCTTGCCTGGCATACCTGTCCCAAACAGCATCAGCTCTAATGCAGTCAGTTCTATTCCGAATTTATCTCAATGCATCATCCAAGTCTCCAGATCTTGAAGCAGTTCCCTTTCTGCACATTTGCAATATTGCCATGCCATTAACTATATGAAGAGCCAGCATTCTCTCCTCTGCTAGTAGGCACTGAAGGACCAAACACTCCCATTTGAAGTTCCTCTTATAAAACGCGTCTGATGTTGTTTTCTTGATGTTCCATCTGAATAAGCCATTGTAAAACGAACACTAGAAATGCCAATGTGCTAATCAGGATTGATACGTAAATCCATTCAGTGCCATGTCTGTATCTTATGAACATTGCAAGTGGAGTTGTTGTCTCAAAGGATATAATTCACAGCTTCGTGCATGTTGAACAGAGCAAAAGGATTAATATATGTAGTCAGCGGAACTCTTCCAAGACAAACTTTTGGTCACCTTTACATCGATTGAACCTGAAACTGAAAATCTCCTCTTCTACATTGATTCCCAAAAAGTCTATAAAGCCCAGCGATGAGAAGCTCCACACAACAAATGGGTCACAATGTTCACGAAACATCTTTACGTCTTTACATCTTGTGGACAGGTTTCTAATGCAATGTATGTATCAAATACTCTAGTAATGCTTGTAGATGACAAAAACTCCCGCCAACATCAGGCAGTCTGAAACAAAATAAATGCACAATGTGGCGTAATGGCCCTGTGTATAAAAACCTGACTGATATGGTCAGTCGACAGACCATCCAGTGAGACCATCCAGCGAGACCATCCAGCGAGACCAACCAGCAAGACCAACCATGGAGACTAGATCATCGACAGAAGTGGGCGGATTGTGCGTCTAGTCGAGGTGTCGGCCAAGGCCGTCGCCCCACCTACGACTACGTCGACGATGAAGAATCGCCGTCGGACTTCTGAATGTGTGTGAGTGACAGAGCGGGTCTCCACATCGGGATCATTGGCCACTCAGTCCCGATGTGCCTTATGTCTCATGTTTACCACTGTGTATACCATTTCGACCATCATTCAACCAAACAATAATAAAATATGGCTGCTGCTGTCTTCATCTCTAACACCGACTCATGTCTTCCCTGTCTCTTGTCCACCATCCTAAACTACCACCCGAGAGTGAACACGACGGACGCTCTTGGACACAGGTATAAAATTAAGTTGTAATAGAAATAAAACTACGTATTTGGTTTGAGTTTTCGTTTTCTTTAGCGTGTGTTTACACTATCGGTAAACGTACGTCCAAAGCGGAATTGACCAGTAGGTATTTATACACGCTCTGCGCATGCGCACAGCGAGTCGGAAATTAATGTGAAACTAACGAAATTCGAGAGGTTTGAGTTTTTCACCACTTGCACTGCAACACAATAACACAGTCAGTCTTTCCTTGAAAACTTTTCCTCCTTTTGCTGCTGTCTCCGATAATGTCTTGTTCGGTAGAGCTCCAGTTTCGTCACAATTGATTATAGTCGCCGATTGTAGTCCGATGTCTTGAAGTCTTCAAATTTAAATTCAACGTCAAACTGCATTGCTTTTTCCTTCGGTATTGGTCCTGACAGAGGTATGCTTTTTGTTCGTGCACGTACCAGCAATTCATGCAAAACGTGGTTGATATCTTCATAGTTACCCATGTTTACTCTCTTTCTGTCGGCTGCGATATTCGTCTCAAACTGTACCTTGTACTCATCCTTTTTCTTCAAAATATCGGATACAGTTTGCTTACTTATCTTGTATTTTTCGGCCAAGTCTTTCTGAAGGGGTTTGGGAAGAGTTCTTCGATCAACTTTAACTTTGTGCCAGACGACAGCTCAATCCGACGACGTTTCATTTGTCGGTCCGCCATTTTAGCATGTAATGTTCATGTCAGATGCTCGAAGTCTTAACTGTGAGTGAGTTTAGTTTTACGCCGCACTCAGCAATATTCCAGCTATATGGCGGCGGTCTGTAAATAATCGAGTCTGGACCCGACAATCCAGTGATCGACAACATGAGCATCGATCTCCGCAATTGGGTGAGTGAGTGAGTTTAGTTTTACGCCGCACTTAGCACTATCCCAGCTATATGGCGGCAGTCTGTAAATAATCGAGTCTGGACCAGACAATCCAGTGATCAACAACATGAGCATCGATCTGCCCAATTGGGAATCGATGACATGTGTCAACCAAGTCAGCGAGCCTGACCACCCGATCCCGTTAGTCGCCTCTTACGACAAGCATAGTCGCCTTTTGTGGCAAGCATGGGTTGCTGAAGGCCTGTTCTACCCCGGGACCTTCACGGGTCCGAAGTCTTAACAGGTGTCGAGAGTGACACTAGTTGATATCTTCATCTCAGTAATAACCGGGGTTAATGTCAGTTGCCAATAATCAAAGTAAGTGCCGCTGTGTACCGCTACTCAGTCGGGATTATTGGGTTTGTTTTCATAGTAAGTTAGTCTGTCGGTCCGAGTTTACCGCTAATTGGCCGGCTGGCTGTCTATGATACTCAGTCGAGATTATAGGGTTTGTTTTCATAGTAGGTTAGTCTGTCGGGCCGAGACTTCACTCCGAGATCCATCATAGAGAGTGTCCAGATAATTGAGAGATGATTTAATGATAATATATAGTATTGAATTCGGGACCGTAATCTCAGACCGATTTTCAGTGAAATCCGAGATAGAAAGAGACCGTACTTCATTTCACCTTTTCAAACCCCTCAGTCGCTTGTACCATGACAGAACTTTAGCATGAAAAGCATGCATTTAAGTCAGCACGTGAATTTCATGCCAACTGCATGGGTATTTATATACAACTGGTTGACTTCTGTTTTGATCCCTTTTTCGTTACAATCGACAATTACTTTTGGTGGTACTTAATTAATGACCATGTGTATATATGATTTAGAACGTAATGTAATTTCACCTCAATTAATAATTCAATGTAATGTCATGTAATCTCAATTCAAAAAGATGTAATGCAATGTAATTTTGTGTGAAGAAATAAAATATTATTAAATCTTATACAATGCCCTTTAAAAGTCTGTTTTGTACCCCCTGTAGGCATTAGTGTACTATGAAGTGAGAACTACCACTTTATGAAAGGGTAAGGGCAGTACAGTTTATAACCACTGGTGTGCAAAATTGTTCATTCAAGACTGTTGGCATGTTAGTAGATTCCACTGGCGCATCACCATCCTATCACTGTGATGGATATCAGCTGTGTTGACCATATTGATCTTTTTGAGTGAGTATGGGTGTCATCACTGATAGGAGTAAATAGCTGAAGTTTCTACCTTCATGGCCCAGAGGTTTCTTTGGAGATATTAGTGACCGATGACACCACAGACAATAATTGGACTGACAGCATGAATTCACTTGACTGTCAGTCAGTTTTTAGTTTCAGTGATGGTCGAGCCAGCATCTACATCATTTTTGCATCCTCACCTGTAGAATACTAATACACAGCAATGAAACAGAACAAAATGAAGATTACAAGTTTATTTTGTTTAGTAAGTAAATCTGTCCTCATTACTGTCAACTGTAACCCAAAACACATTAAATTAATGATTATATCCAATGTCAATTTATCCCCTCAAAAAGACCCCCCAAAAAACAAAAATGAAAAAACCCCAAACAAACATATTTCAAAGACGATTGTCATGTCACATATTGGTTTGTCACTTTTAGTGACCATTGATTTTGACAATCTTCAGCCACAAGTAATCAAGTAATGACATATCTTATGTAAAAGTCATTTTATGGCAATTTTCTTTTTCAAACAGTTTGATGTACAAACACTGACACTGCCCCAAGATCTAATGTATAATAACTGAATCTACAACAGTCACCTTAATCCTCTGCACTATTCATCCTTGCAAAATAATGAAATACAAAATTTGATAAAAAATAATAAAGTAACACTAATAGCCAGCTTTTTCTTTGCAACTGATCATGTTTCTCCTGCTGACAAGTTGTACTGGCTTACACTTTATAATTTTACAACCCATAAACCAGCTATCTGCTCTGAATGAAAGTTAAGATGACAACTACCAAAACATACAAAAGAAAAGATTTTTATGAAGAGGACAATGAGATAATCTAAATAAGATCCCGTTGAACATGTTCATATTTGAAGATACATTTCTGAATTTCGTTATCTTCCTGATATCCAAGGAAGACATGAATACTGAATATGTAGCATGCAAATGCATCTGTATTACTTCATGACATAGGCAAAAAGAAACAAACAGGGAGGAAAAACTACTTTAATGTAGAACTCTGTTGTTCACCTGAAGACATCCAAGGTGCTAACACATGGAATCACAAATTGAGAAATCAGTCACTGTATATGATCAAATTTACATTTCCAACATGGAAGCCTTCAGGGTACAAGGTCAAAGCAGACAGAGTGTACACAAAATATGTGGTTTCAATAAACATGTCCAAATGCAGTAAGACTAGATTTACAAGGGCATGTTAAGGGATAAGTTAAAGTCAAATGTTGTAACAGTCTTACAAAACTAATGTTATTCAGCAAACCATATATTTGAACTGCATGTCAAAAACTACCTGCAGAAATGGCTATGAGTAAAAGGTCCTGTTCAATAGCATTATCAATGCAGGGAAAGACAGAGAAAAACCTGAGCAGAAATGCTGACCGTAATTAAAGTATTCATGTTTCATGTGTAAAGTGTAATATTTACTTTTCACTGATTTGCTGAAATCTCCTGTGTGGGTTTCTTCTTCAACAATTTTATGATGCCTCAATCTCAGTTGTGATACATGCCAAACAAATTCATAAAGTGGCAATAATCAACATTTTTCCACCAAAACAGTGAGTGAGTTCAGTTTTATACCCCTTTTAACAATATTCCAGCAATACCACAGCACGGGACGCCAGAAATGGCTTCACACATTGCAGAAATAATAAAGGCATCTCTAAATTAGCTTCACAGAAAAAAACAAAAACAAAATAAGTCGTGTACGCATGGACAGATGACCAACAATGCTCCTGGACATAGATCATTTTGAACAACCAAACATTACTCTGATCTCATCACATTAATCACCTTTAAAATAAATTTCAGAAAATGTCTTTGAAAATGAAAAAAACAGCAGAGTGAACTATTTATTATAAGACTAATTTCAGACCATATGTTGTGGACATCACTTCTAAAAGGAAAAAAAATAAGTTGAAAAAGGTCACAGAACCATAGCCAACATCAGTATACATCTTCACATGAACACTGGGATCATACGAATTGAGTAAACAATGAATCTGTAATGAGACAATTTCACTGCACCAAAGTGCACTCACAGTGAAAAGGAAATTAGCATTAATAATACATAGGAATCAGTTTTTAGACACTCTGCATGCAGTTTACATTTAGCAATGAAAAATATCTGGATAACTTCAGTAAATTCAGATAAACAATGTGTGAAGAGGATAACATCAATAACATCACTGTAACTAAACAACTACTGCACTTCACAAAAATGAAACAAAACTAAACAGATTTTCAGCTAGTATAATGAAGGGGTCAACCAATTCTTGTGAACAGTCTCCTTAAACTAGTGACAGTACCAACATGCTTTGACCAAACAAACTTTAGATGATTGGGGAGGTGGGGAATGTAGAACAATGTGCAGCCTTCAAGAGTAATTGGTTGAGACTCAAGAGAAGCTTGGAAAAGTAAGGCCAAAAAAGATCAGAGCAGGTGAAATCCAGAGATATCAATACACAACCCATATGAAAGTATTATTTACTGCATTAGTATGAACACTGTATGAAAGTAATGCATAAAAACTACATAGCTTTTATAAATTAAACACCCTTGGCTGAAGTGAGGAATCTGAAGATAC
Source organism: Haliotis asinina (assembly GCF_037392515.1). Classification (NCBI taxonomy): domain Eukaryota; kingdom Metazoa; phylum Mollusca; class Gastropoda; order Lepetellida; family Haliotidae; genus Haliotis; species Haliotis asinina. Next base: position 33,655,583 of record NC_090284.1, read on the forward strand.
TTTCCATGTTGCCTTTAGACAAAATAGCCTAATGACACACATGCAAGACAGCAACAAACACGTAATTCTTACATCTTCAGTTATTTTAATAAGAATGTTATAAGCACTTTAAGTTACAAGTGAATATGCCTATTTGAACTGTAACATCAGATTGGAAAATACATATCATATGCAGCGTGACTTTAAAATATTAAGTCCCATGTTTCTGTATGATCAGACCTGGTTCAATTACACCTCTTTGACCTTCAAATCTAAAAAAAAGGAATACTTAGCTTCATCTGTTTCTTTACAACTCTTTTAACAGTACCTAACAGAATTCTTCAATGAACACTTAAATTAATTGATTCAACCACTTGGCACAACAATATAATGGCAGATAACACCTGAAATGGGCTTCACACACTGTACCCATGCAGGAAAATGAACCCATCTCTTCAGCAAACCAATGTATTCATTGAGAAATATAATTTTATGGTGCAGTTTACTAAATATACAGCTTTTCTCTTGGAACAGATGCAGGTCACATATCCACAAATTTGATGTGCCTGAGTGCATGAACGATACACTCTGACATTCACGTTTTACAAGCGACTGTGTTCTTGAATTGATGAAAACCACACGTGGATAATTCCATATTCCTGGGCACACCCCTGGGAATTACAAAGCATGAATAAATGAATAAATAAATAAATAATAAATAAATAGGATTGTTTTGTTTCTGATAAAATCTTTAATCTTCAACAAAATGTCAGCAAAAATTTGTATAAGTCAGATAGTGTGACAGTATGTTCTTCCCTCCCCAATACATCTATTGTGTCAGTCATTTTGACTCCTATATTTGATGTATTATAAAGCAAAGTCACTGTGATTAACTAACTGAGGTACTTCTAAAAACACATTTGTTGTCTATTGGTGTTTGTATTTGAATCTTTATGTTGTGACCCCAAACCGGAAAATGTTCCTGTAAAGCAAATAGAGCATACATTCACTCATATAACATCTCCATTAGAAAAATCTGAATTGGCATATAGTACTATATGGAAAGTGTTTGCAGTTGTGAAGGTACAACATGGGGCTGTAAATAGTTAGAAGAACTGACTTTAACTTTGTGTCAGTTCACTGAAGTATGAACATGCATAGAGTGAAAACCAAACATTCTATCAATGTCAACAAAAAACTCTGACAATCAAATGTTTGTCCTTCACTCTAGGAGGGCACATATTCCAATGTACTCACAAAAAAGTCAATTCTAAATATTGCAAGGTTGATTTATAAGTTGATCATGGCTGCCAAGTTCGTCTGCCAAAGGTCATACATGGTGAAAAATAACTGTTCTGCTATTTAGAGTTGTTGAAAAATATGAAATTTATAACCTTGCATGACTGAAAAACGTTTAATAGAGTCTAATTCTGTGAGAGTCTTAGATATTCTTACCACTTAAGTTTATCACTGCAGCTACATTAGAGGTGGAAATTTCAGAAAATACACTAAAAATGTAATGGTTCACAGCCACATTATCTAGTGGCTATCAACTTGATTTTGTGGCACAACATAATACATTTGACTCACTCAAGAGAAAAAGGAGGAAGCATTTCTGTTTTTTCCTATCACTTGTTTTTTCCATGATGCCTTAACAAACATTAATCAACCTGTAGCCATTAGCACTCATGCCAAGTCTGAAGCCAGCAGATTCTTTAGTGCTGAAACTGGGATCCACGGTGATGAAACGCTAACAAAAAATGACGAGAGTGAATGTCAATATTACCTCAAAGTTGCCTGTACTTGTGGCTGACTGCAATGATCCATGTTATCTAATGGGATGACACCTGGACAAGCCAAGCCATAAACTGCTACTTTTCATTAGTTCACTCTTATCACACAGTATTCTGTATTATAGTAATCTGAATAGAATCAATTCTTAGCCTAATCTGAAGCACACTGATCTCCCTATTTTAGAAATAAAAAGAAAGAGATATCAGCCTCAGAGAACTTAAAGCCATGATCAACAGTCACACTTCAAATCATGTATGGTCAAAATATGGCAAATTATTGAACAAACAAGTTCATCCCATCTATAAACTATGGAATATCATCTTCTCAAAACAAAGGCCAAGTGATACTTTTATCTAAATGTCTCTTTTCACTATGTAACCATTTTTCAAATCAATTAGGACCTTCTGAACAAAGTGCAAATTGACAGACACAATCCTGCAAAATTTCAGTTTCACTGACCCAATTGCACTTGAGGGATTAAAGTTACAATCGACAAACATACTAACTTGTCCTTTTTTATGACCTTCCCTAAAATAACATTCAGTTACACAAAATACCCACCTCTCATGCTCACAAGTTCACCACCACCATAACAAATGGCCTCCTTTCATGATGTAACTTGATTTCATATGTAAATTAAAGACATTAAAACAAGAACATAATTACATGATCAGGTGAGCTTCATGTAACGTAACAGAAAGTGAACATAATGAAAAGTAGAGACAACACTTGCAAGACAATTGTTTTTTTGTTTCCATTTCAACCAAAGGAAGGTAAACTTGGTTATAACAATGTGAACTAGTATTTATAAATAACAAATGAACAGTATAGATCTCCGTGTGGTTGAAATGTAAACACACCAATCTTGCAAAGCTCTGAGGCTTTCATCACCTACAATGAAGAATTACTGAACCATGGACATGATTTTTTACATATGTATGAAAATATGATACATTACTTCTGCTGTTCTACAACGGTCTTGGACACAACTTTATCAAAGAGGAACCATACAGAATAAGGTATTCCACATATTGATCATTCATAAGTGTGGATAGTCTTTTCATCCTAAATGTTTTCAACTGTTAAATCCATGAATAAAAAAGTGTCCAGGAGCAAGCAGCTATTATGTGTTTGTGTCTGCCTTATATGTACTGTACACAAGGGGATGCCACAACCCATGACATGGGCTAGCAGGCTGGTGGTGGATAGGCAGGCAGACACAGACACACAGGCATGTTGGTGCGCAGACAGGCAAGTTGGCAGGGTAGCCACCACTCCATTGATGGGGAATACTTCCTGCTGCCAAGCATAGCACTGGAACCAGCTGCATTCAAATATGCACAGTCCAGCAAAGTCACTTTTTAAGGCCAAATGTTAGACTGTGAAACGATTCTTGGCAGTCGAGCCTGTTTTTGATATGGTATCTTGGTGAGCCTGAAAAATATAATACATTTAAATTAGGAGTGCAGAAAGAAAAAAAATGTAAAACGAATTCCACATGTCAAGAACACTTATGTAAAACTAAAACAGTGTTTGCAAAATAAAAAAAAACAGTTTTGGTAATGATTTGCACTGTGCAAGTTAGAATGACTCATGGCAGTCCTCATCCTCGATATATCCAGGGTCTACGTTCCGAAAAGTCTCCACTATACCCTAGATGCATCTACGGCTCAGCCCGATAAATTTATTACCTCCCTTGGCTGGCTTTTTATCCAATCAGGTGTCTACGCTGGGAATTTGAGCGAACCAATCACAACTCACTTTTGCTTTTTAAATTCTCTAACCGCTGGGCAAACAAACCATGTGTAGGTTCTCTGAAAGTATTAGATGGATTTCTTGCATATGGTTTAAAAAAGGTTTCGGACCTATAAAGTTGCATGTATGATTTCCCCAAATTGTGAGTAGCAAACCTTCGCAGTTGCAACTGCTACCTTTGTTGACACAGGCAAATTCGGTTATAACGACGACCACTCTGATTGGCTACTGTGAGAAAGCGGAGTCAGCAAAGGGAGGTAATAAAATTATCGGGCCTACCCGTAGATGCGTCCAGGGTATAGTGGAGACTTTTCGGAACGTATACCCTGGAGATATCGAGGATGGGCAGTCCTATGCATTGTGTTGAACTGTGTTCAGTTGAAGGGACTGATGCAGCAGTTGGGATATTTAGACTTGTAGTAAGTATTGGTCTGCAACTTCCTCAAGCATCCTAAATATTCAGGTGTATTAACAGACTTTTCTGTTACAACTACCGTTAATACATTCTATTGTCATTGCATCTGTAACTTCCTGTAGCCAGTTTATTTTGTACTGCCATTTTAAATCCATTGTAGTGATCTGTAAATTTCAATGTTCTGTACTCTCTATCTTATCTCATGATTATTTTTGTGGTCTTAGTTTTTAACTTGGTTCTGAGATCTGATATTTATTCAAACACATGCTTTTTCTTCTTCTTGACTTTCCTTTTCTGTCTTGCAAACTAATAGTTGCTTTGAGATGTAAGGTCTTGTCATATGACAGATTTAAAGCTCCATCATTTGTGCAACTACAGACCTTACAAAACGAATAAACTTGTGTTTTTTTGTACATATGAAAGATCTATGGTAAGTCTTAAGCAGAACACAAAATTTCTTCTTAAAAAACGTGTGGTTAATTAATACTGAGCGATGAAAAGTTCCCCAAGAGTCACCAAGGCTTGTTAAATACAACATTTATTCCTAATGCAGGATATTAACCATTCCAAAACACACTCGTGTGATAACCTATATATTTTATAATCATGACCAAAAAGACTTTGCATGACACTTCTTTAATCAGAATGATCTATAACCATTATGACAAGCGATTTTGACAGAATAGTCTACATAGACTTGTAGCTGTCTCTCAGAAAATAAGTAATGCAGGTGACAAACTTAAATGGAAGCAGATTGTGAAAGCATAAAGCGTTCATTTTACAAAACAACTGTTCCGATTGCAGGTTTCGACAAACCTGTAAACAAGGTTAACTAACCCTAGAAATGTACATGAATACTAGTGCAACCCACATAGGTATACCTCACATCACGTCACGGGGGTGCGCAACTTTGATTGGTTGTTCATGGAAGAGAAGTGTGCACTGTTGTCAAAAAGGTTGATTTAAGGTAATATACTGTCAAAATGAGTAGTTTTAATGACAGGGTTTCATTCATGACGGTGTCAATAAATGATTTATGTATTAGTACCCCCCTAGAGTATATGTGATCTTTACTGCAAGTTTGCAAGAAGTGTTTCCATTTTAATTAACTTTACCATTGTTTACCATGTCATTGAGGTTAAGCAATGAGGTAAACGCCAGAGTGTAAGTCAATGAACCTTTGCTGAGTATTTTCTAAACTACTAAACTTACTGATCTGCTAGTCACAAACCACACTTTGGGTTAACAACATCACTGCATCTTTAATCTGCTTAAAACTCAACATCAAACTTGTGTAGTTAAAAAAGTTTTGATAATCACTCACAAGTTTGCTCAGATGCAGAAAACCTTGTATTTGACGCACAAATTATGTCAAATATGCAGTGAAGTTAGAAGCTTGCGTCATTGCTGATGCAATGCTACGGGACCCTTGGTTCAGATAATCTTAACTTCAGTGGCTGTTGTTTAAAACTACTTAGTTTAATGATTGCCAGTTAACTAAATTAAATACCCGACCTGTCATTATTACACTGTCGCAGTTGATGTCTTGATTAAAGTTCCAGACTGAAGTTAACAGCACAAAACATGTCCATGACTCCCTCCCATGAAACCAGGAAGTCATGATGACTCCTTAATTTTTCTGTCTTGCCCAAACACTGGGCAATGGTACTCAGATCCTGAGAATCACACTGTTAATTTCTCACATTGATACGGAGGTGAAAAATGTTGTAACAGAACATTATCACAATTGCTGTTCTCGCTGGGTTGCTTGGTGAACAACAATTCCTTTGTGTCAAAGGTAACAGCTTTACTAGTCGTACATGGACTTTGAACAATATACCATTGGCCAATGTTTATGTCTTCACAAAAAAATGGTCACTATTTTGCCATTAATTTCACACAACTTTTATTTAGTTCCTGATTTATATGATTGATAGTTTCAAAGAAACAATAATCATGCTCATCAGTTGATGTGATGTGACCAAATAGCTGACCTTAAACTTTTACTTGATCAATCCAGTCAATCAGTGTGGCTGGTTAATAGACTGATTCAGTTTTATAGGGGCTGAACAATTTCTGTACAAACACTTATGTGAATATCAGTATCAATAACTATGCAGCATTACAAGTGATAAAATGTAAGAATGGCAAAAATATTACTGGTTTGATTAGAATACTAAAAGACTCAATTACCAACAAAGGCTTACAAGTTTATGAACATTATTCAAAATTGAATGACCAGTTTAAAATTGCACATTGTCATAGTGCATACTGAACGGGTATCTTGTGGCAATATGGAACACTGCATGTAGTATTTCAAAGGGGAGTTTCGGAGTTCCTTGGGTCAAAATGATCACTCAGCTGTCAATACATTAACCAGCAATCAGGATTTCTTCAAAATATCAGCAAATCAGTTACTGGCCCTTCACAGATCATATGATTTATGACAACAGTCACGGCACAAGTCAGTGAGTGAGTTCAGTTTTACATCGTACTCAGCAATATTCCAGCTATATGCTGGCGGTCTGTCGATAATCCAGTCTGGATCAGGCAATTCAGTGATCAACAGCATGAGCATCAATGTGTGCAACTCGGAACTGATGACATGTATCAATCAAGTCAGCGAGCTTGACCACCCAATCCTGTTAGTCACCTCTTACATCAAGCACTGTCACTGCACAAGTCAAGTCTAGTTGTGTTGATTTAGTTGGTACAAAGCTTCTACTTACCTGGAAACCTATGGGAAACTTTGCAGGTATATTTAGCCGTTCTTTCAATTTCTTTCTGCAATGTGAAAACATCCAGTTATAAAAATGACAAGAAAAGAGGTAAATGAGTAAATAAAACATAGCAACAGAAATATAATGTTGGCATTATTTCTTAACTGTGAGTGAGATACAACTCTATATAGTGAATTCTGAAATCATGTCCACCATTCTTTGAGGTGCACACTCAACATTTTTTCTGATGAACATTATGTCAACTACCTTCTCAGTCATGCACATCTATCATTTCATACTGAACTCAAATATATCTATCTACTCTCTCCCTTATAATCCCTAATTGCTAAATGCTGTCCCCAAAATCCACTGAAGTTACAAGCACATCTGGTGTAGGAACAACTTTCAGTTCCGAAAACCACTGGTCCCAAAGCAGTCAACACCCATCCCAATAGCCACCTCAAGCTATCATCCTGGTAACCTTGGATTTTGCTAATGAGTGAGTTTAGGTTTACTCCACACTCAGCCAATATTCCAGCTATATGGCAGCAGTCTGTAATTAATCGAGTCTGGACTATACAATCGAGTGATTAACAGTGTAAGCATCAATCTGTGCAAATGGGAACTGATGACAAGTGTCAACCAAGTCAGCAAGCCTCACCACCCGATCCCGTTAGTCACTTCTCATGACAAGCATAGTCACCTTATATGGCAAGCATGGGTTGATGATGGCCTATTCTACCCTATCCAACCCTATATGTATCCAACATGTACCATAGGAAATTCTGAAACTAAGTGCTCCCAGATACTGCCATTCATTTTAAAGATACAGTAAACTCCCTGGATCTCACGCTCCTGAATCTCGAATCTTCTACATATCTCCGGTGCCAACCTCTTATCATATATTTCTCATTATGTTTTTAGTTATATTTTGAAGTTTGAGACACACATACACATGATATATCAAACCTGAAAATTAGTCCAAAAATCACCAAATCATACACAGTATAAACTTTGCATCTAAATCTCGAACTGTACTCACATTAACAAACATTTACAGACATTGTGTTGTCAACAAACAATTACTACATGGTTAAATAATATTTAACGTGAGGATTACTTAAGCTGAATTCACCATGGCAATGCCACTGTCAATGCCAATCATCTTTGAGGCTATCACACGTGAACAGTTAACCAGCTTCATCTTCCGCATGTGGGAACATCAAAAAGATGAACTGCTACACATAGGGATCAGGTAACTGCTGTGACTGCTAACTTCATGACAATCACCTACGAGGCTATTAAATTTGTCAGTCTTTTTCTTGCACCACGTCAAGTGTTGATGTATGTATGACACTCACTCACGTATACAAGTTCAATGTATATGTAGTATTATGTACACAATGAGCACATATACAATGTATTTCAGTCTTTAGTCACATGAAATCTTGAACCTGTCTTAACAGTCCCTTGGGGTTCGAGATCCAGGGAGTCAACTGTATCATAATCTTAGTCATAGTTATAATCTCATTATTATACGCTTGCATGCTCATGCTTACTGACACACAAGCTACAGAAGATTTATTCTGAATGAAACACGTTTACAGATCAATTAATTGGATCATGAAAGTGAAACAAATTCACACAAAAACTACCAGAAAGGTAAATTTAGGCTTTAACCAAGGACTGAAGTATTGAAGGACCACAGGGGAATAATCATTGGTCTAGTCATCTAATTCTGTAGAGGACACAAGTAAGCCTTTCTTTGTAAGAAAGGTCTTGTAATAGGGTAAGGATCCCTTGGTAAGACATGGATATGATAAAGTAGAAGTACCCAATCTTTGTGTTGGATTCTGCTCTATTAGCATCAACTGTCCATAATGCTAACTTGTCCCCTTTGCCTCGAATGTTAACCACTGCTCCACATACATCATCACTTTGTTCATCAAAGGCCTCCCCAATCAAACACAGTAACTGCAAAGAAGAAAGAAGTGCTTCAAGTTATCATGATATTGTACTTTAGAATGCCTTAGGTAGAAAATAATCTTAGACAATAACAAAAACATAAAATCAAACCATTTACTTTGTGCAATGCCAACTACAATTTACAAACACCAACTGCTGAGACTGATTTCAAGCCTTAACTTACTGTTTCAAGCCAAAAGTTATCAAGATCTGTATGCCTCTGTTGCTTGTTGAGACTAATGAGCCAGCGGCCACCGTTCTTATTTCGAGAATCTTCCCATGCCGGCTGTATTCCTTCCTGTCAATGTAAGAGACGTACCTCAGTTTTCACATGTAGTTCCATTAACTAAAAACAGTGCCACTGTACTGTAGTTCAACCTAGCTAACAATTCACCACAAAGACACTTAACACAAGCTGTTATCGCCTTTGATATTCAAATACTTTCGGTATTAATGCCAACAACATTAATATTAACCAACTGCACAGCATATGACAATAAAAGGAAAAACATGTTGTGAAGTTATCCTTAAATTCTGACAATTTGTGATGTTAAAAAAGTGCATGCAAAACTGCACCATAACCAGAACTTATCCCTCAAAATGCTGAAAAGAAATCAGGATTTGTGCTAAATACGTTCATGTGACAACCAAAAATGCTTTTCATTATAGTGAGTGAGTGAGTTTAGTTGTATGCCGCACTCAGCAATATTCCAGCTATATGGCGGTCGTCTGTAAATAATCGAGTTTGGACCAGACAATCCAGTAAACAACATGACCACCGATCTGCTCAATTGGGAACCGATGAAATGTGTCAACCAAGTCAGCGAGCCTGACCACCCAATCCTGTTAGTCGCCTCTTACGACAAGCATAGTCGCCTTTTATGGCAAGTATGGGTTGCTGAATGCCTATTCTCCCCCGGGACCTTCACGGGTCCGTTTCATCATAGAAACTGAGGTAGACACAAAGAAAATGAAATCTGAACCTTAAACATTCAAGTGTCATGAAGGGCACTTCAAGATGACGTTTGAGACAAGTGAGGAACATAGTCAAAATAGAAAATACAGCATAAGTCAAAAACTGTATTCAGCTCCAATACTAACTGGAGTGGTGTGGGTACTACTGAACAGGTAACGCCATATCTAGCCTAATTCCTACTATGTTTCATCACATATAACAATTATTAATACACACAGCCAACCTCTCAATACACATCATATTCATGTGTGAAGACAAGTTAATCCTGTTTTTCCGAACATTGACAGTGGGCTATTCCAAACAATGATGTTGGGCTTTTCCAAACACTCGTGTCGGACTATTCCAGGCTATTGTTGGGCTGATGACCTCTATCATGAGTATTTACGTTCAAGTATACTTGTTTTGTTTATATAATATACTCTGATCTCCAGGTTTTTACTGAAATTTGTATAACTTAGTTCCAGTATATAGCTGGAATAATGTTGAGTGTGGCAACCAACCAACCAACCAACAACTGGTCCTGCTAGGTCCCATGTGATTTTTTCACTCGACACTGTGTAAAAGGAATTCATGTTGATTTTCTTGCAAATTCTGGAAGAGTTTGCTCTGAATATATGTCAATATTACGACCATATCAGGGTTAATATTTTTCATAGAATGCCCTTGGGCAAAATATCATTATCATGGTAACATGAAATCACGAACAATGCCATGACGTCACGGTTCTTCTGCGACATTGTGTTCTACATGTGGCAAAGGTGGGTAGCTAGCCCATGTTTGAAAGTCGATTTGGGTTTATCATTCTCAATTTAACGACTTCAGTAATAAACAGAATATTATATTTGTGCCCATGATACACTAAGTTTACGACACTCATGCCTAAATATCAGCATATCCCGACTCTCAGTAAATACTGACATTTAGGGACTTGTAAATGTTGTAAATATAGTGTGACATGCACACTCATGTAATATCCTCTATATACTGTAATTGGATGGAAAATAATGGAAATGGAAAATAAAAAAATAATAATATAAAGACCACGTACTGTGTATAGTGTTGTGGTCTTACCTTAATATTCAAAAGTGTCTTCACTCAAAACACTGATATACCAGGTGCACCACCTATAACGGTATAGTGTAATAGTGTAACCATAACTCATATATTGCACATGTATTAGACCATACATGTTGTTGCAAACAAGACCAGATATGTCATTGTTTGATGTGTTACCTGAAAATCCTAGTAATGATGATAACATTCTACCATTACCGACAGGCAAACTGTAGCGCAAATGGGCTGCGCAGCATAGAGAAAATGAATGTTCTTCTTATATGTGAGCGAAGCAAGCAAAGGTTGGCCACATACTTTCCTCGCTTAAGTTCGACAATTATTTTGATGTCAAAATAAAATAACGCCACCATCACAAGTATGCACCCATTTCTTCACTGGGTTGTGCTCTCACATTTACAACCCCATGCTGAACAATTACTCACGTGAAATATTTTTTATTCAACATTTTAAGTGCATCTCATGATAGATCAGACCGTTCTTCGCTTCCATCCCCCCCTTCCAGCTTCCGGTTCGACGGAATATGGAATACTTACAGTTACCTCCTCTGCTTCATTCACCAGAAGTGTTTTATGTAGAATAAATGATACGCAAATTCTAACAATAGCGACGACAGATAATCTCCAACAGGTTCATAATAAAATTACTCAAATTGCTATTTCTTTTTAATTTCTGCTTATTCTTGTTCCGTCAGTCCGTTCAACCGGAAGCTGTCAGGGGTAATGGAGGCGAAGAACGATCTGAATACCAAGACTGGCGCTTAAAATGTTGAATAAAACATATATCATGTCAGTAATTACAAAACATGGGGTAGGAAATGTGAGAGCACAACCAAGTGAAGAAATGGGAGCGTACCTTTGATGGTGGCGATATTTGTTTTGAGACGGAAAACAATATATAGAAGGCTTGTCATATTTTCTATGCTCCGCAACCCCATTTGTGCTACAGTTTGCCTGTGCATTACCATGCAGGGAAAAAAAAGGTAGGTTACAATTCAAATGCTTCCATGAAAGCATCATATGAAATAATTTATGCCTATATTTACCCAACTTACGCATATGAGCATGAGTCAAACACGTGGTATAAAAGGTACCCGGTGCTGAGCAGCTATATACTAGGTAACAAATCTCATGTGAGTACATCGGAGGGAGTTTGTTCTCCATGGAACAAAATTGACATGAACGATTCATCGTATGACAGTGCCATGAACAACTGGTTACAGCCACCCCAATCAAAGTTAGGCTAAGTGCTGGGGATCATGGGAGTGAGCGAGTGAGTTGGGTTTTACGCTGCACTCAGCAATATTCCAGCTATATGGTTGCTGAAAATTTCTTGATTGACACTGACCAATACACTATACTAAAACGTGAAAAATACTAGTATGTGAACAAGCCAATATGAAAGAAGTACGAACTATAAATAAGACCACATCGAGTCTGCTTAAAGAAATATGGTCAGTTAACCTACGTAATGGGTAGGATATTAACAAAAAAGAGCACATCTGATTCTACTTAATATAACTTTAACGATGTCAATTAAACAAGTGTAGAAGTGAGCAAAGCTCACATAACCCCTTCTTCCCACTTTGGGACATGGAGTGAGTGAGTGAGTGAGTTTAATTTAGTTTAATTTTACGCCACACTCAGCAATATTCCAGCTGTATGGCGGTCGTCTGTACATAATCAAGTCTGGACCAGACAAACCAGCTATCAACAGCATGAGCATCGATGTGCACAATTGTGAACCGATGAAATGTGTCAACCAAGTCAGCGAGCCTGATCACCCAATCCTGTTAGTCGCCTTTTATGGCAAGCATGGGTTGCTGAGGGTCTATTCTACTTTGGGACCTACAAAGGTCTTTGGGACATGGACACTGATGTTCATATATAATGTGACAAGGATCAGCAGCTCACAAAACTTTCTCCTTGACTCTAAACTTTGTATACATGTTAAATAATAGTTTTGCCATGTACACTTTTATTTGCATAAATGAAATAAAGAAATTAACTATTTAGAAGCAATCAGAACTATATTTGTACTTATGACATAAACAAAACAACCTATGTAGATACAGAAAATAAATCACATGTTGATAACACCAAGGAAATAACTAATCTAGATACAGAAAATAAACCATGTATTGGTATATATGACACAAAAAAACAAGAGTCATCAGAAGATGACATATCCCCCCGGCCCCCACATATTTGAAAGGACAAATCATTCGACAGTTACTTATTGTGTTTTTAGACCAAGTCAGAATTGTTTCCATGGAATTCATGAAAAATATAAATGCCATATATCTGTAATCAGAAAAAGTCACCATTTCAAGATCTGTCTCGTATATCTGCCAAGATCTGTTGAAAGATATGAAATGGTTTTCAAGTTGTGCTCCAGAAACGAAGTCAGAAACGTTTCCATAGAAACATCGAAAATAATAAATCAGAAAAACATGTAAGTAACAAAAGGTACCACTTTGAGGTCTGCCACAGATATCTACCAAGTAACACTGACAGATATTAAGGAGTTTTGGAGTTCTGCTCCGGAAATGAAACACACCTCTCACTTTTGAGACTAAGTACAAAACGTGTCCATGGAAACCGAGAAAAACATACATCATAAGAACCTGTACATAGCAAAAGGCACCACTGTAGGTTCCGATTGATATATATACCAAGTTTTGCAGAAAAATATTGAACGGTTTTTGAGTTCTGCTCCGGAAACGAAGCACATCCCTCCATTTTGAGACTAAGTCCAAAACATTTCCATAAAAACGGAGAAAATAATAAATCAGAAAAACATGTACATACCAAAAGGCACCACTTTGGGGTCTGCCACACATATCTACCAAGTTTTGCAGAAACATATTGAACGGTATTTGAGTTATGCTCTGGAAATGAAGCCTGCCCACCGCTAGACTAACACCAAAATGTTCCATGGAAAAACAAAAAAAAATAAATAAAAATGCCAAAACTCTGTAAATAGCAAAAGGCACAACTACAGGTTGAGATCCTTAGATCTATCAAGTTTGGTCTAAAAATATTGAGGTTTCTGAGTTATGCTCCGGAAACAAAATGATTAGAGACAGACGGATGGACGGACAGACAGACGAGGCGTCGACTATATCTCCCCACATTACATGCCAGGGGGATAAAAATATAAAAGCTGTAAATCTGTAAACACTAAACATAAAAGGTACCACTTTAAGATCTGAATCATATCACTGCCAAGATCTGTTCAGAATATCAAATGGTCTTTGAGTTGTGCTCTGCAAACGAAATCCATCCTTCCCTTTTGAGTCTGAATCATTTCCAAGGAAACCCAGGAAAATAATAATGCCAAAAATTTGTAAATAGCAAAAGGCACCATTCTGAGGTCTGCCTAACATATCTGTCGGGTTTTGAAGATTTCGAGTTGTGCTCCAGAAACAAAGTTTTCGTGAAGAAGTGGATAGACTTAACACCCTACTTCCCTGTCATTAAAGAGAAATTCAACAAATGTTCAAATGTCTCAAAACATACAAAATACAAAACACAAAAACATATAAGATATGCACACTTCAAGTCTCTATAAAAGACATATATAAGTTAACTGAGGTTTGTGCTTTTTGAGGAAAAGTGGAAGTATAACCCCTTTTGTATGGGGGTATAGAATCAAATTCAGTTAAGTTCTAACGTCTGTAGAAGTGACAAAATTAAGAATTTGGATGAACAAAGTATGCAATGCACACCTGTAGAGTCCCAATGAAACACACATAGAAGCTCAATCAATTCTGTTGAGCAGCTTTAGTGGAGAAGTGGATAGACTTCACCCCCCATAACACTACATTCAGAAAGACATTCAACAGAATTTATGTAAGTTCAAACAGCAGTAAAACTAAAAAAATATATATATAATACGAAAACAAAATATGAAACGATTCCCTTTTGAGGCCCTACAAAGCACATGTGTAGTCTAACTGAATTCCATAGAGTAGTTTTTGAGAAGTGGATAACATACAGTGCCCTTCCTTCCACCATCATCATAGAAAAATTCAGCAAAATGTATATAAATTCAAATGTCTCTTCACAAATACAAATCCAAAAGTTGAGATGCACACCATTTGAGTACCAAGAAAGCCCATGTGTTAGTTCACTGAATTCCACAGGGACTTTTTTGGGAAGTGGACAACGTACACCCTCCCCCAGACCCCTTCATCCCTTATTACACAATCATCATAAAGAAATTCAGTAAAATGTATACAAGTTCAAATGTCTCCAAACTTACAAAAAAAAAACAATATTATACAAATTATACAAAAACCATTTGAGTACCAAGAAAGCTCATGTATAAGTTCACTGAATTTCAGAGAGCATTTTTTGTGGAGAAGTGGATAGGGTACATTCCGTGTTCAGTACGGGCGACACGCAGATGGTATGACAGACATATGGACAGACATGAAGGGTAATCCTATATACCCCTTGCCATATATGGTGGGTTTTATTGGGTTTATGAGTTATTATTTATGAGTTTCCATGTTTGGAAATGATCCAAGTGTCATCATGATCTTGAAGTTTGGGTCAAGATCACCCAAATCAATTGGTGTCTGTCTAATCTTCCAGTGTAGGCTGTCACTACATTTGAAGACATTGGGTCCATCAGTTTATGAGATATCACGTTAACAAAATGCTGAATACAATGTTCCCTGTTCCGCATAATGGTAATGGAATGAAAGTCAGAAGTGATACAGATCTCAGGTACAGAATATCTCTACAATAAAAAAGTAGGGGAAATTCAATGTATAGCTTTAACATTAACTGATATTTATGAGATACATATTCTAGCACGACATTATGAGATACTCGATTCTGATTGGTTGACTGCTGCACGTGACTGTGGTTAAACCTAGATCAAAGGACCGCTAATTACACGTCGATCTCTTCACCTGCGTATGAATACATAGCACTCGCTGACCTTTTTGTTTGTAAATAAACATGGTGTTTGAATTAGACACAGGCGATTTTCACCTTGGTACCTTCTACAAGATATTCGGAGAAGAGGAATTTAATCTAAAACCGGAATGGTTCGATGACGACCTACTGGTATCAAGCAGTACAAGTGAAATTCTTCAACAAGAAGACAGGTACATGTTTCGGCACACACTGAGTGTCACTGAATTAACGCTAGATTCCACATAGAGCGGTGCCAGGTATTACAGAACTGCTAACATCACATCACGCCTAAGTTAGTAATTCCCCCTTTTTTTTATCACTCGTGACACAAATAAATACACAAAACGAACCTCACAATATCTTTATATGCGGGGATGGAATTTTGTTCAGTGACGGCCGCTTGTTCGGTAATACCCGAGACCGCTCTACAAAACAGTTGTACAAGACTGTACTACATACGGTTTCCACTCCAAAACAAAGCACAAAAAAGTATGAATTAAAATGAAAATGAAATTTATTATTATAAACAGCAATAAACATAAAACACATTAACATTATTTTCCCAGATGAAGGAAAGTTTGAACCCTCTTCAAAGCGTTTCAAGACCGTAATCGACACCGAACTGGAGACTATTGTATTGGATTCCCAAATCAAGTCTACTTTGCAAACTACCACCTGGGGTGTGAAAATCCTAAAACGTAAGACCTATAAATATGATAAACAAATTAAAATAAAAACAATACAATACAAAACAAAACCCACATCTATAATAACGTGTATTGCAGTACAGAATTCACCGTTCAGTATAAATCAATAAAGTCATTTTTGTTTTCCTTTCATTCAATCTAGAGTGGCTACAGTTTCATGGACAATTGCCAGATTTCGAGACTCTCACTGTGGATGAGTTGACTAAAGTCCTGAAGCAGTTCTATGCAGAGGTCTGGAACAGCAAAGGCAACTTTTACTCAAAGTCTTCATATGTCGGAATCTGGGCAGCGATTCACAGACGTCTTCGTCTGCCACCGTTCAACTTGAACGTGAACATTCTACAAGACAGAGAGTTTCACTGTTTTCTTTAATGCAATGCTTCGAAAAATAAAGCAGTTAGGCCTCAACAATGCCAAACATCACCATGCTATTTCGGACGGGGATTTGGAAAAGATACATAATCAGCAAAACGTTGATAATCCCGTTGATCTTCAAAGCAAAGTTTGGTTTGACCTCACATTGGGATTTGGGCGCAGGGGATGTGAGAATCAAAGTGTGTTATCTGTCAATTCTTTCGCAGTTGAAGTTGACAATGTTGGCTGACGTTTATTACTATAACTCACAGTGAGGCCACTAAAAACCACCCAGGCGGTATTGGGGACTATGAATATGCTAAACCCCGCATCTAGGCCACCGGTACCCCTCTATGTCCAGTTGTTTCATTTAGAAAATTTGTTTCCAAACTGAATCCCCAAAATCAGGCTTTTTACCAACAACCATGCAAACGAGTCTCTGAAAGTGACGATGTTTGGTATACCACAAAACCTTTGGGCCATAACATGCTAAAAACAATGATGAAGCAAATCTCTGTTAAATGTGGTCTCAGTAAGCAGTACACCAACCATTGTGTTCGGTCCACCACTGTAACAATCTTATCACATGCAGGTGTTGAGGCTAGAGAAATTGTCAAAATAACAGGTCACAAAAACCATCAAAGTTTATCATCCTACAACACCGATTCATCGGCAGCACTGGAACGCCATTACTCAGCCATCCTTCACAACAGCAAAGAAAACATTCGGCCTATCCCTAACCTGATGCCTTTGGTCCCCGCTGCATCGTCAGTTGTTGCACTATCAACGTCTACTGTAAACGTGTCCAATATTAAAACTGGCATGTCTGGTCTATTCCAAATTGGCAACAGCAGCGTGGTGATTAATAACTACTTCCGTGAGTAAGTTTGAAAGTTTGAAGCGACAACACTTTACAGTCGTCCTACTTGTAGGTCATGGGCGAGTCTATAGTAATGTACTCTAGGGGTGAGGTGAGTTTTCAGTTGCATATAATTGCTTAAAATTGTTTAGGGGTTCTACACTATGTAACTGACAGCATTGTATCCATATGTAAGAGACACAAAGAAGTTGTTTGAGCATGAAAAATAAAGTTCTTGTACTTTGCAAATGTTTTGTCTAAATCATTGCACATCCTGTTCTTGAGTTGGAGGATTCCATATCGATTCCTGGAAAAACGCCCCATCACAACCCTGTGCTCTTGAAAGTGTCCGAATTTCAAACGCATGTCAGTCGTGTTAGAATGGAGATAAAGGCATTCTGTTTACATTTTTGCGGTCCTTTATCTGTTGATATAAAACCGGTAAATGTTTCCATTGAAACCTCACACATTCATTCTGTCGTTGAATTCCGAATGGCCATAGATTATGTTACGATGATTGATCAAAGCACCCTTCTGTCCATCACACCATTCACCACAAAATGTCTAACATATTAACAGTGCAAATATCTGCCTCTATTCTCAATCCTGGATTTGGCACACACCTCATGAAATGTCCAGTGCCAACTCATTACATCCAATTTTCCTGCAGAGCAACAGAAACCTCACTGAAAGTGGTGATGGTGATTGTTGACAGTTATGTAAAGAGCATGAACTCAATGTGCTTTTTGTGCTGTCATTCTGGAAGACAGACTGACCCAATGTTGGTGCACACATTTGTGTTTCAACAGGGAAAAGAAAAGTATTTCATGGTCTGTTATCTTCTTGTATGAAAAGCTGTTTTAGACCCGCAGGTATTGTCTTAGCAAAATTGCAGCAGTGTAAGTCTCCTTCCTAATATTCACAGGGACTACAATTGAACATTTTGTCAAAACCCACTAACTGGAATGTAAGGCAAATCTTTTTGTAGTCAACGCTAGATCTTGCAGATGACAGAAGAAACATGCATTTAGAGTTATCTCCTTTTCTTGATCTGCATTTGCAAAACATCTTATATTTCCGTGCATCATGCACGATTCCATGTTATTGAAGATAAAGAAATGGTACTACTAAGTATCAAATGAGTTGCCATTGACAGTGGGGTACATTGCAATGTACCTCGCTTGTAAGTGGGGTACACTGAAATTAACAGAGCAGCACTTAGTCAATCAGAAAATGACATTTATGTGGGAAGTAAGATAAGAGACATCTTCCCAGTGGACCTTGAATCGGTTTAATGTTCAAAATTACTAGTCATGAAGTGTACTCCATATGTAAGTTCTGGTCCACAGTGTCAAAAGTAACTAAATGACTTACTGTCAAGTCAGAATCTACAGAACTTCTCATTCTGACATGACTTCTGTCTTTTGAGTTTAGTGCAATGGTTCCCTGAGCACCATACCCTCTTCTTTTGACAGCACTGACAGAAGACCTTCCCTGGGCATTTTTCAGCATTCCCTAGTGTCACTGCCTGGTATCCTAGCTGTAATGATATGACTGATGAACGTTGAGCTTTTACAGCAACAGGGCCCACCTTATCGTTTAACATCTTGGGTGCTTTAATGGGCTATGATGTCACTTTTCCCTTGTGTGTATATGAAATAGCAAGTTTTGTCTCTGGGATCTGAGATATTCAGGTGTACATGTATATGTACATATAGTTCGCAGAAGCCTGATCAATACCAGGATTTTATGTACACAAGTATGTACAAATGTATATGTACATGTACAGCAGACACCATGCACATGGATGATCGAGTGTCAGAAATTGTGGATTAAACTACAAATGATCTGTCCTGATGACAGATCTGTAGTGTCCTTGAAAGGGTTTAGCAATGATGGAGTGAGTGAGTTTAGTTTTACACAGCACTCAGCAATATTCCAGCTATATGGTGGCAGTCTGTAAATAATCAAGTCTAGATCAAACAATCCAGTGATCAACAGCATGAGCATCGATATGTGCAGTAGGCAACCATTGTCAAACACGTCAGCAAGCTTGACTAACCGATACTTTTAGTTGCGTCTTACGACAAGCAGTCACCTTTTATGGCAAGCATGGGTTGCTTAAGGCCTATTCTACAGCGGACCTTCAAGGTTAAGTAATGATGGAATTGACAGCAACTTCAGACCAAAAAACCATTATGCCCCCAGAAGTTGGTAACTGGCAGTGATATATCTGGTGCAACCT
Source organism: Haliotis asinina (assembly GCF_037392515.1). Taxonomy (NCBI): domain Eukaryota; kingdom Metazoa; phylum Mollusca; class Gastropoda; order Lepetellida; family Haliotidae; genus Haliotis; species Haliotis asinina. The sequence continues at coordinate 33,675,354 of NC_090284.1, forward strand.
CCAGTTGTAACTGGAGACATTCATTATGCCATAGTTTGGTATAGTTGGCAGAAGCCTGATTAATACCAGGATTTTATGTAAACAAGTATGTACAAATGTAGAGAATGGACACAAAAAACCCCAAATAATGCATATGTAGAGATGTACAATAAAACAGATTACCACAACACATCAAGTGTATTTCATCCACCAGTCATGATTACTGTCCACATAATTAGTGATTCCTTCAGGCTTTAACCCCCTGGATGCCACAGGGACATATATGTCCTTCCTCTACATACCTCACTTGGAAGTCCAATAAAATTCTAAATATACCACGCATATATAAATACTACACAGTTTTGAATTCTGCGGAAAATTCCCAGTTTATTGATACCATCCACTATCATCTCAGACCAAGCTAAAGTGCTGAAAATCGCCTTTCAAAATAGGCTTCATCGTAAATGTCGCCATTTTTCAAACTGTACATAATCGAGATTAACAGCGTTATTTGCAGTATGTTTTGAAATGTGAAAATCGGATAATTACTGGGAGTAATGAATTTCAAAAATAGCATATTAATGATCACTGATATCAAGTTTTCATGTAACCAGGAATGATAATTCTGAAACGTCACCGATGTACCCAGAATCGGTTGGGATGTTTTCGAAAATACACTTACACGAACGCCGAAGTGCGCTTTCCGCCATATTGGATAGTGTTTACAAAATCACGTTTCGAGAAGGCCGGTACTGAGAAGCCCATTACATCATGTATACTTCATAGTTAGCTGCGACAAATGCATCATTGAATTCCCCATATATCTTAGAATCAAATTACAAATGGTCTTTGTCACCAATACCAACTGTCTAGACAAAACGAAACGAAATATATTTAGTATGAAAACGAACGCTGTGCTCGAAAGACAGCGCTTGACTGAAATGTAAACAAAGAAAAATTCCAATTTTACACTGCGTAGCATTTTTGGAAATTTCCCAACATCCAGCTCTCTAATCATTGCTTACAATGGCTCAATACGCTTAGTATATTCAGGGGAAGAGTATCGTGGCAAAAAATAGCAAATTGAAAATAGATACAATGAAATAATTTGGTAATTCATAAGAAACTGTCAAACTTTCAGTGCAGCGTGACGCCATGACTGACGCAAAATCACGCAGAACGACAACGGTACTTATCGGCATTTCTGGCTTGTTCCGTCATTTACAATGTAAACGATAAGAACATATCACAATACACAAATAGTCAGAATAATTCTGATTACTTACATCTCACATTTATATACAAAAGATCCCTGAATCAAGCAAAACGTCGTCGCAAAATCCCGTGTACCGTTCTCAGCGAAGCCGCCATTTTGAAAGAAATCGGTCATCGGTAGTGATGTCATACGTCAACATTGTTGCACATATTAGGCAATTTCTTTGAGGTGAAGGTCGGTTGAACAAGAGTAAACACAATGCCCATACCATTCCGATTGCACTTTTTGTATTGTGATGTATATTTTGCGCATCGTTCAGATATTTTTTCATGAAACTGATTTCAGTATCTACATATATCCATGTTCAACACCATATCATGTGTGGATATAAGGTATCCGTTTTTATTCTTTGAAAGCTTTTGATTGTTTGAATAATATCTACATGGGAAATTGACTCAGTAAGTGTATTATACCACATTTTAAGCCTCTACACAAGTGTTGGAAGATCACACGTAGCCATTACTGCAACATGTGCTTTAGTTCACGTGATGTGCAATATTCAATACGTTGGGACAAATATTGCAGTTACATATGAACAGGTTAATAAACAGCGATTTAATTCCAACTTAGAAGTAAAACGGATAATATTAATGAAAATGATTTGTACATTTTATCAAATGTAGGGGCACACATACTACTGTTTAAAGGAATTGTCTTGTTCATTGTATTGGTTTGTGTCGTTTTTATAGACAAAACTATTATGAATATTAATTGACCAGGTGCGACTTTGTCAAAACGTTTCATGATTCATTATCATTGTTTTTCGATAATAAAGTCAATTCAAATGCGATTAAAATATATCTGATGGCAGAATGTCTAACTCAAACAATATTTATACGGAAATTGTTAAAAATATATACATCAGGTCAAGTCTTAATTTCGACAAGCATTACGTCCATTTTCTAATACTTCTTTACTGAAAAAGCGATCTCTTTGTACCTTTCATTGCATACTTATGAAGGGAATTGATTTCATAATCATGAGAAGAAAAGTCTTTTTCCTAAATGAATACTCAATGAATATTCAGGTGTTGTGAAATTTTCATTTAAGCTAAATTGATGCTAGGCAGGTGCGCGTGTTGCTCACAATAAGATATGTAGTAAAACCGTGTAATTGTTGATATATTCAGGACACTATTTCAGTGATAAAACCATTCATTTTATATTTTGGCTAAAAAGTGTTGAATTCTGACACAGAAGCCGATATCTTTTATAAAATTGAATGGAAATTAGGTTAGATATATACTAATCAGCAACCAGAGTAGTCTTTTTCCGACGTCACAAAATGCACAAAACATGCTGTGACGTCAACTAAAATGTCGCATTATTTTCAGTTATTTCATTACGTTTGAAAATGTGGCTGTTACTCTGTTAATAATGATGCAAAATTAATAAAAATACATATACACAAACAGGAGAATATGGGAATCTAAGAACTAAAATATGTATCGGATAGGGACATCCAAATCGCTATTGCCTGATTTTTGATGTAGTACACTTGCATCTTTTCTTACAAATTGTGAAACTACCAAAAGGTATCCTCTCACATTGGGGAAATTTGTATTGGAATAGTTTGGTTCACTGTGAACAAAACATCACGAAAATATACTGTCCATATCCACAGCAAATTCTCTCCATGTGAACTGAGTTACATTGACCTAATGTAAACCATAGCTGAGTTATGCCCCCTTATCTTTATACATGCATGACCTCTCTGTCGACGTTTGACGTCATAGTAGAAAATCGATTTTTGACATTTATTGCGGGTCATTTGTGATTTTGTGAGTATGACGTTATGCATTAACACATACATCCATTTCATATACACTCATGTCGTTCAGATATCAAGCTGTATTTTCTTCGCTCACACTTTCCGTAAAGATGCCAAATTAAAAAAATCGTAGCAGAGTGCTTTTATTGGTGCACGATAAAAAAATGAGAAATTTACTGTTTTTTAACACACACAAAAGTTTTGAACAATTTTTAGCAGTGTCTATTTCTCAAACCCCTGAGGTAGCCGCAATTATATTTATACCAACGGATAGGAAATCAAATATTCTACATGTCTGTGCAATTTCATAGCCGTACGCAGAACCTGGGCCACGCGATCGCAAATCTCGCACAACGCTCACTTTTCAAACGTTACGAAAATGTGCGCCTGAAAAAAACTCGGCATCCAGGGGGTTAAACACCACACCACACCACACACCATCAAACCACACTCCACATACCATACCACACCACACTGTTTCAATACTTTACAGGACCTTCACAGTAGCACTATGAACCCCTTCAGTACATGATACTGACCTATACAAAACAACATCAGGTACCACGGGTACGTTTCATTAGAAGGGACAGACTAGAATGGGGAAGTTACATCAACACTATTAGTTACAAGTTGTTTTGAAAAGGTGTACAGGACTGTAAGACCCTTGTAAATTCCATATTTCCCCTGGCTTGCATATCCTTTGATGTGGAAAGCATAAGAAAAGCCGATTTATGGATGTCAGCTTTTTTATTGTGGATAACATGTTTCAGAGCGTATGCTTGCTGCTTCATCAACTGAACAGTAGACACTGCCAAGGGAGAACATATACAGAGGCGCTACAAAGTAAACATGTTTAACAATGCTGAAGACTGAAAATACAATACAAAAATGAGGCCAGTAATGTACTAAAACAACACAGTAACTGTCTTGATGGAATACAACACAAATAAGAACAGGGCACTGATGCAGTAAAAACAACATGAGAGGAGGCCATTGAATCACTAAAATACCACGGTAATGATGGGTAAATACAATGATACAGAAAAACGACATGAGGAAGCCAGTGAATCACTAAAAAAACATGGTAATGAAGGGGTAGAACATACCGACAATAGTGGGGAGGCTAGTTATGCAATACAATTACAAACAATAGGGGCAGAACATAGGATGGTAAGTGGGTCCCAAGCACATGGTAAATGGATTCCATGATCACGGTGAATGACTGGCTGTTGTCTCTGTATGTCACGGAGGACACATTCACATCTCTCAACAGACACCCTGTGGAACTTATCACCAAGACCCATAAACATACCGGCACCATTCCCAAGCCTGCACCATCTCCCAGCAGAGTCACTATTCCCTACATTGGACCCATCAGCCACAAGATGTCCCACCTAATCAAGAACCAAACCAGCATTGACATCAGAGTCTAAAGTGGCAAGACCCTTAAAAATCAACGGCAGGGGATCCCCAATCAAAGAGGATGCATCTACCAGATTCTGTGTAGTTGTGAACAAACTTACATTGGAGAAAGGCTGTGGCGTATCAACACAAGACTCAAGAAACATCAAGCTCCCTGCCATATCAGCACATGTCCTCAAGAAACAAGGACCATACCATCAAAACTGGACAAAAGGGAAGTCGGGCAAGCTTTGTTCACAAGCTACAACTGGTACCAAAGGAAGCTTCAGGAAGTCATATAGAGATAATAGCCAGCCATCAACCATGTATCCGTGGCCCCTTCTTATTTGTGTTGTATTCCAATTGTGCTGTATGTAGCCAATTACCATTAACATTGTTAAACATTTTTTCTATACAGCGCATGTGTATATATATACCCCCTTGGTACTGCCTTCTATTCAGTTGATGAAGGAGCAGGCTGAACTTTGTACTTCTGAAACCACAATCTATGCACTTACTTCCCCTTAATATCTTTCCTTACATGAAGAAATCAAAACAAGCATCAAAGACATTCACAGGATTTAATACACATTGTTTCACTACTTACAAAAGTAGTTTTTAATGGTGGGCTGCTGCTAAGGTTGTTTTAAAGAAATGAGCATGTCCATTGCTTTATCTGCATTTTCGATGTCACCCTGGCACTCATAGTACGTAATGATATTACTGAGGTACAGTCTTATGTCTGTTATAGAAGGAGGGGTGAGTGTCTTCTATGTCTCTTTCTTCACTTTCAGTCTGCTTATCTGCGGCTGTCACCCTCTCTATGATGTTCTCCAAAGTCAGCAATTCACCAGTTTCAACATAATTTAAACAAACAATATGTCACTTTGGGTGGACCGATCAGCAGCGCAGTCAACTTCAATCATTCAGATTAACGCAGCTGTTTACAACTTAAATAGTCAAATCCGTTCCGAATGACCAGCGTTCAGAGGTGGAAACTGAATTATTGGACTAACAAGGTGTCAATTATATGCAATATGCAGGGGGATGATTTTGTCCCCAGTGGGTAGCGTTTGGAAGTCAGTGGATCCAGATTAATGAGGACCAGATTACAGCGGCCTGACTATATCACTGATTGCAAGTTTTCAACATTGTTACACAGTTTTGACGGGGCACAATGCACAAACAAAATAGATGAGCTTGGCAATTTTTCCTGGTTATGTATAATGTGGGTGTCTCATAACACTGAGAGTCATCCCAAAACAAACCTTATAGCAAAGGAAGATTGTATTTTGTAAAAAAAAAATCAAAAGACCACAATAAATCGCACAGATCTGGCAAATTCACTGATCGATATTAACATGCAACAAAAGAATGTCAAGGTGAAGGTTATCTGTTGTCTCATTTTGCTTACATCTGCCTCAAGAAAGTTTAGAAGGATATAGCAGTACTTGGATGTTTTGGTTTCTCAAAAATCATAATCAGTCTTGCTGAGTGAAGTTGGGTGTTGTGCTGTGTTGTGACATGTGCTTGTTGCAAAATGGAAAGGATGTGTGGTCAAAGAATTTCATCTGTATAATGTGTCATATTCTCTTCCCACAGAGGTTACTTGTCACATCCTCCTACGAACCTGTTTTAATATGGCCATATTTCATATACAATCCCCTAGCAGCAAAAATCACAACACAAATTATCTCCCTAATTTTACGCCGACTTAGATCCAACTTGACTAATACAAGCTAATGTAGGGACACAGATATCCCTCATTTGCCGGGGACCTGTGTTGATGTGACACACGAGAATCTAATGGCCACTGATCTGGCCATTATATGAGCGAGTCCTGTCTAGATGAAACATCCCGCTGGTTCTAGTTTTCTTGAAGCATACAGGAATTACCAAATTACCTGTGAATGATAACTTTTGAAACAATGTCGCTGATTGCACAACAAAATCTGATTGCAACCAATCATGAATCCTGAACACTCGCACCATGAAAGGGTCGTATTAGGTTCATAGGAAGACATGACAAGTAACCTCTGTGGGAAAAGAATGGTTGTGTCATTAAACTGCTGTTGATATGTAGCAAGAGAGTTCTCCTGGTATGGTTTTAGTATAACCTTCCCCACTGTCACTAAGCCAAACACATGTAATAACTTGACTGCAACAGTAGACAATAGTCATCAGAAGATGACATATCCCCCCGGACCCCACATGTTTGAAAGGACAAATCATCAGACAGTTACTTGATGTTTTTTTAGACTAAGTTTGAATTTTTCCATGGAAGTCATGAAAAATTTAAATGCCATATATCTGTAATCAGCAAAAGCCACATTTCAAGATCTTTCTCATATATCTGCCAAGATCTTTTGAAAGATATGAAATGGTTTTCAAGTTGTGCTCCAAAATCGAAACCCATCCATCCATCCATTTTGAGACTAAGTCCGAAACGTGTCCTTGTAACCGAGAAAATAATAAATCACAAAAACCTGTAAATAGCAAAAGGCACCACTTTGGGGTCTGCCACACATATCTACCAAGTTTTACTGACAGATATGAAAACGTTTAAGAGTTCTACTCCCCGGAAACGACACACCTCCCACTTTTGAGACTAAGTCTGAAACGATTCCATGGAAACCAAGAAAATAATACATCACAGAAACCTGTACATAGCAAAAGGTTCCACTTTAGGTTCTGATTACTCCTGACAAGCATGTACTCCTATACGTCATGGTGTATATTACAAGATGAATGTAATAACTAAGCAGGCATAGCTCCGCCTGTGATCTTACGGATGGTCCCAAACAATACCTTAAACATGGAGTAGTCACAGCCTGGAGGCAACTTGCTGGCCTTCTGTACATGGTTGTACAATCTATAAAAGAGAAAGACAGGTAGTACATAAATGTGTTCTGTCACAAAGTGATATTCAACTTGCAATGGCACCACACAACACATAGGAAATATATACAATGAACAAGTATTTGCAAGCACCCAGGACTCACATTACATCTCAAATTACAAGAAGACCAGCAGTGTGTGTGATGATCTGTATACTTTGTCAGGCTTACTTGCAAGCTGGATTACTGTTGCTGTCATTGTCTTTATAGCCACAATCACTGCTCTTGTATTGTACTACCACACTGTTGTGTACAGCTGTAGTGACACCTTTACATACAATCGTCAAATACATTAAATTCATGTTTATTTGTTTCACACATATGTCTTAATGGACTTTTAATTGCATAAGTTCTGAACTTCTCTGTGGGAATCAACACATAACACACCTCATACATGCTTATCAAGACAGAATGTATAATGGCGACAAAGAGAAACAGTGTCAAAGCTATCACCAGGTTTCCGAAGTGTCTTTTCAAGTCTCAACAACTTATAAAAGTTACTGAAGAACCTATGAATGATGAGCTATTTCTAGCAAACGTTTTTACAAAAAGTAATATCTGTAAATTTCAAGAACAGACTATGGGACTGCATCTTGGCAGGTGATGAAATTTTGAAACTTTATCAGATCATATCTGAGAAAATACTGACCACTTCATCCGGTACGTCCTAACAACCCACCATAAAGACTTAAAATCAGAAAACTCAAATAAGCAATCTACAACAAAGACTGCCATCATCAATCAACCATGATCAAGGCTATACATACAACTTATTCTCGCTCTGTATGGATCTTCATGTGTTTGGACAGTGGCTCTGGTGTAATGGGGCTGAGAGTATATATATGGTTCAGTTTGTTGAAACAGTGTTATTTATGCTATTACTGTGCTCTTCCTGGGGGGGTTCTTGTGCTGTCTAATGGGCGATCTTTTTGAACTTATCTTCCCTTCACTAATCCGCTTGGTGCACTGATATGGACGGTCAAACCTTAAACTGACAGCGCATGTCGTATGCGCGATGTGAGCCGTATGTGTTACTATTACACTTAGAGAGAGTTAACCAGTGTAACCTTCACCGGGAACTTTCATGCTGGTGCACGGACAGCATATTTTTTCCCTTTTACGATGATATATCAAGTGTTATTTTCTGAAATATTTATTCCATGATTCTATGATACACCTGGGATAGGCATGACTGCTTACATTGCAAGTATGAATCACGTAATGGCAGTTCAAAATGAGGCGGTGGAATCAGCTGATCGTGTTTGGGTCATGTTTTGTCGTTTTGTTGACGTTTTGCAATCAGTTATTGAAGCGTGGCACTAGATGTCTCAGTATCACACATTTGACACAGCAGTGTATTTGAACTGCATTTGTACTTGCTTTAGCATTATGGCCGATATGGCTGCATTCAATGAATTCACTACGGGAGGGGGGAGCTGAAATTCTTTTCATGTAATTTCATCGCGTCGTTCATGACGGAATTGAGATTTTGAACAACACAGACATTTAGCAGGTACAGAGGAAAGTGAGAAACAATGGTCACGTAATTGTAAAATTTCAATAACAGACGAATTATGTCAGTCATCGCCTGCATGTAGCCAACATTCAAATGCGATAAACATGGGTATAACTAAAATCTGTTTTTTTTATTTCTGTAACGGTTTGTGATGCATGAAATGTAAATTCACTGTATCAGCAAATAATACATAAAAAATATTGCAAATTTCTACAATGACTGCATTTTAACTATCATCAATTAAGAGCATATATTAAATGTTTTGTTTTTCTTAAGTTTCAATAAAGGAAATAAAATAAAAACTTTAATTTATTAAATTTATTATTTCAGACACAGAAGAAGTAAAACTAACATTAGGTTCAGTACACTTTCCAAATTCTGTTTTTCATTACACAACTAAACAATACATATATTCATATTGATAATAAATTTCAATCTGATATAATAAATGGTACTGTTTACTGTTGTCAGCATCAAATGGTTTACATTTTCCTTCAGTGTCCACATACATCTTGTCTTCCCATAATCAGCTCATTATGATAGTCATGAAAAAGCTCATATCTTATTTTTTAGACCTTGCTCTCTATGTTTTGTTGCATTAAATTGATGTCTCAAATTCTAACAGAAATATATCAATAAAGTCAATATCATTTCCCACTTTACATTGTACCTGCACTGTACAATTTTGTAATTCTATCTGATTCTTTGTATGCCGGTGAGTGTGTACTTTAATATTACATTACACATACATGACATTATTCAGTTATTGTACACTGTACTGTTTTTGTAATAATATAAAATTAATACATGCATTAACATATCTTCATATAATAATTGTGGGGTTAAATTCGAATTCATATCATCTAAACCATATATTTGATACCAAACACATTTTCTGTGTTAATCCCTAACAAACAGACATAAACTAAAGTTTCCTTTAAGAACTGCTGAATGAAAATCAGAAAGTTGGATAGTACATGGTCTGTCATGGGAAATATTTTGTCAACTTAAAGTTACCAAAACAAGAAAGATATGAAATGTATTTCTATAATACACATCCACTTGTGTGGTCAGAATTACAAGTTTTTCATTGAAAGAAATCTCTGTAAATGACTATTTATGTTAAGAGCTTTAAGTGGTGTTAATTTTTTATAAGAAATGAATCAATATATTCACATATATAAGATGACTCACAATACTGACTGGTGAACAAATTTTACAAGAGGTAAATATTTTATTTCAAGCTATGATGAGTGGTGTTTCTGATGCAAAATATATAGTAGTGCCAGAATTCAAAAACTTAAATGGATTCAGAGGAGTGAGGAACTGCTGCTCAAAAACATAATATATATATATTTCTGACTAACTGTTACATTTCATACGAAATTTCTTCAATTGTCAGGGATGTGTAATAATCATAAATTCTCGATAAAGAACTTTCAGGGGATACTCGTTCGCCGGAGGTGTAGCTCCGATTTTTTACATGGAGATCGGTGGTAGTATAGGAACTATTTTTAAGATTTCAATATGCCAAAAGGTAAAGAATTGCTGTTGGGAATAACATAAGAGCTGATAACATATAAAAAAGAATTTTAATTATTTCACAGATACTACAACACCCAAAACTTGTTCTGTCTTGTCTTCTGTCATAGGAAATGTCATCACAATATACTGACTTCTCATGGCGTTTTCCCTGAATTTTATGTCAATTCATAGTGCATTTGGAAATTAAACAAACGGTGCCTTTCTAAACTATAAATCAAAGCAAAACATGTGTCAGTTAATAGCTTTTCGTTGTAAACTATTGTGTTTTCAATGAAGGTGACCATGACAACACGTTTGCCGAGTTCTATCTTTACATGTAGCAAGCTGTCGCAGCGCACATTAAGTCGGGAACCAGATTGGAAGCGAGAAGTTGGACCATCGCTTATATCATTTTAAGAGGAGAGTTATCGCCTCTCGCAACAAAAAGATCTCCCATTTAGCTATGTGGCCCTTTAAAGAGGATTCTGTAGGTGGTTTGGTCTTCTGTGAATTTGTTGCACAGCTCCATGGTTTCTGTGTCCATGATGACAGTGACTTTGTCCTTATCAGTAATAGTGATGGTCTCATTAATGCTTTAATTCTGCTATGACTCATTTTGGGTCAAGATGTGATGTGTCTTAGCAGGATTCTTCAATATTTTCATGTTTTTTTCCAATTTCTAAATGCTTATAATGGTTATGCTTTTATGCAAGAGTTTATCACAGCAAAAAGTTTCAATACATCAATGTAACAGACACAAAAGCACTTTTGCATGAATATTTCTTCAATTAGACAAGGAGCTTTCACTCATAGCAATCCCAAGCTCAGATCACTTTTATCACTGGGCCTCTGAGTTGGTGATATAATGAATGTCAACAGTCGTAAATCATAATCAAAGCATGCACCATTCGGTGAAAAGTAACCCAATAATTGGTTGTTAAATCTGTGTTCATCTGCTTTTCTGACTTATCAGTGATGCTTACAGAAGGTGAGTAATGGTGACTCTCCAGATTTGTTCAGACCTATGTTTCTTCTTTAAGGTCTGAAAGGGGTTCTTGGACGTTTTGCTGGCAGTTCAGTTTTAAAATATACTCTTCAAAGACCTCCAAAGAGATGGTAAAAAATAAAATGGTATAAAATAAGCCATGTGTATAAGCATCACACCTGCCTGTCTATGTGAGTGTGTGAGTTTAGTTTTACTCCACACTCAGCAATATTCCAGGTATATGGTGGTGGTCTGTAAATAATCAAGTCTGGACCAGACAATCCAGTGATCAACAGCATGAGCATCGATCTGCACAAATGGGAACTGATGATGTGTCAACCAAGTCAGGAAGTATGACCACCCGAAACTGTTAGTCACCTCTTACGACAGGCATAGTTGCTCAGTTGCCATAGTTGCCTTTTATGGCAAGCATGGGTTGCTCCACTGGTAAGGTAAAGAAAGAAAGCTGAACAAGACCTCTTCCCATATAGCGTATAGACATCGTCATCAGCCAAAGGAGCAGTTGAGAACAACTGCAATCCATGGAAGTGACCTACTGCTTAGGCGAATCTAGCTGTAAACAAGCTATCCTTATTTCTCTTAAAACATTTAAAGGCATGATCCAAGGACATAGTCGTTGTCAGTGGTAAGTCCTCCAGAGTCTGTGACATCAGGAGGTAGAGTTTATCCACTATTCAAGCTCAGACTCAAAGTTCATTGACAAAATCCAAACTTCATTGGTGCTTACTTCAAACAATAGTAATAGCTACGAGCATTGCAGCCAGATCTGACAGAGCAATCTTTTCCTGCACATGAGTCCACGAATCCGGTTCAATCTGAGTAAAGAGATGCGAGGAAGCAGGAGTTGTAGCATTCTCAGATCTATTATCGGACCCCCATTGAGTAGATCTCCTGTTTGTAGAACTATATCTATGTCTGGGGGGAGACGAAACCAAAGAAGACACACGAATGAAAACTTGTTGAGATTGGGATTGCGGAGAAGTATCACAATGAAAACACCTTGAATGATAGTTGGCAGTCAGGTGTAGGAGATCTTGGGTGGCGGGTTGAGGACGTAGAACAAGAGTCATCAGAAGATGACACATCCCCCCCAGCTCCCACATACTTGAAAGGACAAATCATCTGACAGTTACTTGATGTTTTCTTTGATTAAGTTTGAATCGTTTCCATGGAAGTCATGAAAAATAAAAATGCCATATATATGTAAACTGCAAAAGGCACCACTTCAAGATCTGTCTCATATATCTGCCAAGATCTGTAAAGATACGAAATGGTTTTATCCCCCCATTTTGAGACTAAGTTAGAATTGTTTCAATGGAAACCGGAAAAAATAAAAATGCCAAAACATTGTAAATAGAAAAAGGCACCACTTTGTGGTCTGCCTCAAATATCTGCCAAGTTTTGCTGTAAGATATTAAGTAGTTTTCTAGTTGTGCTCCGGAAATGAAGCCCATCCTGCCATTTTGAGACAAAGTCTGAATCGTTTCCATGGAAGCCGAGAAACTAAGAAATCACAAAAACCTGTAACTAACCAAAGGCACCATTGTAGCTTCTGATTGGTATATCTACCAAGTTCAGAAAAATGAAGAACGGAGTTTGAGTTCTGCTCTGGAAACGATGCCCATCCCTCCATTTTGAGGCTAAGTCCGAAATGTTTCCATTGCAACCGAGAAAATAATACATCACAAAAACCTGTAAATACCAAAAGGCACCCCTATAGGTTCTGACTGATGTATGTAACAGGTTTTGCAGATAAATATAGAACGGTTCTGGAGTTCTGCTCCGGAAACGAAGCCCATCCCTCAATTTTGAGGCTAAGTCCAAAACATTTCCATGGAAACCGAGAAAATAATAAATCACAACAAGAATCAGAAGATGACATATCCACCCGGCCCCCACATATTTGAAAGGACAAATCATCCAACAGTTACTTATTGTGTTTTCAGAACAAGTCTGAATTGGTTCCATGGAATTCATGAAAAATATAAATGCCATATATCTGTAATCAGAAAAAAGTCACCATTTCAAGATCTGTCTCATATACCTTCCACGATCTTTGAAAGATATGAAATGGTTTTTGAGTTGTGCTCCGGAAACAAAGTCCGAAACATGTTCATGAAACTGAGAAAATAATCAATCACAAAAACCTGTAAACACCACAAGGCACCACTCTGAGGTCTCCCACATATATCTACCTAGTTTTATTGACAGATATTAAGAAGTTTTTCAGTTCTGCTCCGGAAACGAAACACACCTGTCACTTTTGAGAGTATGTCCAAAACGTTTCCATGGAAACTGAGAAAACAATAAATTACAAAAACCTGTAAATACCAAAAGGCACCACTTTGGTGCCTGCCACACATATCTACCAAGTTTTGCTGAAAAATATTGGATGGTTTTTGAGCTCTGCTCCAAAAACGAAGCCAATCCCTCCATTTTGAGACGAAATCTGAAACGTTTCCATGGTAACCCGAGAAAATAATAAATCACAAAAACCTGTAAATAGCAAAAGGCACCACCTTGGGGTCTGCCACGCATATCTACCAAGTTTTGCAGAAAAACACTGAATGTTTTTGTTCTGCTCCGGAAATGAAACCCACCCTACCGTTCGACTAACACCAAAATGTTCCATGTAAAAACAAACAAATAAAAATGCCAAAACTCTGTAAATAGCAAAAGGCACAACTATAGGTTGAGGTTACTATATCTATCAAGTTTGGTCTAAAAATATTGAACGGTTTCAGAGTTATGCTCCGGAAACAAAATGATTATGGATGGAAGGATGGACGGATGGACAGATGAGGCGTTGACTATATCCCCCTGCATTACATGCTGGGGGGATAAAAAGCTCTCCCATGCCAATGAGAAGATGAAGATCAAAGAGGTGACTTCGAACAAAGAGCTGATCTCTATGAAGTAGAGGCAGGATCATGCTTACTAGAATGCAAATGAGTGGAAGAGTGGCATCTTCGCAGTGAAGCAAACCAACCATGTCTATCCAATGAACAAATCCTAGGAATAGGAAACTGGTCAAAACGACTAGGTGAAAGTCATGTGTGGGCTGAGGAGATGTGACTATAGGAACCAATAGAGTTCGGGGAAGAATTCAGATGATCCAGAGAACGGCATTCCACTGAACACAACTTGGAAGAAAGCCATTTTGGGCGATTCGACACATGTCAGTTTGGTGAAAGCTTCTGTTCCAGTGAAAACAGCATGTTTCGAGGAAGTCCGTTTGGATGAGCTCTGTTTGGAAGACTATCAATCCCGTGAATGCTGAACAGAGGACTAAAGTTTCGACTAAGACTGGTTCAGCAAGTAATGTTTCACAGAGAGCTGTTTCAACAAGTGCTGATTCAGCAAAGGGAGACATTCCAGCAAAAGTTGAGATGGAGGGGTGCGCAAAGGTGAAGCGTCATCCAGTGAACTTTGACAAACTAGCAGGCTTCAGTGATTTAGAAAAGACTGAGGTGGCTGAACGTAAGAAATAACACTTCAATTCACCACATGGAAAGCAGACCACGAAGTAACCGCTAACCAAGCTGTCAAGGCGAAATAGACTGGTTCCTGTCACTGCTGGACCAACAACAATGGGAGTGAGACTGGCCACAAGGCATGCATAAAGACCAACTGATTCTTGTCCTACGTAGATTAGTTGCCGATATAACTGTTCTGTAGAGTGATAGACTGAGAGCGTAGATCGAAGGTCCTGTAGGGCAGAAGTATCCTGATGAGTGGTAGCACTCTTGACAACCAGTACACGTGACATGATCGAAGACGGGTTGTGTGCATGATGAGAGTCCAGCAAATTCCTAAGGTCTTCCAAAAAGTATGAGCTAGACAACGTAAGCAAACCCGAGTATAATCACTTAACTCCTCAAAGGTAAGATCCCTTACATATTTACCTAAACTAGTGTCCCATTTACACCGTCCAATACAGTCCACACAAAAGACATGGAGATCACTCGCAGAAAACACTGTGAATATTTCTTACACTTTTTTGGCTGGTCAGCCTTCCCCTTGTTCTAGAGTTAAGTTGAAACACACTGCACAAAGCAAACACGTCCACACACAAGTGTGACAAGAAAGAGAGTGATGATTCAGAAATGGACTTGTGGGTAGCTGGTGGTGTATGTCACATGCTTTGCATGACATTTAGAAAGCTGTATTATGATGAGGGCAAAATGGAGATCCTGGACGGATGGACAAGAGAGGTCCAGGTAAAAAAGTTCAAATCGTTCCATTCAGTGATGAGTCTAGAGAAAAAAGTACATACCATGAAATAGGATAAGTTTAAACAAGAGTCATCAGAAGATGACATATCCCCCTGGCCCCCGCATGTTTGAAAGGACTAATAATCTGAGAGTTACTCATTGTTTTTTTATACTAAGTTTGAATTGTTTCCATGGAATTCATGAAAATTATAAATGTATCACAATTTCATATATCTGCCAAGATTGGCTGAAAGATATAAAATGGTTTTAGAGTTGTGCTCTGGGAATGAAGCCCACCTCTCCATTTTGAGACTAAGTCCGAAACATTTCCATGGAAGCCAAGAAAATGATAAATCACAAAAACCTTTAAAAACCAAAAGGCACCACTTTGGGGTCTGCCACACATATCTAGAAAGTTTTACTAACAGATATTATGAAGTGTTTGAGTTCTGCTCTGGAAATGAAACACACTTCTCACTTTTCAGAATAGGTCCAAAACGTTTCCATGGAAACCGAGAAAACAATAATAAAAAAAATACCTGAACATAGCAAAAGGCACCACTTCAGCTTCCGACAGTTTTGCAGAAAAATACTGAACGGTTTTTGAGTTCTGCTGCGGAAAGGAAGCCCACCCCACCATAAGACTAACACCAAAATGTTCCATGGAAAAGCAAAAAAAATATAAATGCCCAAAATCTGTAAATAGCAAAAGGCACAACCACTGGCTGAGATTACTATATGTATCAAGTTTGGTCTAAAAATATTGAACGGTTTCTGAGATATGCTCGGAAACAAAATGGTTATGGACGGACAGGGGACAGACGGACGGATGAGGCGTCGACTATATTCGTCCCCCCCCCGCATTACATGCTGGGGGGGATAAAAATATTGAACGGTTTCTGAGTTATGCTCCCGAAACAAAACGATTACGGACGGACGGATGGATGGACAGACGATGCGCCGGGGGTGTACTCATTGCTTTTTAGACTAAGTTTGAATTGTTTCCATGGAATTCATGAAAATTATAAATGCCATATATCTGTAACCAGCAAAGTCACAATTTCATATATCTGCCAAGATCTGTTAAAAGATATGAAATGGTTTTAGAGTTGTGCTCTGGGAATGAAGCCCACCTCTCCATTTTGAGACTAAGTCCGAAACGTTTCCATGGAAGCCAAGAAAATAATAAATCACAAAAACCTTTAAAAACCAAAAGGCACCACTTTGGGGTCTGCCACACATATCTAGAAAGTTTTACTAACAGATATTATGAAGTGTTTGAGTTCTGCTCTGGAAATGAAACACACTTCTCACTTTTCAGAATAGGTCCAAAACGTTTCCATGGAAACCAAGAAAATAATAAATCACAAAAACCTGTACATAGCAAAAGGCACCACTTCAGCTTCTGACTGATATATCTACCAAGCTCTGCAGAAAAATATTGAACGGTTTTTGAGTTTTGCTCCAGAAACGAAGCCCACCCTACCATAAGACTAACACCAAAATATTCCATGGAAAAACAAAAAAAATATAAATGCGCAAAATCTGTAAATAGCAAAAGGCACAACTATAGGCTGAGATTAGTATATCTATCAAGTTTAGTCTAAAAATATTGAACGGTTTCTGAGTTATGCTCCGGAAACAAAATGATTACGGACTGACGGACGAAGCGGCAACTATATACCCCCACATTACATGCCAGGGGGATAATAGTGAGTGAGTGAGTTAATATTTAACATCACGTCGGCAATATTGCAACCATATCGTGACGAGAACATACGTGACATTAAAAACCAAATATATGAGCATATTATGAAGAACCTGTCGACGAAGGACAGTAAAACCACTAGATTATCACAGTTAGTATTTAAAACTAGCGTTGAAACTTAAAAAATAATAGTATCACTATTTGGACAGTACAACATTAAAACAGGCCATAGATCGCCAACAACCGAAGGTAGATCACCATACTAGGCACCATGGGGACTTACAGTGCCTTTGCTACCTGCATGGTCCCTAGCTGGATTTACACCATCCCTTCGGCTGATGGCGACTGTATGCAAAATTAGCCACAATTTAAAATGACACATATTCTACTTCTCAAAAAATGGAAGATTAAATATGACTTCAACTGTTTTGGGACTTACGTACCCTCTCAGGAGGACAATACTTTTATGGTACTTCAACACCCTTCGAGGATACAGCCACTAACAATCTCAGTTGCTAATTCAACTTCCAATCATAAAATATTTATCTATTTACAAGTCATGTAACAGGTCTAATTCTTTTAAAAACGCAATGATTAAATGAGCACTAACATTACTAAAAAGATCAGTCATAGTTCTTGATTTGAAATACTTATCCCTTGTGATGGAATATTCAACACAGTCAAGCAAGACATGCTTGACTGTGATTCTTTCATCACAAGGGATACAAAAAGGAGGATTGTCACCTTTAAACACATATTCATGTGTATATCGTGTGTGGCCAATACATCGTCGCATGATGACCTCTTCAAATCTTGACTGACAGCCCAAGTAGGTGTAACCAATATACGGCTGTATTTCATGTAATTTGTTGATACCTACTTGGGTGTCCCACCTCTTCTGCATCAGATCATGGATGTAAGACCTAATGATTGCTTTATAATCAGTGTATGGAATAAGGAGTGGTGTCACAGATTTGTTGAGTGCTGCTTTTGCAGCAAGGTCAGCCAGTGTGTTCCCAGAAATGCCAATGTGGCTGGGTAACCAACAGAAGACGATGTCGTATTGGCCAGTAGTAAGATCATTATGCAATTCAATGATTTCAATTAAAAGTGGATGTTTACAAGAAATATTTTTAAATCGCCTTAAGGCAAGAAAGAGAGTCTGAATAGATTATATATTGTTTATGTTTAGGGTGTCTTTGAATATATTTGACAGCCGTTAATATGGCGTTTGCTTCTGCAGTAAAAATAGAACTCTTATCTGGGTGAGTGAGTGAGTGAGTTCAGTTTTACGCCGCACTTAGCAATATTCCAGCTATATGGCGACGGTCTGTAAATAATCGAGTCTGGACCAGACAATCCAGTGATCAACAACATGAGCATCGATCTGCCCAATGGGGAACCGATGACATGTGTCAACCAAGTCAGCTAGTCTGACCACCCGATCCCGTTAGTCGCCTCTTATGACAAGCATAGTCACCTTTTATGGCAAGAATGGGTTGCTGAAGGCCTATTCTACCCCGGGATCTTCACGGGTCACTCTTATCTGGAATTCTAGAAGATATTGTTCTGGATCCAATGACAGTGGCACAAGCTACTGCACCACCGTCCTTGGAACCATCTGTAAACAAGGGTTTGTAATTGCTGTATTTACTTTTTAATTGATTATATTCTTGTTTATATTGTAATTCATTAGTTTCGGATTTTTCAAAAGAAGTTAATGTTAGGTCGACTTGTGGTCTAACTAACTGCCAAGGAGGAGAAGAAAGAAGACGGGAGGGAGCTATGTTTTTCAGCTTAATACCGGCCGAAGAAAGAAATGGTTTAATTCTGTGCCCGAGAGATGGAACAAGAGAAGACTTTGTGTCGTACAAATCCTCATAAAATGGATTGAACACACAGTTATATGCAGGGTTAGATTCATTAGAGGATAATTTAGTATTGTACTGTAAGGATAATTTTATACGACGTTGTGTAAGAGATGGTTCATCGGCCTCAACATAAAGACTGTCAACGGGTGAAGTTCGGAAAGATCCAAGACAAAGTCTTAAACCTTGGTGATGGACAGAATCAAGAAGTTTAAGGTTGCTTTTACAGGCTCCACCGTATACGATGGAGCCATAATCAAGTTTCGAATGGATCAATGATCGATAAAGTTGTAGGAGGGTAGCTTGGTCTCCCCACTTACAATTAGAAATGACTTTCAACGAGTCAAGTGCCTTCAGGCATTTAGTCTTAAGGGATTTGATATGGGGAAGAAACGTTAAATGTGAGTCAAAAGTCAATCCCAAGAACTTGGCCTCTTTAACAACTTTAATAGCAGTGCCATTTAGAAACAGTTCAGGGTCTTTATGTGGTTTATATCGTCTAAAGAAGTGTATACTATTAGGTTTCGATTTAGAAAATTTGAAACCGTTCTCAAGACACCATTTATTAATTTTATTTAAGCATAACTGCAGTTGCCTCTCAATAGTACGCATATTTTTACCACGACAGGAAATATTAAAATCATCCACAAAAAGTGATCCGTCTACATTTTCTGGCCTGTTTACACTCATCAGTAAACCATGGTTTACGAATATGTGGAATTGCAGAGGACTTAGGAATTGTTTTGTCAGCAATGGCATTTGGTATATCCGAAAAAGACTGTATTGGATCTTTACTGTTCTTAAAAAGATCATGCTTCAAGTGTTCAGCACACAGTGTCTGATATAATGACCAATCAGCCCTAGCAAAGTTCCGTCTTGATACAGGTGGATCATCACCAGGGTTGATGGTTTTCAGCAGGGTGGGGAAGTGATCACTCCCACATAGTTCACCACTTTGGGGTCTGCCATACATATCTAGAAAGTTTTACGGACAGATGGTAAGAAGTTTTTGAGTTCTGCTCTGAAAACGAAACACCCCTCCCACTTTTCAGGCTAGGTCCAAAACATTTCCATGGAAACCAAGAAAATAATAAACCACAAAAGCCTTTAAATACCAAAAGGCACCACCATATATCTACCAAGTTTTGCAGAAAAATACTGAACGGGTTTTGAGTTCTGCTCCAGAAACGAAGCCCATCCCACCATAAGACTAACACCAAAATGTTCCATGGAAAAACAAAAAAATTATAAATGCCCAAAATCTGTAAATAGCAAAAGGCACAAATATAGGTTACTATATCTATCAAGTTTGGTCTAAAAATATTGAACTGTTTCTGAGTTATGCTCCGGAAACAAAATGATTACGGACGGACGAGGCGTCAACTATATCCCCCACCCCCAGCATTACATGCCAAGGGGATAAAAATGTGTCCATCTTGTCTATGATCTGTGTAGTGTTGTACTGATGCTGGAGACAGTAAATTGTGGTTATTGTGGTCATCGACATGATGAGCAACATTTTGGACGGACTCTCCAGCTTCCAAACATTTGATAGCCTGGTTTCTTCCAATTTAAGTAAAGAGTGCCATCATTGAACAAGGAGTGATAAACCCAACTTTTGTGCACTCTTGTACCCACAAATGGCCTTGACAATATAAGTATGTTCAATTTCACGAAAAGTGTGTCCATACCATCATGTTCATTGGTATGGTGCATTTTGGTGATACCTTTTATTGATGTGGTTTTACTTCCAAAATGCAAGAAAAATCATTGATAACACCATCGGCATTCACTATATGCCAAAAAGTCATAGTTTTCTATTTGGTTAAAAAAACCTGCATTTCTTATGCGTGTGAGTTATACAAGTGGAAAATACAATTTAACTTGACCTTTGTTCCGTGCTGTGTGTAAAGTGGGTGTCTAATAAAAATGTTGGGGTCATCCATGGATCCCAAGACAAGAGTTGTGGCAAGGGATGCCTGTGCACTCAATTATGTAATAAGCAATTCACTCGTCTGAATTCCCCTTACTTCAAGCAAAGTGTAACTGCACCTAATATACTAATCAATATATTAAAGTATACATCTCATATTCAAGTACAAGTCATACACATAACAATATTTACCCCCAAAAGTCCTCAACTGTATCAAAGGAAGTGATGCAACGCTGATTCTCTGTCCAGTCTCTATTCTTGTCATTCTTGAAAAACCACAATGACCATCTGTTCTGCAAGGGATGCTTAATTAACATCTCCGGAGAAGCAACTGCATCATCCACACCTGCATTGTTACCATCCTTCTCTCCATCTTCACACTGGGAAGTTGCACCCTGCTAATTACAGATATCATCCATCATATTCAAGAGCAACTTAACAAGTAGAAAAGTTGCATGTCTTTAACCATAAAAATTAAATTTTCAAGAGTAAATATAATAATGAATAGCCCTAGTGCACACACAATATAACTCTTGGTATTGTTTGGTAATAAGTACAAGAATGATATATTTGACCTTGATACTATTCAATGTAAACTACCAAGAGTATGCAAACAAAACTATTTTCTTGCTTATGAAGAATAGCAGATACACATGTGTTTTCAAGGTCACCTGCCATATTTTTTTTAACAACTAGTGATTTTCTTGACATATTTTTACAACCTCACTATAAAACTGTGCTTAAAAAGTTTGTAACCGTGAAAATGTCTGAAAATACCACAGAGGTGTACTCTGGATTACAGTCTACAACTGTTTCACTACCAATGTCTACACAATACACATACAATGCGCTTTGACACTTTATTGCTATATATATACTCTTAAAATATAGTAGGGGATAATGACCTTTCAATATGGATAGGAAGTGTAAACGTTAATAAGCATACCAAGGACTGACACCTTAAGAATGCACCACCATTTCCCTCTATTACCACCCCTAAACACAACGTGTGATATGCATGTGCACCATGCAGTAGCCCCATACACATACATGGGGTCTCATTCTTGATTTTGACATTTTTTTCAAGGTCGAGAAATCACTTAAAACATTCATTTTGACACACATCTTGCATCACACATTTGTTAGTGTTTGTTTCTAGTCATTTGTTTTAAAATGAAAATCATATACATGCAAATTACATGCCATACACCAATCATCTTTCAAAAGCAACTACATTCCAAATAGCTATGGTTGTATTACTTGTAAGGAAGTGCAAATGGTGATGCACTCTCAAAACATTCAATAATATCATATCAACATTGATTGACTCTGATAAATCTCCTAAATATTTTTAATCGTACATAAAAAAATGAAGATCCCCTACTTTCCTTGAAGAGTATATGTCACTCATACCGTAAGCACGTAGAACTTTAAACAACATGTCTCTATTGGAATGGATGAGTTAGTCCTGTTACTACCTTATCACTGATTATCTGACCCTAAAAATATTCCTTGTACAATTGACTTACATTTTAACTCAAGTTTATTCATTCATTTCATTCAATATTCTATGCATCAGTTTTGGACAATCATAATGTAAACAGTTCAGGCAGCATACCAACACACAACCACTCCTTACACAATAATTATTATTACACATCAAAGGTAACACAGTATTAAGTAATTAAATACTTGAAATATTCTCTGGTCTAGAGTAAACAAATACTACTGAATTTTAAATCATGTCATGTAATATTTCACGACCACATTTATATTCTATTGACCTAACTGCAAACAATGTAGCAAGCTCACAAACTAATAGGATTGCCATGCCCATAACAAGATGCGCAGTCAATGACTCGCATGCAAATGGAAATTACTGCATTGGATCTCTTTCAGGTATTGCACCATTTCTCAAACTGATGGTGTTTTTCCAAGATGCACAATATCCTTAAAAAGAATTTGATAGGAAGAAAACCAAAAGGCACTGTGGTCTTTATGATGATGTGGCAGTGCCTGAGAAACAAGACTTTGCTATCAGCCTTATATGTTCACTTAAACAAGACTGGAAAAATAAATCTTTATACCAAGCATTTGTAAAAACATACATGATGGCAACAAACATCCAGTGTAAGTGAAAATATAATTCATATGTCTGTATATCTTCTATCCTATTCCTTTTATACTGAAAGCCGTCAAAAATGCAATTGGTATTTGTTGTTCTGGAACTTACTAAAGTTACAAAAGCTCTATTGAAGATTTTTTTCGAGTCCCGAGTCCCGAGTCCCCGAGCATTCCTCTCATATGAACTCTGATCCTTAAAACTGAACCTTTGCCAGACAACCACATACTGCACTTAAGCCCTAAAAATGTATAATGAATTGAGAAACTCAATCACTTTGAGAAAAATACCATGATTGAATCAAGACGAAAGAAGTCAGGCTATCAGAATGGTCAGTCTAGGTACTTTAGATGTGATGATTGTCTGGCACCTTAATGTGCATCCATCCACGGTGTCATCGCCGGTACCAAGGTCCATGGTTTTATTGTACTACCACAGACATGCCAAACAGTGATTGGCAGCTAATGGAAATAATTTGCAGTAAAGACTATGGTGAGATGTCATTTTTTCAGATGAATCCAGGTCCCCATGCAGCCAGTGTAACGAGTCACTTTTTGAATAATGAGAATGTTCGTGTGATGGCCTGGCCTTCATTGTTTCCAGACATGAACATCTATGGGATGAACTTGGACAGCAAGTTTGAAGTCAACTTGTGCCACCAAGGACAGTTGCTGAATTGACATTTGCCCTTCAACATCACTTGCAGACCATACCACAGCTGTTCCTGAGAAATGTCTTGCAGTGCACAGTGGATACACATGATATTGACTGCAAGTGACCCTTCCTTTGTTTGATGTCGTTGTTGCATCACTGATGTTGTTGTTGACTGAGCATTTTCAGAAGAAATTATCCACAGATGCTCACTTGGAACATATCTGCCAGCTAAATTCATGTATATTGATATCTGTGTAAGTAAAGAAAGTGTGAATGGCAGATTGCGTTTTTAATGGCTTTCTGTATACATTTGCCTCTCCGCTCAAACAGAAGCTAAACCCAAAGTCATGAGGTGTTACACAGTCGAACCCTGTTTACTCGGACCCCACACATCAGGAAACCCCGCCTTCCAAACAATTTTCATGTGAAATGAAACATTAATTCAGGCCCCACTAATAACTGAAGGAATTACAACAAATTTGAAGGAATTGAATCTCAAATGTAAACACGGTGTCATCAATTGCAGCAATATCGGTAGTTTAGCGGTAATAACAGAAACACAACGCCCCTATCGGAAACAATGTTGCTAATGCTTGATACAAGATCGGCCATCTTCGGAGATTTCTCAGCTCAGTTCCATGATTTGTCGGTCGAGTTCTGAAACTCACACATCAAAACATGGCGTCACTGGAAAGAGCACCCATCTCTTTGGAGTTTTGTTTTTAGTTTCTTCTGTTTTCATTTTCATAATT
The DNA here is from genome assembly GCF_037392515.1 of Haliotis asinina. NCBI lineage: Eukaryota > Metazoa > Mollusca > Gastropoda > Lepetellida > Haliotidae > Haliotis > Haliotis asinina. The sequence continues at coordinate 33,699,974 of NC_090284.1, forward strand.
ATCCATCTTTGACCACCTGTGTTGAATGTGTTTAGGTATAAAGTGTTGTCGGAGCTGTAAATTATTTTTTAGGAAAAGATCGTCACTGCAAAAGAGCGTTGTAAGTCATGCCCCTAATGCTTCCGATGTTCAGACGTAAACAACCTCAGGTGGCATGACTTATGAGAAACTAAAAACAAAACTCACCGAGACAGGTGGTCCTTCCAGTGACGCCATGTTTTGATGTGTGAGTTTCAGAATGTGACCAACAAATCACGAAACTGAGCTGAGAAATCTCCAAAGATGGACTATCTTCTTTCAAGTATCATTCTTGTTTTCGATAGGGGCGTAATGTTTCTGTTATTACCGCTAAACTACAGATATCGCTGCAATTGTTTCGCGAGTGGGCTGCGTTTGTTTACATTGGAGATGCAATTCCTTTAAATTTGCTATAATTCCTTCCATTACTTAGGGGGGGGGGGTGTAATTGTACTCGTTTAACCAGACCACGCGCTTCATGCCTGGACAGCGAATTTTCAAACCATTCCCACAGACTTCCACTGAAAAATGATCCAGTTATCTGGACAGAAATATCTGTGCACACGTGTCTGTGTATGTGTCACATCAATACCGTTTACCGCACGACTATGTGATTTCATTCTTAATCTATCAGAAGGCATCTGATGTGAATTCTTTAATTCGCCATCAAAACACTAGGGATGCGTGTCACTCAGGTTGTTTATTGGGATTTGGCGGGTGTGAGAACATATCATCAGTAACAAAGCACATGTTACAGTCCATTTGATTCCATTTGAGACTGATGAATTGCTCACCAACACAAAATCTAATAATTGCAACAAAACCAAATTTTGGAGAATGAAATAGAAAGACATTATTGGGAACAAAGTAGACTGGACCATGCCACCATCAAGCCAGTCGTCATCAGGGTAGACTCAGACAACAGCGTCTTCTGAAAGTGGCAACACTGACTGCCATTGAACATCTCAAGTAGTAACCAGATAACGGCTTTTGAGATGACCCCATCTTCACAACACACGCTTTTTGATTACCTGGCTGTTCTACCAGCAAGAGGCCCCCCCCTCGTACAAAATAGCGAAAGGTGACAAGAAAATGATGATCGTTTGTTAAACAACTTTTTTATCATGAGACACATCATCAGAGTTAGTCTGTCGATTTCATGAGGCTGTGCAAAATTTGGTTTTGTTGCAATTATTAGATTTTGTGTTGGTGAGCAATTCATCGGTCTCAAATGGAATAAAAAAGACTGTAAGTAGGAATACATTAAGCTACACTGTAACTGTACTGCATGTAACACTTATAAACCAACCTCTACTATCTGTCGTGACGCAAGTTAAAAATAGCCTGCCACATGATCCAAGTCATGTGATCCCATCCAGAAGTTTACTTTCTGCATAAGTTTGATGCGACGTCACATGTTTTCAGGGCATTTAAAATTTAAAAAAGACTATGCAAACGGCAAATAGAGACCTTTTGTCATCAATTTATGTTTTTCATCTACCACCTGAAGCTTCACGCGCTACATGATTGTGTCCGAGACAACCTGACAGCTTGTAACCTGTGTTCCGCCTTCCATGTATTATCGGTACACTTGTATGTTATGATGATTCACTGCTATTACTATTGATGTACATATTGATATAAGTACTTGAAAATATTTTCACTTTTTGCTTTCACTTAATTTTCAGGGTTTTTTTTGTTTGATCCAGTTAACTGGACATCTTGCCATCTGGATGATTTCAAGTGAAACCAACACGTCAGGATAAAAGGGGTTCGACTGTACATGATTTTCACGCTTTCATGGAAGGTCCTTATGGACCAAAACTTCTGTCAATCTCTTTATTCTACTTAAAATACAGTTGTTGATTTCATCCATTGCTGTTGTAAGAACAAGTGATACAACATGCTGAACCCCTGAAAGCCATTGACATGAAAGGAACTGACAGGTGTCAAGAGTGCAGTTGCCACTTATTTAACATGTCAGCTTTAATAGCATGGGAAAACCCAAAATGTTGGTAACCGACCTTATTCAGCACGAGCAAGAAAACAACAAACGGAAAAATGTAAAGTATATAAGGATACTGTATAAGACATTCCATAGAACATTCAAAATAACATAAGCCAAAATATCAACTTGGGACTGACAGAGCAGGAAGCATTCAGGAAACAATGCTAGTAGGTAAGGTGAACGACACATTTCATGACATTTCACAAAAAGTATAAGCCTTTTATACAAAGTTATGGGGAAGGGTTGGTGAAACACCCATCCTCAAAATATCACCATGACACCCTTATTAATTAAAGATAACACTGTTTTAATTATTTCATGATAAATATTGGCATTAAATGACATAGTATGTATTATCATGTTCATGTAGCTTCAACACTTTATAATGGCAAATTTATGCTCTGCTAAATGATTGCCAAAATCTTACCAGGTAAGGTCAAGTTGATGCCACAGTTATCATGTTTTGTTGATTTAAAAGGAGTAACTGGAAGTATAAATTCAAACCAGCTGAATTTTCAGCATGTATGGTTTCCTTTAGGATGACCCCAAATGTCTATGATGAAGTTATTTGTAAAAGTTCTACTTTATAACCAAACTGAATAAAACAGTTAAACTTTCAAAATACATCATAATACTCTTGTAGTTATACATAATTTTATGTGAGTGAGTGAGTGAGTTGAGTTTTACACCACACTCAGCAATATTACAGCTATATGGCGGCGGTCTGTAAATAATCGAGTCTGGACCAGACAATCCAGTGAACAACATGAGCATCAATCTGCGCAATTGGGAACCGATGACATGCGTCAACCAAGTCAGCGAGTCTGACCACCCGATCCCGTTAGTCGCCTCTAACGGCAAGCATGGTCGCCTTTTATGGCAAGCATGGGTTGCTGAAGGCCTATTCTACCCCGGGACCTTCACGGGTTACATAATTTTATGTGATTTTATTTAAAAGTATGTTCTTGAAACAATGCCCTTTGACACCAGCACAGCAACAATGTTGTCTAGCTCTACTAAAAGCTCCACTCAATGATGTTTTATGTCTGCTAGCTCCTAGGGGTTACTATTGAGTGGGGAAACTATTGAGATTGCGATAGTGTAACACTGTGTATTGTGACCTGGGCCCCGTTTCACAAAACTCTCGTATCGCAATAGTGTTTTTTCTCCTTAACCTGTCTGAAACTCCATCTGAAGTCAATTCCCAACTGAATGCATAGTTTATATGAAGTGAAAATAACTTGTAGTTGCAGTCTCTCTTAATGACTGATAAGAAACTTAAAACCCAGTTGAAGTAAACAGTTAAAACAAATGAGTGAGTTTAGTTTTACGCAGCACTCAGCAAAATTCCAGCTATATGGCGGCGGTCTGTAAATAATCGAGTCTGGACCAGACAATCCAGTGATCAACAACATGAGCATCGATCTGCGCAATTGGGAACCGATGACATGTGTCAACCAAGTCAGCGAGTCTGACCAATCAATCCCATTACTTGCTTCTTATGACAAGCATGGTCGCCTTTTCCTGGCAAGCATGGGTAGCTGAACGCCTGTTCCACTCCGGGACCTTCACGGGTCCAGTTAAAACAATGAAGCAGGATGTCTGCACCCAAACAATAAAAAATTACAAAATAACTTAAATATTCAACAAAATAAAGTCAATCATTAAACCACTGAGAGTCACACAATCGATGCATTTACAGTTTTTACATCAACTAATTACTTTTGGAGATTTAAATGACTAATAAATGAGACCTAATATACATATGGATTTTTTTTCATTCAGTAATTTGCATCATTAAACAAGAATTGAGTTTTTCTGCTTACATTATAAATTTCGAAACAGTAAAACAGTGTTCACGAATAGTGTCTGACCCTCTGACAAATCTGACCGATTTGCCAATGGTCAGACAGACGTCCCCAACCTGCTGGCCCCAGTGTCTGATTGAATATATTAAAATGACTTTGTCTGAAGTTGTTATTTGTAGCATCTGACACTTGTTCACTTTTTATAAATTTATGTTTATAATGTTTGTCATTATATAATGTTAATAATTTCAATGCCAATTATGAGAAATGTTAAATCTGAAATCTGTGTTGAATTTTGTTCTGTGGGTCCTGTGAATTTTTAGTGGGTCAGACAGTCATCTGAGACTCACAGGACCCAATGTCCTGTTACTTTGAAACACCATTCGTAAACACTGGCAAAAACACATTACATGCCAACCATTTTCTTGCCACTTCTGTCAATGTGTTTTATTTAGTGGAATTTTTTTCTGGGGTTTAGGTTTAGGCTTAGAGTTAGAATCCAAAGGTAGGTATAGATGTCCAGTGTCATGGATGTCATACCATTTGTTGTTGTTTTCCTTTCCTGCATTTCTAATACTTTTTCTCACCAAAGAAGCATTTCAAGATGAAACGGTTTACTGTCAAAAATTTGAGTTAATGGAAACTCCTGGAACTTGCACTTAACCATTTTTGCATTGCAGCATTTGGGTGCCTACGCTTGTTCAGCAAGGATTCGAAAGCTAACTCACCCTCATGGCTTCACCAGGTATGATCATGCCTCCCACAATCCACATTACCCTTACAGTGTTCCCTACAACACTTTTCTCTCTCAAAACATTTTTGACATTTGTGGCCAAAGAACGAAAGTGGGTGTCATCTGGAGCAATTTGAATGCCCGGTGATACAGGGATATGTTGGGGCCTTTTGCGGTTCCCTTTATTTGACAACAGCTAAGAGGAGTCATTTTGGAGCACAAGAACGCCTCACACCACTAACACCATCAACACATAATAAGCGACTATGTTTGTTGTAAGATTAGGTGGTAAGGCTCACTGACATGGTTGACGCGTCATCAGTTCCCAATTGCGCAGATCAATGCTCATGCTGTTGATCACTGGATTGTGTGGTCCAGACTTGATTATTTACAGACCTCCACCATATAGACAGAATATTGCTGAGCGTAGCATAAAACTAAACTCACTCAATCTTATCAGTGATGCAAGTCCTTTATCCTAATTTAAAGGTCACATGCAACATAAAACACAATTTTGAAGATTCTCATACCTTCTCATGCGCTCTTAACACATGCGCAGTGAATAGGTTCGTCACGCTTGAGTGCACGCCCACCAGGTCTGACTGGATTCATCATCATGGCTGCTTCGTTGCAAGGGTGGTAAACCCAAGTAAAAAATATTGCACTTTTGATTTTTATGATTATACGCTTATAATTCTGTTTATTTGTTTTTTTCTTAATCAGCGATGCATTTTATATTTCACGAATAAGTGATAACTGTGTTGTAATTATGTTTGATTTTTTGGTTGCATGTGACCATTAAGTATAAAGACAGTCTTTATAGACCACTGATGATAGGACAGCATTTTTGTTTTTAAAGTCCAGTGTCATCAATTCTATACTGCGACCAGTTATCGACATTTTTCAATGGTTTTTAATAATTTGCTTCACTGTTTAACATAATAAAACAAAATTTATCTTGATCGATTAGCTATTCACTGATGTTTCCTGCATGTTTACAGTTTTCAATCATGTTTCTCTGAAATGTGGCCAACAGAAAGAGCTGCAGAGTATATTAGGGATGCAACGAACATACTAAGTGGCGAATATGATATGTATAACTAATACTGGATAATGAATGCAAAAAGTAACTCACAAAAATAATACTGTAGTTAGGTGATTGATGCACAGTACGGAATCCCCATGTTAACTGTTAATTTGTTATAGTAATCACAAGTGATCTGACAAGATACTAAAATTTAGTATGCAATAGACTAATAGTTGTAGTCCACAGTATCATGTGCAGCCATTGCAAACTAACATGACTTGCACTACTGCAGTACAAGTACATATTCCAGTCTTGCATGTCCCACTTTAATAAGAGATCAAGCAAAACATGCTCAGACAATAAAAAATTGTTAACATTCATTCATATTCGGTTCTGATGACCTTGAATAACAGATTGTATTCATGAAGAGCTACAGTTAAATTCACCGACTACGCGAGTGTATCGTAACAGCCCTAGTGTATATTGTGCTTTCCCAATAGCTAACAAGACCAGTTATCGCCATTTCTGAATTTTTCATGTTAATCACCAATTATGATATATGTTGTAATAAAACTACTGATTTCAAACCTTGACATACTGAAGAAATTTCACACTGGAATTTGTTTTAAAAGGAATTTTAAAAGGACACCCATCTCTCTCCCTGTTAAGCTGGTATACTGCAGTAACTGGTCACTAGCCAGTACACCTAGATATATTTACAGTTACAAATAATTTTGTAACATAAACAGGAATGTACAACCAGTTTAATGAGAAAGCAAATATTACATGATAATCTTTCAGATTTTGCCTGCGTCAGAAAACTGACTATTATGCTATTTGAAATATGTTACACCGCCACTGGGGATAGCCAAGCCAGGGTTAAGTGTAGGCTTTCCTTTTTTCATACCACTTTTAATTGGGTTTGCTTTCAGGACTATTTGCAAACAAGAATCTGGCTCCAAAAGAACCACATCATCATGTTTCTAACAAAAAATTACCAACAGGATCTAACAGAAATACAAGCTATCACAATATGTGGCGTGTGAAGATAAATAACAAAATCGTGTTCCCTGGCGTATAACTCGTGACTTCGAGGTATGTTTTAAGGATGTATTCTCGCTTTCATTTAGCTCTATATCAGACGCCCAAAAGTATCTAAATGTGTAATTTAAAACAAACCGCGTATCTAAATCATATGGATTGCCGTCAGGTGCAACATTGTTCGTATTCCAGAACATACGGACGGCAAAGCAAGATCACAATTATGCATGTTTTCTTTAAAACTGACATTAATATACCGGTACGAATAAAGTGATGATACTGAGGAGGAAATACGGTCGGTCAAAACAATAAGAGGAAAACTGAAACAACTTTAAATAACTTCAATATCACCTCTCTCGACTCGTCTCTTTCGGAAGCCATGTTGTAATACAGTCACATGGTACTACCGGTATGCGAAAACGAGGCTCTCATATTTTGGCTAAAACGAGTAAAGCTACAAGCCTTAATTATCATGATTCTCGCATCTACATGTGAGTCAATACCTACACTATTAAAAAGGTAAACATTCTGTGTCACTTTAGTATTTATTTTACGCACTCAATTTACTTATAGGTTACTGAGACGCACTATAAGACAGAATGAGACGGGGTTCAACAGAGTTCTCTCCCTTCGATCACAATTCAAGATTATTCGTTTCGAGTATTACGAAATTCCTGTCACACAGACTCTAGCTGTTCTCACATCCAAAACCAAAACTTTCATTTTGGGAAGTAACCAGCTGCATTGTAGATTTTATTAAATGACTGGATTCAAAGTGTCTTTCAATCAGCTTACTGATACCAAGCAGTTAACTTTAGATATTACGTGTGTAACCAGTGTGTCGGGAGTAACCTGTGACAAATAAGACGTTGCGATGCCTATCTTATCATAGTGATTTCTAATACAGTACAGTCAACGACTTTTATGCCACCTAACGTTTGTACCAACACCATGCTACATTCGTTAATATTCCCTGATTTCATAACGTTGCTTCGTTCAATGCAAAACCTGAATTAATCTTATCCCGTACAAACGCCACATCCTATATAGTCCCATATTATCACGTGACTATCATCTTAATAAGTAAACAAGTGAACATTTGCTTGGTCATCATTTCTAGTCAGTTGGAATTATTATTAATGTTACATGATACAGTAACATAGGGAGTAGTGCACTTTACCAGGCGCACTTTTTCCGCAAATGAAACGCAAATCTGACTGCTGTTACATTTTGAAACAACACCCAAACGCAGTATTGGGAAATAAAAATATACATGGAAAGTATTGACAGTTAAAGATGTAAAGGTGGTTTATACAGCGGAATCACAGACGATTCCAAAGAGAACTACACTTCGAAGTTAAAAATGACGTTGTATGGGAGCCTCATGAAACTGAAATGGCTATTTGAAGGTTATAGAATGACAGTGGAAAACAAACTTGTCAGGCATACCTTTGCTCGTGCCAAACATGTTCTTTGGCAGCCGTAATTGTTAGGAATGTTGAACGGGGACCCCATGGACTGACACACACACACCCAAACCCCCACCCAACGACCCATTCTCCTGTGCATTTTGTGATTCTGAACTGGACTTGAAAAGGTAAATTGTGAAATTGCACGTTCACTATTCACATTTTGATTCATAGTGAATAGTTTTGTGACGACATATGGGACGCTATCAGTAAAATTCTCACTCAATGGAATGGTTAGTTGCACTTACAAAATTTCTCAAATTAGAATACGAGTTTCCTTTGCATCTCAGTGTATTACAATACATTAATCGAGCTTTGAAGTTTGCAACACCATAAAAGAGTCATATGTTGACAATTGCCATTTAACTGTAAGTTCTGGCGGTCTAGTAATAGGTGGAGGAATCAGAAATGAGGCATGGAACCACACGTGCATGTTTATGACACTTATGATGGGTATTTATTAGGTGTTTATCAGTTCAATCGTTAAACCTCCCACCAGGTCTCACTTGAAAGGAGAGCCTTCAAGACATAGCCCTGAACGGATATTTGGAAAGAATGGAGTAGTTTATGAATAAAATAACTGGGAACCTAACAATACACGTGCTCATTAAACGGTTTGAGAGATTAATACAGGTACATAACTGAGGGTCTAAACGGTTCCAGTAATATCTAGAGATACCTTATAAATAATGCACTTTTTACTGTTTGCGGAAGCGAGAGAGATGATGTAAAAAAATCAGGTGTAATGCATGGTCGCCAATAAAACTACGGGGCAAAAGAAACTTTTCACAGACTTCTTTTGACCACAGAAACAAAGGCATTTATGTTAATTATTATTTTACACACAGAAATCATTTCCATTGATTTGAAGGGATGGTGGGGTAGCCTAGTGGTTAAAGTGTTCGCTCGTCATACCGAAGACCCGGATTGAATTTTCTCTGTGAATTCCGATGTGTGAAGTACATTTCTGGTGTCCCCCGTCGTGATATGACTGGAATATTGCTAAAAGCGGCGTAAAACCATACTCACTCACTCCTAAAATTGTAATTTCTTGTACAAATTACACAGGTTAGTGTGCATTCAGTGCATAAGTGCAAAAGAGTCACATGATGAGACAAGAGTCAAGGTACACGGCATACAGTAAATAACGAGCTCTAGCCTGGCCAAACTGGGCATCCATATACACACCTATATGACGTCAGCAAAATCTTCTTTCATAAGCTGAAGAGGGAGTCTGTTCAAGCTCCTGTCGGTTCGTTGGAGGTGGCACACGCATGCAGTCTCTCAGCTGACGATCAAGATGATTCCAGAGATGTTCATCGTCTGGAGAACTCGCTGGCCAAGGCTTTATGTTGACGTTGACGTTGACGTTAGTGAGTGAGTTTAGGTTTACACCGCACTCAGCAATATTCCACCCATGTGGCTGTGGCTGTTGGACCAGACAACAGCATGGGCATCGGTCCGCGCAGTGGGCGATCTGATGACATGTGTCAACCAAGTCAGCGAGCCTGGCCACCCGATCTTACGACAAGCATAGTCGCCTTGGCTGTTGTCAAATAAAGGGAACCGCAAAAGGCCCCAACACATCATCCCTGTATCACTGGGCATTTAAATTTCCCCGGATGACACCCGCTCGTGTTCGTTGGCCACAAATGTCGCCCCATACTTTGATCCATTCTCCATGGAACGGATGAACCTATTGAACGCAGATTGGTGCCAGTCGAAAATTCTCGGACTCTGCATCGTTTCTTAAAAGACTGAACCGACTTTAATCTGCAACGAGCACACTCTCCCAGACATGTCGCTGAAACCGACATAGTGGTCTACGTTAACGGTGTAAACAGGTCAAGACGGTTCCATGAAAGGGGCGTTGCACCAGCCATACAGCCATACCAAGTCGTCTTGTTCGTCTGCTGATGGCGTGTCCTAGTGCTGTCATCGTCGTCATAAATCAATTCCGAAGGTTGATATAAAGGCTGTAGTGGTCTTCGGTCGGTGGCGTGACTCCTGCTCTTCCCAGTCTTGGACGGTTTCTGTTGCTTCTTTGTTTAAAGCGGTTTATCAATTTGCTGATGGTGCCCTAGCTGCGTTAATAATTTAATTTTGAGCCGAAATTCACGATCCTGGGCCCCGTTTTGAAAAAAAACCCGTAGCGCTACGATTGCGGTAAGTCAAGGAAGTAAGAATACTACGAGAAACGTTATCAGATCTTAAGTTTACGAGAACTTTGTGAAATGGGGCCCTGTTGATACTTGGTCCATCTCCTCGCTTCCGGTCTGGTTCCCGAGTCAGTGTGCGCTGCGACAACTGGCTACATGTAAAGACAGGACCCAGCTTTGTATCAAGAGGTGCTGAGGTGTTATCTGTTGTGTATTTATACAATTTGTGTTTTTTAAATTTAGTAAGAATGACTTACACTGGTCACATTTTGCCATATTCTATTATTCTCAGTTTTGGTGAATTTAAATAATCTAAATATATATTATATTTCGGTTTCAAACGTAACTATTTGGATCAAATGAATTATAGGCGAAGTCTCCACTATAGTCTCGGACCGTATACCCTGGAGATATCGAGGATGGCATACCCGAGGATGAGTGGTTTCTCCAATACTTAGCTAATTCAGTTGTCTATTGTTTGGTTACAGCTGTAAATGAAATGACATCTTAAGGAATCACTTTACATAACGCAACGATAATAGTGATTAGAATAGGTTGATATTAACTGTGTCTTTTACTTGCTTACATTAAATATTGTTTTGTATCTCGGGGATCAAAACCCCAATCAATCTTGAAAAGACCTGACCAATCTCCGCACTCCTTCATTGTATCACGTGTATTGAAAACCTTGAAGTGTGTAAGATGTCAGATGTCTCAATCTTGAACCATAAAAACAGCACATACATGCTCAATACGCCTGACCTAGAAATTATATATTGTATGTACGGAAATGATAAAATACTCAAAAAACTGAAATGCAATTTGACAGCTTGATGTGTTGGTTTATTTCTGTTTCCGTTCATATTTATTTCGCGCTGCGAATCATCTTGTGTTCAGTAATTGTGTTATTTGATTTTACTTCTTATTTTAATATGAATTCACGATCAACTCCTCTGGGTCAGCCATGTTTATTTGACGCAACTCCACGCTCCCTGATTGACTGTCATAGTGTTGCCAGTACTCGGTCTAACAGACATATCATTCATATAACTGAAACCAGACAGACTGTGTTAAAGCTCTCGTGACAGTAATTATCATCATTCTTGTTTTTTTAGCGCCCGAGTTTGTTATACCACTAGAAATCTGTTAAGGATTACCCCTTTAAAGGTGTGTTGATATCGAAAAAGCAATACTGCCTGAAGACAGTTCAATATCAATACAAAAACAAAAAGCCGAGTAGCATTTTACAGTTTTCAAAGAATACTTAAAGGAATAAATGAAATCGCATTGAAAAACACCACAGAGTAATTTTATAGACTCACAGTGGAAAATAGTTAGAGACTGGAACCTTCGAAATTCTTTGCCAGATATGTGGAATACACCATGACTGTGACACTGTTTACTCTCTGTTACCTCTGATATCGCTTAATCAAGCAGCCTGATTTTCTGGTTCACAAGAACGCGAATGTTACATTTACCACTGCATCCTTGGTCTAGAATTTTGCACATCGCCAACGCTTATCATGATCTGTATTGTCGCCCACCCCATTAGGACTTAACAAATTACATTGTTACATTAAACGTAACATGCAACCCAAAAATCAAACATAATCAAAACACAATTATCACTTATTCATGACATATAATATGCATTGCTGCTTGTAAAAATACAAATAAACAAAATAATAAGCGTACAATCGCGATTCAAAAGTCCAATATTTTGTACTTGGGCTCACGAAGCCGTCGGGAGACCGAACCCAGTCATAGCGGATGGGCGTGCACTCAAGTGTAACGACGGCTTCCGATTGGCTGGTTCATTTGCTGATACGCTGAGGGCCCATTGTGTGTTCTGTTTTATGAGCATTTTAGAAGTATGGCGAGTCACAAGAAAGTAAGATTCTTTATGGATAACAACTTCTTTTATTGTACTTGATGCGTCGTTTCAGTGTGGGTTCATATACAGTTGTCAAACAAAATCATATACACTAGAAGAAATTGTTATCCATAAAGAATGTATATAGAGATGTTGGGTTTTGTAAATACATATTCTCTCAATTTGCGTTCGATCCAACCAAAAATCATCTCAGTTGAGATGGTGAGCTACTACGTGACTGGAAACTGTCATTTTTCCAAGTGCAATGCAGGACTTGAAACTAACCAAGAGTTTGCACCCGTTTCCATCAGATCCAGTCATCCGAGAAAAATGGATGTAGTTTGTTGGCAACCAACAGACATAAAAACATGTCATGTGTACAAGTATCACACCTACCTAATTACATAATGTGGCAGAGACAGGATTCGGGTGCACGAGTCATAAATCAATTTATTTTGTTTAGCCTGATAAGTGTTAAGTTCAAATTGCATGTGGTCAATGATTGAAGCTGCCTATTGCATATTGTCTTTAGCAGACAGGCAGGCAGACATATAGGTGTCAATAAACCAGACATTGAGCTTTCTCTGTCACAGAGGCTGCTTACCACAATCAGCAAGTTGGGGGTTTTTATGTAACAAGTACGGTGTAGATTATTTACTTGTTTGTGTACATACCCAAGATTAGACTACTGCTCACGACCCCATACTCCGGACATGCATGCTGTTTCAAGCTCCACGAACTTATTCACTGCGCATGCGTTATGGGTGCAGCGCAGTACAGCTGTTGAAACCACTTTTTCCCCAGCGCTGGGTGAAATATAGTGAATCGTTTGAACTCCGATTTCGCGGGCTTTTTTTTCATCGCGTTTTTTTTCAACTTTATAGTTTAATTTTCCAAATCATTGAGAAACGTGTTTCGGCAAGTATCTAATAATGTATATGTTACAGTCAAACTGTGAGATCAGTCATTTAGTGAAATGACTAAGAGGGTTAGCCATTTCGAGTTATTTTGTGTAACAACAATCAACACGCTTCAGTCATATCATGAAAATTCACTAAATAACTTAACCTACAGAAGTAAATCACAATTTCAAACTATTGTGGCAGCGACTGTTACACTTCAGCTTGGGTTTGAAGCATGTACACCTGTTTGGCTGACACTTGATGTGTCCAGAGCAGCCACACGTCGCAAACCCCTGTCCATCACATATAGATGAAATGAAATTTCAAGAAATGACTGAAGTATATTTACTGTTTTTACACACAATGACCTCGAAATGGTTGACCCTCTCATTCACTGCACGAAATGACTTAAATTTTAAGTCATTTCACGACATAACTGATTTCACGATCTGATGGTAACATATATTCCTGCGTATATCTTGTGTAGCCAATACGACATAATACGTAAAATGCCCTCTTCAAATCTGGACTGACAGCCCAAGTTGATGTAACCCATACTTAGCTTTATTTTATGAAATTTATTAATACCTACTTGGGCGTCCAACTTCTGTATCAGATCACGATTATACGATCTGATGGTAGCTTAGTAATTGGAGAATAGGATCAGAAGTGGTGTCAGATTTGTTGAGTGCTGCTGTAGCAGAAAAATCGGCCACAGTGTTTGTTACCAGGGATTCCAACATGGCTGGGTAACAAACACAGGAAGATGTCGTATTGGCCAGTAGCAAGCTCATTATTTAATTCAATAACTGCTGATGAAAGTGGATGTTTGCACGAGAGATTTTAATAACCTTAAGTGACGAAAGGGAGTCTGAAAACAATATATATTGTTTATATTTATGATGTTTCTTAAAACAAATATATATTAAATAATGGCGTCAACTTCTGTGAAAATTGATTATTTGATAATCTAGAAGATACTGTTCTGGTTCCAATGACAGTGACACAAGCAACTGCCCCCCATCCTTGGACCCACCTGTAATTAAGGATTTGTATATGTTATATGTACTTTTTAATTTAGTAAATTCTTGTCTATATTGTGCTTAATTAGTTTCTGAGTTTTATAATGTTGTCAGTGTTAAACATCAACATCTGGCCTCACCAACTGCCAAGAGTGAGAAGAAAGAAGACGAGGTGTTCTGTTTTCCACCTCAATGCCAGCAGCAGAAAGTAGAGGTTTGACTCCTAGTCCCAAAGGCGGAACAAGAGAAAACATTATGTTGTCCAGATCCTCAAAAAGAGGATTGAAAATACAGTTAAATGCAGGGTTATACTCGTGAGAATATAACTTTGATGTATACTGTAAGGATAATTGTATACGTTGGTTAAGATGGCTCATCGGCTTCAAGGTGGAGACTGGCAACAGGAGAAGTCATGAAAGACCCAAGACAAAGTCTTAGACCTTGGTGGATGACTGAATCTAATAGCTTTCGGTTGTTTTTGCAGGCTTCACCACATACGATGGAGCCATAATCAAGTTTTGATCTCACCAAAGATGTGAAGGAGCGTATTGTGATAAGCTCCCCAATTGGAACTGGAAACTTAACAAACCGAGTGCCTTCAAATATTTTTCTTTCAAGGTTTGAATGTGCGCCAAAATTAGACCCCCGAACTTGGCCTTTGATGGGAGTGCCATTACAAAATAATTCTTGGTCTTTATGTGATTTATATTCACGGCAGAAATGTATATACTTTTCAAGACACCATTTATGTATTTTCTTTAAACATAACTTCAGTTGGGAACCGATGATATGTGTCAACCAAGTCAGCGAACCTGACCACCCGATCCCATTAGTCGCCAAGCATAGACGCCTTTTTATAACAAGCATGGGTTGCTGAAGGCCTATTCTACAACGTGACATTCACGGGCCTTTAGCATTTAAAAGCTTACGTTTATTCAAATTATGCACCATGGCGTGTCGACTGAAATAGTGCTCACCTTCTTCCCTTTCCTGTCTAGCTGGGGCGGTGGGGTAGCCTAGTGGTTAAAGCGTTCGCTCGTCACGCCGGAGACCCGAGTTCGATTCCCCACATGGGTACAATGTGTGAAGCCTATTTCTGGTGTCCCCGCCGTGATGTTGCGGGAATATTGCTAAAAGCGGCGTAAAACTAAACTCACTCACTCACTCCTTTCTGGCTTGTCTACATTTGTGGTTGAAGCATGGTTTTCGAGATTGTGGCATTTGAGACTATATGATATTCAGTTCGTGAGACAAGTATTTTATAGCAGAAGGAACATCAACAAAATTGGTTCAGTTTAAGTTTGGCATCACAGAGAGTTTCATATAAAGGCCAGCTAGCTTTTGTAAAATTCCATCGTGATGATAGAGGATCAGATCAGTTCACAGGTTTGAGTATTGAGGGAAAATTGTCATATCCACAGAGGTCGTCGTGGACTAACCATTCACATTCACTCAATAGGTTAGAGTCAATAAATGACAAATCATGAGCTGAATAAGCTTCTGTGTCAGAGTGTTTGAACATTCATTATATATGCATATGATTGTTTGGTATAAACTCCTCCAGTATTTACCTTTAGCGTTTACATACACCTCATCAAAAGAAACGCAGTACCCAATATTAATTACCCCAACTTAACAATTTTTCCAGTGATGATTTTTACGATAAGTCTCTATGAAAAAACGTTGTTCTGTGCATACTTTCTGCCTAAAGCATGCACCTTGGGGAAATTCATGTGCACGTGAAACGCACGGGTAACAGGCCACCATCTCAAAACGAACATGCATGTTTACCCTCAGTTAAATTAGGCTGCGTTTTTCATCCCCTGAGTGACTTTTCAGTTAAAATGGCACCCAAGCTTCGAAAGCCGGTTCCTCCTGCACGTTACAGACGGCCGTGTGCGAGTCTGGAGGTCAAGAGGAGCAGCATACCACCAGGGAAACATCCAGGAGGAGGTACCCTTTCGAGGAGACAGTGTCATGGTGTGGGGTTGCTGTTCCTTTGACTGCAAGCATCATCTGGTCATCTGGGAATCTTAATGGACAGAGATACCAGAATAAGATTCTGAATGAACGTGTGGTGCCTCATTTTGACAAACACAGTCTTGCAAGCCGACCTGTCTTCATGGACGACAATGCTAGACCTCATCGAACCCATGCTGTTCGCCACTTTCTCAGGAACAATGCCATAAACACGATACCATGGCCATTGTTCTGACCGAAGCCCTGACCGAAGCCCATTGGAGTATCTGTGGGATATTCTGGGTCGCCAGTCAAGCAGAGGGAACATCCAGTCAATTCCCTGCAGGAATTGTCCCAGGCGTTGGTGGAGGAGTGGAATAGAATACCATTGAGGAGGATCCGGAGGCTCATTGAGGGCATGAGATATCGATGTCGTGTCAGAGTGACCATTGCTGCCAGAGGTGGATACACAAGATATTGAAGACATTTCTCTGTGTGGAACTGTCCCATATAAGGTTCAGTTTCTAAGCACATTCGATGTCTTGTGTTCATTTAATAATTGTGGGTGGCAATACTTTTCAGGGGGTTGTTTTGGCTGGTATTGTTGTCATTAAAAGATGTTGCCTCAAACTCACGTAGTACCATTTTTAACAGGTGATTTGCCAATGAGAACTGAGAAAGATACCCAAAGATCACAGTCTTTGAATACCATTTTCTTTCGCACAGTCATCCTTATGTACCACAACTTTCTTAAAATGTGGGCGGTGCGTTACTTTTGATGAGGTGTATAGTTGTACCACCCTAGAGTGAGCTGTGGCCAGTAAGCTTATCTCAAAATAATACAGGGTTTCGGAAGTTGATTGTAAAGGGTTTGGACACCATCCTGCTGAAGAGCTGAAGATGGCGAAATATAGAGCGAGCAGTGAGTAAAAGCAACATGCAGAGTAAAGCGTACTCCAACGACGTGATGATGATGATTACTTTTAAGCAATACATGGTACATTATGCCTTACAAGGAAGATGGAAGATCCTCCTCTAGAGATATTTTTCCAGGAGAAAAAGAATGATATGCATAGAACTGAGATAAAGTGAAATTATCTGTTTGCTGTAGATGTTTCTTGCAGACAGAATGCTGATGGATTAAAGCCCTGGACCAATAGTAGTCAGTTGTTAAAGTTGGTCTTCAGTCCTCAACAATTCCACTGTAAAATATCGTTGTAGTGTCACATTCGGGATAACCATCGTCCACATATTTTTCTTATAACCAAAAATTATGTAGCCAAGACACATGAGGCTTATTTGTTATTATTAAA
Organism: Haliotis asinina; assembly: GCF_037392515.1. Classification (NCBI taxonomy): domain Eukaryota; kingdom Metazoa; phylum Mollusca; class Gastropoda; order Lepetellida; family Haliotidae; genus Haliotis; species Haliotis asinina. Next base: position 33,717,306 of record NC_090284.1, read on the forward strand.
TCTGCATTCTTAATCTTTGTCACTACCTCGTACATTGTCTTTTTCCTGTTCCTCCCTGTTCCTGATTGTTACTTCCAATAATTATTGTATATTATATTTATGGCCTTTATTTGTCATCCCCCTTGGCTGTGTCTGTCATCCCATCATGGAAGTGCTATTATTTTTCTATCTGTCCATTGTTGGGTGTGTGCACTGTTGTCTATCTGTCGGTCCGTCCTTTCGTCTATCTACCTGTCTGTCTGTCTGTCTATTCGGTATTCCGACTGTCTGTGTGAGGACGAAGGCAGGCACGATACTGCCGCTCTTAGGGGGCTGAGCTGGAACACCGCTCTCACCTCATTTTATGTTTGAGCCGGCAATCCAGTTCATTTCGTGTTTGCCATGTCTTGTGTAACCGACTATAGAAGTTTGAATTCAGCTATGCTTTCGTATTGTTCGTCGTAATTCCGGCTAATTTCAGTCGACTGTCATATATCATGCATTAGCAATATATTTTTGGTTAGTTATCTTTTGGGTGGAATGATTTGGGGACGTACCCCGTATCACTTTAGAGGGCAATACGCTATGCGTCCGTGGCTGTATGTTTTCATTATATCTATTCTTTCAGGAGACTTATTAAATAGTTTGATCTGATTATCTGATCATCTGACCCCTTTGAAATACTGTCACTTTCATGTCCTTTCGGAGATTCAGTTCTTGTTTTGTTTTGTTTTGTTTTGTTTTGTTCGACATTTCTTTTTTTTATTTGTGTGCTGGTGATTGGTTCTGGTTGAGAGGTGATGAGTGGTCTTGATATATAGAATCTGTATATCAGAAAATGAATCCGATATTTGAGCTAATTATTGATATGATTGTTCGGAGGTCAACCATGTAAAGTCTGTCTGACAGTCAAAAGATAATGTCTTCACTTTGAGGGTTATTTCAGGGGCTGTCTGAACGGCTGACACATAGGTTCCTGTGCCATACTGAGAGTGAACAAGTTTCTTTGCATCAGAGAAACTGATGCTTCTTGAAGTTGAATTCTATTTATTTCCATTTGTTGTCTCCAGATAGGACAGTGTTTGGAGTATGACAGGTGCCTCCCCAAACAGTTGATGCATTTTCACAGTCTTTCGCTGTATGACTTTGCTCACTGTAGGGAGCACATGTGACAAATCTTGTACACGTATTGACGCCATGGCCTTATTTTGTGGAAGGAGATATTGTAATACCTAAACGGCAGGTATAAACTGTGAATGACAAATGAATCTTCAAATGAATTCACTTGTATGCCGCGCACATCTTTCTGAACCTTATTTTTGGGCGATGTCCTGGACCTGAACAAATAATGGTACAATAACACAGAGAGGGTTTCATATCCGGTCAAATTCGCGCCTTTTCCTCGTTCATTTCTATTGACTAGATCAACGCTTCGAACACTTCAGATTCATGCACGTGTGTGCTCAAAGCGTTAACTTTGGTGTGGGCTCGCAGTGATATCGTTTGAATATTGTTAAAAGCGGATTATACGAATATACCAGGACTTTTGATACTTCTAAAAGCATTCGTTTCGGTTGAATGGTCCTGTATTGAGAAATGTCTTGACTTCTTATTTTCACACCATCTATCAAAATTTGGCCAAAACATTCTATAATAACATAAATTCTAGTGTTCTTGGGTTTCCATCAGAATTCTTTCAAATTACGACCCACATGTTACGACAAAACAAAAAGATCAATAACTATGACTGATTTAGAATACCTACTAACTCTATTTGCCCACCATACAACTATAATTTTAAACGGGTCTGAACGCTCATTAAAAGAAACATTACAAGTACTTGAAATATACGCATCCTTCTCTAGCCTCAAAATAAATATTGTCAAAACTAAATTTATTTGAATAGGTTCGAAACAATATTCAAGTTTGCAATATTGCAGAGAATACAACCGTAACTGGACTCAAAGACCCTTTCCTAGGAAGTCTATTTGAACATAATGAAGTAGAAGCGGTGAAAAAAATATATAAATAAAAAAGTAATAAAGTAGTGAAAATATGGACTCTGAGAGACCTTATGCCTTTAGGAATAATAACTATTCTAAAGAGCTTGATTTTACCAACAGTTAATCATCTTTCATCTCGCTAGCAAACCCTAAATTCGAAACGATAGTGAATCTTCAAAACAAGTGTTTCTTCTTTATTTGGAAAGATAAACCTGATAGAGCAAAACGACGTTTTATAACAAAACAATACCAAGAAGGTGGTCCAAACGTACAAGCTATACTTGCAACAATTAAATCCCAGAAAATATCATGGATCTGGAGATTATTCGTGCATGACTCAATATTGAATAATATTTTATATACTTCACAACCAATGAGCCAACTAAATCCCATACAAACGGGGCCATTAGTTCTGAAGACATTATATTCCAAAACTCGTCTGCCCGTTCTAGAAAGACGTATCTGAAGCCTGGACTGAATTACAAGGGCAAAGTAAACATGAAAATGGCCACCCCAGAAGGCAGTACATATAGGTAAATGATCAGACAACAATAGGGAGGAAACCAGTAGTATATGACCACTACCTTCAATCAAATGTAAAATATATAAATGAATCCTAAAAGATGACAATAAATTTCTTTCAGCTGTATGGGGTTGAAACAAATAATCCATGAATATATAGGATTATTATCTTCATGTAAATAATATTCAAAACAGAGCTTGTCTAAAATTAATATTAAGAAAGATTTACCTGCCATTCCTCCTAATTTGGAAATACTACTTAATATTAAGAAAGGATGTAGCATATTTTACGCTAGGCTTTTCCACAAGGAAACTCTGAACCAAAAACTGCTTTATCAAATTAAGTGGGAAAAGACCTAGACATCACACTTAATCTATGGAAAACATATAATTTTATACCATTTCGAGCATCTTAAAGTGATAGGCACAAATGGCTTCAATACCACATTCTCCATATACAAATACAAACTAATAGAATCACCACTTTGTACATTTTGTAATGTTGAAATAGAATCCATCACTCATTTTGTATATAAATGCATACATGTCAAGAAGCTATGGCAACATCTACTAGAATGGACTGAAAATGAAATAGATGCACTTTGAAATTAAACGCCGAAACCATTATCTTCGGATTCAAAGAGAGAAGAAATGTACTGAATTTCATTTTCGTATTAAGGAAAGAATACAGATATTCTAGAAATGTAGCAAACACTATACCTTCTCTCGCTGGTCTGACACAAAGACTGAATTACAATTACATAAATTCAATGCATACTCTAATGGCAAATACGACATTTTTGTCACATTTTGGTCGTCTTGTCATAATTTATTTACAAATAAAATAACTTTGTAATTTGACTGCTATAAAATACAAATAAGCTGATTTGTTAAATGCGCACGAAACGCTGTTCCCAGGTCATAAGGTGATGCAAAAGAAAAAAAGAAAAACACTCACTCACTCACTCCCTTACAAGTCGCCTTCAGTGTCAGATATGCTTCTCCACCACTACACTTGTCAGCCCGCCACCGAATCTGTCCTCATGTAGAACCCAGCTCGGTGCAAAGCGTCAGGACTCGTCAGGAACGAGTAATTCACCCCCGAATCACACTCGCCGCCAGTTTCTTCCATGCTTGTACGGCTTTGTTCCTACGCACGGTGATGTGTAAGTCTTAAGAAAGGTACAGCGAATGCCGGCCATCTGGGTCTAAATTACACTTCTCACACACTGATTCTTTGGGCCATACCAGTCCTGCAGTCTCGATCGAACTGATGTAGATGGAAGGTCCACATGTAGCGATCTTGTCGCATTGTATCCCATACACGAGATATGACGTGCTGGAGTATGACACTTGATAGAATGGCGTGGAACTTCAGTCTGTGACTCTTCATTTTCGATATCCTGGATGGCTTCGAAGTACACTTCCTTTCCATGACAATTTCGTACATTCTCACAAGAATTACAAAGTTAAAAGTGTAAAACTGAACTACAACGGTTCCTATACGACTTAAACTGCATTATTTATTTCTATGTGTCTCCATGAACACAGGGGACAGTGCTGATAAAATACAGTGCATACCCACTGGCGTAGAACTAGTTCATTATTTTTCATTGATTGTAAGCGCATTGATTTTATACTACACCCCTATGCACGTAGTTCGTTTTCTGTTTGGGATGCCGTCTGGCAGCACAGTTGCTATCAAAACAGTTAACAACTGTTGACACCCACATGGGTGACAGGCCGGGAAAGTCACATTTTAAAAATGACTATTGCCGGAAAGGCCACATTTCAGTTTCATGACTGTAGCCGGGAAAACTACATTTCCACAGTGTAAGTAAACTTATCCTCAGTACTTTTCGTTACACTCCACTACCGAGTCTAACAAAACCTTATGGGAGGTCGTGTCAGGTAACCTTTGATATTGACCAGTCAGAACACAGCTTACCAAATCGCGAAAGTGGACATTCGCACATACCTTTTGAACTTTTTATCTCGAAAAGGTTCGTACCCCAACGATTCCGAATGTTATTTAGCATACGCTCGTTTCCGGGTGATGCACACGGCCTGGTGTCGGCATGGGAGAGCTACTTTTTAAAATTAGCGTAGTTCCGGGACAGCTACTTTCTCCATTGCAAGATTGTACCACCAAAGCTACTTAACTGAATAAACACTGTGATCAGTTAACCCTGACAATTACCGATTAATGGAAAAAACGACCCCTATGATTTTCTCTTTTTTAATGCGATTTGTTTCCTATTAGGATCACAGAGTACAGCATCCAAGTGTGTTATGTTTACAATTTTGATGAGAACTACATCCGTCTCCAACTCATATCTACTCATGTTTGTCAATTTCTTATCTCTTATTATATATATTTATCTGATGGGGCTATACCTTCAGTCATCATGGCAAATGCACAAGTAATAGTAACGTTCGTTGACACAGTGCGCGGAGGACAACATTTATTTTTTGATGGATACAAGTTCAAGTGTCGCAGAGGTCAGGCAGAAAAGAAATACTGGAGATGCACTGTTGTTGGACGTCCTGCTCGTTTGACTACAAGGTAGTACATTTTGTTTTACATTGATACGTTATTGCTAAGCAAATTACGGGGTAAACTAAAAATGTTTGAAATATTAAACGATGTTAGATAGATAGAACTAAGTATATATATATAGAGAGAGGTTACTATGTTAGACGTACTCCCGAGCGTAAGCGAGCATGTACTTTTGGATATCAACTCATGAATATTCCTTTTGCATACAGACACAGCAGACTTCATGCCGTGGAAGAAGGTAAACACACACATCCTGCTGTACCATTCGAAATGGAGGTTGCCAAGGAAGAGTGTACCCCTATACCAACGATCTACGACGATGAGGTTTCACTTCTCCGGCGCAACCATGACAGATTTCCAGACGGATTGCTGCCAGAGATTCCATCTTTCAACTCTGTGAAGATAATCATGTATAGACAGAGACACAGGACTGTTCCCAGACTGCCTGCTTCCAGACCTGAGATTCACCTTGAGGACAAGTGGGCTGAGACAGAAGCTGGCGAGAGATTCCTTCATCGGATCAGCAACGACATCCTCCTCTTCACCACAGACAAGAACATGAAGATCCTGTGTGACGCAGATACAATATATTGTGACGGAACATTCTTGCTGCACCTCGTCTCTTCGATCAGATATATACAATTCAAGCCCAGTTCCAAGGAGGCATGTTTCCCCTAGTGTATGGACTACTACCAGATAGGAAAGAGACAACTTACTCTGCTGTGTTCGAGTACCTTCATCAGTTGGCTGAGACCCTGAACTTGCATTTCAGTCCTCCTGTTGTTCAGCTGTATTTTGAGTTGGCAGCCCATAATGCAGTAAGATCGGCTTTCCCCCCAACAACCCTTCTTCGGGTGTGCTTTTTCATTATTGTCAGTGCAATTGGAGGAGAGTCCAGAAAGAGAACCTCGTGAACGGCTACAAGGAGGACGATGATGTGCGGAGGATAGTACGTCGAGCTGCTGCTCTTCCCCTGTGCCCCCTTGACAAAGTAGATAATATTTGGTTTGAACGTATTGCTGACAGCCCCGATGACCTCAAAGTGCAATCATTCATGGATTATGTGACTGCTTCACGGGTGGAGGGTAACCAGTTTTCACCATTGGTGTGGAACCATTTCGGAAATGAAGGACCAAGGACAAAAAACACCTAGAAGGGTTCCATCACAAACTTAATCAGCAAGCCAGAAAGAGTCACCCCAATATTTTTGAAGTCGTTGAACTTTTCCAAAGGGAGCAGTTAGTGAGCGAAGTGTCCTGTGCCCCACTAACAACCTACCCTAGTGCTCCACAGAGGAAACGCCGCTACCGGCAGATAGACAGTCGTCTTAGATCCCTGAGTCAAGATCTACGGAACCAGGACATAGATGATATGGAATATGTTGACTGTGTATCTGAACTGTTAAAACTGGAGTGATGTGAGGATTACAATGATGAAATGACAGTAACTGCTTACAGGAATATTTTTTGTGTAAACTTACATTTTACATGTATATACATTTATTTCATTTACATTGTTTGTAATATATGGCAAGCAAAACCAAACAAATTAAATATGGTGAATACGGTAACTTAGTTTTTTAGTGCCTTCATTCCCGGTAAAGCTACATCTCCGTAATCACATATCGTGACGCACCCCATCCTCTATGACCGGTAAAGCTACCCCTACTTTCCTCTTTATAATTAAGAAAGTAGCCTTCCCGACCCATAACCCACGGCATGCGTACAACCATGACAACGGTGAGTAAACGAAAATAGTGTTTTGGGCAATACTCAAGGATGTTATCTTGCGGAAATATGAGCTAATGGTAACCATGTAAACAAAAACCCCAAAGCGTATATACGAGGGTTGGCTGAAAAGTTCTAAGCCTCACTGTGAAAGTCCACGTTTGTAATTTATTTTTCTACATAGTCCCCTTCCAAGTTCACACACTTTTGCCAGCGATGCTGCAAGGCCCGAATCCCGGTCAGGAAGAAATCTTCTTCAGCTACCCTAAAAAAATCAGTCACAGCGGAAATGACGTCATCATTACTTGCCAAATGGCGACCGGCGAGTTCCTTTTTCATTTTGGGGAACAGTTGGAAGTCAGAAGGAGCCAAATCAGGTGAATAAGGAGGATGGTCAATGAGTTCAAAGCCACAATCGTGGATTGTTGACATGGCCACCACCGATTTGTGAACAGGCGCATTGTCTTGGTGGAAGAGGACACCTTTAGCGATCATCCCTCGTCGTTTGGCTTTGATTGCTTCTCGCAACTGGTTCAGTAGATCAGCATAGTATCTGCCGTTGATAGTTTGACCTTTTTCAAGATAATCAATGAACAGAATACCCCTGGAATCCCAAAAGACTGATGCCATCACCTTTCCAGCTGAAGGAACAGACTTGGCTTTCTTCGGAGCTGGTGAATCAGGATGCTTCCACTGTTTTGACTGTAGTTTTGTTTCTGGTTGAAAGTGATGTATCCAGGTCTCATCCATGGTTACAAATCGTGCCACAAAATCATCGGGATCTGCTTCAAAACGACGCAAATTGTCAAGGGACGTCTGGAACCTGACACGTTTCTGTTCTGCTGTCAAGAGCTTTGGCACCCATCTTGCAGAAACTTTAGTCATTCCTAATTCGTTGGTGATAATATGCTCAACCCTCTCATGAGAGATGCCCACTACACTAGCAATATGTCGAGTAGTCAGTCGTCGATCATCCATCAACATATCGAGCACTCGCGTGATGTTTTCTGGAGTGGTTGCTGTTGAAGGCCTTCCTGAGCGTGAGTCATCATCCAGGCTTTGTCTGCCACGCTTAAATTCTGCAGCCCACTTCTTTACTGTGGAAAATGAAGGAGCATCATCCCCTAGAGTGGAGACCACGTCAGCATGTATCTGTGTTGGGGACATCCCTTTCTTTTGCAAGTACTTGATGACTGCCCTGTATTCAGTTTTGTCCATTTCTGATGATTTCAGAGGGTAGGTTTACCAAAAAAGCTGTAGTTGAGATAAAACTATTAGTACGTTTGTAGTTCTTGTGTCTATGATTCACTAAATGATTGTCCTCATTGGTGGCAAACACCTGTCTCTACCTGGTGGGGAAAAAACCACTCAGGCTGAGAACTTTTCAGCCAACCCTCGTACTGCAGGCCAAATAACTGTGTTGTATGCCGATTTCTGTTTGTGTAGAGACCTGTGTCAGTGACCTGAATATCTTGAACGTTCCTCCGATCCCTAAATAGTAGCCGTTGTCTGATTGGTTAAATCTGTTTAACCGTCTCGCGTTTGATTGGGCGGTCGTTGGTCGCTCAAAGGTTACCTGACGCGACCTACTACTACCTTTTGTTAGACTCAGTGGTGGGGTGTAACGAAATACACTGAGACGGAGTTTACTTAGACTGACATTTCCAATACGTTAATTAATTAATGGATTACCGTTATCGGTAAAATAGCGTCTCCACTTTAACTGACACTGGCGATATGTCGGTGCTAGCATACTGATAAACCTTTCTGATCAGTAGGGTATATCGTTCTGCTAATGGAAATTGCATTGTAGTTTCAATAACTGACCTTCGGTGAACTTCTTATATGTGAGGAGACACTGCTTATGTGCTTATCATCGTATATAATGTGGTGCTAATTATAGAAACAAAACGTATGAGGAAATATGTCTTGCTTTGTTAAATACGATAACAGGTTTGAATCACTAAGCATGTTGTGACAGCATAACGGGAGCGCCACATTCGATATCCACGCGTAACTATTGCCGGGAGATTGCAGCAAGGTTGAAAACGTGTAAATACTACTTATCGTTTAATGTTCAATGTACTGTAAGAATGAAGTGTTTAATGTGCCGCAGGAATCAAGTGTTCAATGTGCAGTAGGAATCAAGTGTCCAATGTGCTGCAGGAATCAATTGTCCAATGTACTGCAGGAATCAAGTGTTCAGTGTACAGAACATACGGACGGCAAAGCAAGATCACAATTATGCATGTTTTCTTTAAAACTGACATTAATATACCGGTACGAATAAAGTGATGATACTGAGGAGGAAATACGGTCGGTCAAAACAATAAGAGGAAAACTGAAACAACTTTAAATAACTTCAATATCACCTCTCTCGACTCGTCTCTTTCGGAAGCCATGTTGTAATACAGTCACATGGTACTACCGGTATGCGAAAACGAGGCTCTCATATTTTGGCTAAAACGAGTAAAGCTACAAGCCTTAATTATCATGATTCTCGCATCTACATGTGAGTCAATACCTACACTATTAAAATGGTAAACATTCTGTGTCACTTTAGTATTTATTTTACGCACTCAATTTACTTATAGGTTACTGAGACGCACTATAAGACAGAATGAGACGGGGTTCAACAGAGTTCTCTCCCTTCGATCACAATTCAAGATTATTCGTTTCGAGTATTACGAAATTCCTGTCACACAGACTCTAGCTGTTCTCACATCCAAAACCAAAACTTTCATTTTGGGAAGTAACCAGCTGCATTGTAGATTTTATTAAATGACTGGATTCAAAGTGTCTTTCAATCAGCTTACTGATACCAAGCAGTTAACTTTAGATATTACGTGTGTAACCAGTGTGTCGGGAGTAACCTGTGACAAATAAGACGTTGCGATGCCTATCTTATCATAGTGATTTCTAATACAGTACAGTCAACGACTTTTATGCCACCTAACGTTTGTACCAACACCATGCTACATTCGTTAATATTCCCTGATTTCATAACGTTGCTTCGTTCAATGCAAAACCTGAATTAATCTTATCCCGTACCAACGCCACATCCTATATAGTCCCATATTATCACGTGACTATCATCTTAATAAGTAAACAAGTGAACATTTGCTTGGTCATCATTTCTAGTCAGTTGGAATTATTATTAATGTTACATGATACAGTAACATAGGGAGTAGTGCACTTTACCAGGCGCACTTTTTCCGCAAATGAAACGCAAATCTGACTGCTGTTACATTTTGAAACAACACCCAAACGCAATATTGGGAAATAAAAATATACATGGAAAGTATTGACAGTTAAAGATGTAAAGGTGGTTTATACAGCGGAATCACAGACGATTCCAAAGAGAACTACACTTCGAAGTTAAAAATGACGTTGTATGGGAGCCTCATGAAACTGAAATGGCTATTTGAAGGTTATAGAATGACAGTGGAAAACAAACTTGTTAGGCATACCTTTGCTCGTGCCAAACATGTTCTTTGGCAGCCGTAATTGTTAGGAATGTTGAACGGGGACCCCATGGACTGACACACACACACCCAACCCCCCACCACCCCCACCCCCCCATCTCCCCCCCCCACATGTGTCTTACTGTGCGTTGTCCTGGAGCAAGAACTGACGTCGAAGCTTTACAACAAACATGGGGACACCATCAACCCCAAAATTGTGTCTCACTGTGCGTTGTCCTGGAGCAAGAACTGAGGCTTTACAACAAACATGGGGACATTATGGGAAATATGGATGTGGGACTTCTTCAAAGAGATGACTAGCGCCACTGAGTGAGTGAGAATGGTTTTACTCCGCTTTTGGCAATATTCCAGCAATATCATGGCGGGGGACACCACATACTGGCTTCACACATGTACCCATGTGGAGAATCGAACCCAGATGCTCGGCGTGAGGAGCGAACGCTTTAACCACCAGGGTACCCCAACTCCACTGAAAAGTCGTCTAATGCATGATGTCTGCTGGTTCTTCGCCGCTACAGATGACGACCTTGCTGCTCCTTGAGTGACCATGGGTGCAGAAGCTGTAACTCTAGGTAGGCCACAGACTGGGTGTATGATGGCATCATTGTTCAAGTCTTCTTATAAAGGTCACATATCCTGTCTGTCTGGTTACGGCCAGCGGCTCAGTCATGTGCACTGATTCATCCACGACCCATTCTCCTGTGCATTTTGTGATTCTGAACTGGACTTGAAAAGGTAAATTGTGAAATTGCACGTTCACTATTCACATTTTGATTCATAGTGAATAGTTTTGTGACGACATATGGGACGCTATCAGTAAAATTCTCACTCAATGGAATGGTTAGTTGCACTTACAAAATTTCTCAAATTAGAATACGAGTTTCCTTTGCATCTCAGTGTATTACAATACATTAATCGAGCTTTGAAGTTTGCAACACCATAAAAGAGTCATATGTTGACAATTGCCATTTAACTGTAAGTTCTGGCGGTCTAGTAATAGGTGGAGGAATCAGAAATGAGGCATGGAACCACACGTGCATGTTTATGACACTTATGATGGGTATTTATTAGGTGTTTATCAGTTCAATCGTTAAACCTCCCACCAGGTCTCACTTGAAAGGAGAGCCTTCAAGACATAGCCCTGAACGGATATTTGGAAAGAATGGAGTAGTTTATGAATAAAATAACTGGGAACCTAACAATACACGTGCTCATTAAACGGTTTGAGAGATTAATACAGGTACATAACTGAGGGTCTAAACGGTTCCAGTAATATCTAGAGATACCTTATAAATAATGCACTTTTTACTGTTTGCGGAAGCGAGAGAGATGATGTAAAAAAATCAGGTGTAATGCATGGTCGCCAATAAAACTACGGGGCAAAAGAAACTTTTCACAGACTTCTTTTGACCACAGAAACAAAGGCATTTATGTTAATTATTATTTTACACACAGAAATCATTTCCATTGATTTGAAGGGATGGTGGGGTAGCCTAGTGGTTAAAGTGTTCGCTCGTCATACCGAAGACCCGGATTGAATTTTCTCTGTGAATTCCGATGTGTGAAGTACATTTCTGGTGTCCCCCGTCGTGATATGACTGGAATATTGCTAAAAGCGGCGTAAAACCATACTCACTCACTCCTAAAATTGTAATTTCTTGTACAAATTACACAGGTTAGTGTGCATTCAGTGCATAAGTGCAAAAGAGTCACATGATGAGACAAGAGTCAAGGTACACGGCATACAGTAAATAACGAGCTCTAGCCTGGCCAAACTGGGCATCCATATACACACCTATATGACGTCAGCAAAATCTTCTTTCATAAGCTGAAGAGGGAGTCTGTTCAAGCTCCTGTCGGTTCGTTGGAGGTGGCACACGCATGCAGTCTCTCAGCTGACGATCAAGATGATTCCAGAGATGTTCATCGTCTGGAGAACTCGCTGGCCAAGGCTTTATGTTGACGTTGACGTTGACGTTAGTGAGTGAGTTTAGGTTTACACCGCACTCAGCAATATTCCACCCATGTGGCTGTGGCTGTTGGACCAGACAACAGCATGGGCATCGGTCCGCGCAGTGGGCGATCTGATGACATGTGTCAACCAAGTCAGCGAGCCTGGCCACCCGATCTTACGACAAGCATAGTCGCCTTGGCTGTTGTCAAATAAAGGGAACCGCAAAAGGCCCCAACACATCATCCCTGTATCACTGGGCATTTAAATTTCCCCGGATGACACCCGCTCGTGTTCGTTGGCCACAAATGTCGCCCCATACTTTGATCCATTCTCCATGGAACGGATGAACCTATTGAACGCAGATTGGTGCCAGTCGAAAATTCTCGGACTCTGCATCGTTTCTTAAAAGACTGAACCGACTTTAATCTGCAACGAGCACACTCTCCCAGACATGTCGCTGAAACCGACATAGTGGTCTACGTTAACGGTGTAAACAGGTCAAGACGGTTCCATGGAAGGGGCGTTGCACCAGCCATACAGCCATACCAAGTCGTCTTGTTCGTCTGCTGATGGCGTGTCCTAGTGCTGTCATCGTCGTCATAAATCAATTCCGAAGGTTGATATAAAGGCTGTAGTGGTCTTCGGTCGGTGGCGTGACTCCTGCTCTTCCCAGTCTTGGACGGTTTCTGTTGCTTCTTTGTTTAAAGCGGTTTATCAATTTGCTGATGGTGCCCTAGCTGCGTTAATAATTTAATTTTGAGCCGAAATTCACGATCCTGGGCCCCGTTTTGAAAAAAAACCCGTAGCGCTACGATTGCGGTAAGTCAAGGAAGTAAGAATACTACGAGAAACGTTATCAGATCTTAAGTTTACGAGAACTTTGTGAAATGGGGCCCTGTTGATATTTGGTCAGAGCGTGTAGGTCAATCTAGTCAGTGTATTCGTGTTCATCGTGTGTCATGTGCTCCGATGTAAATACTAATCATATGCAAAGTTTTGAGCCTGGGCCAAAAAAGATGAATGTTTCATTTGTTCACAGCTCCCCACATCAACATGTTCAACGAGCGACCCTAACCACCCGGTGCCTTTGTAGTGGCCTTTTTGTTACACGTACACCCAGATTTTCGAAGCGCTCTTAGCTCCGACTGATCACAAGAACTTACACCAGAAGTTACGACAGTCGTAGACATAAGATAAGACATATTTTCCAAGCTCTCGTAAAGCTGTCGCAAGTGCAGTCGTGAATGTAAACAGACGCTTCTTTCATAATTGCTAACAAACCGAGAAAAGCCAACTGGACCGCTTCTGAGACAGAAAAAATCTTAGTATCAGAGGTGTCGAAGCTTCATACATGGGCATTAACATTTTGGCTCCGGTGAGCCAAAAGTACAATCGGTACTCTGATTGGTCATTGAATGGGCGATCTTTTTATGTTGCGAGGGGCGATAACTCTCCTTGTATAATGACATAAGCGACGGTCCATCTCCTCGCTTCCGGTCTGGTTCCCGAGTCAATGTGCGCTGCGACAACTGGCTACATGTAAAGACAGGACCCAGCTTTGTATCAAGAGGTGCTGAGGTGTTATCTGTTGTGTATTTATACATTTTGTGTTTTTTAAATTTAGTAAGAATGACTTACACTGGTCACATTTTGCCATATTCTATTATTCTCAGTTTTGGTGAATTTAAATAATCTAAATATATATTATATTTCGGTTTCAAACGTAACTATTTGGATCAAATGAATTATAGGCGAAGTCTCCACTATAGTCTCGGACCGTATACCCTGGAGATATCGAGGATGGCATACCCGAGGATGAGTGGTTTCTCCAATACTTAGCTAATTCAGTTGTCTATTGTTTGGTTACAGCTGTAAATGAAATGACATCTTAAGGAATCACTTTACATAACGCAACGATAATAGTGATTAGAATAGGTTGATATTAACTGTGTCTTTTACTTGCTTACATTAAATATTGTTTTGTATCTCGGGGATCAAAACCCCAATCAATCTTGAAAAGACCTGACCAATCTCCGCACTCCTTCATTGTATCACGTGTATTGAAAACCTTGAAGTGTGTAAGATGTCAGATGTCTCAATCTTGAACCATAAAAACAGCACATACATGCTCAATACGCCTGACCTAGAAATTATATATTGTATGTACGGAAATGATAAAATACTCAAAAAACTGAAATGCAATTTGACAGCTTGATGTGTTGGTTTATTTCTGTTTCCGTTCATATTTATTTCGCGCTGCGAATCATCTTGTGTTCAGTAATTGTGTTATTTGATTTTACTTCTTATTTTAATATGAATTCACGATCAACTCCTCTGGGTCAGCCATGTTTATTTGACGCAACTCCACGCTCCCTGATTGACTGTCATAGTGTTGCCAGTACTCGGTCTAACAGACATATCATTCATATAACTGAAACCAGACAGACTGTGTTAAAGCTCTCGTGACAGTAATTATCATCATTCTTGTTTTTTTAGCGCCCGAGTTTGTTATACCACTAGAAATCTGTTAAGGATTACCCCTTTAAAGGTGTGTTGATATCGAAAAAAGCAATACTGCCTGAAGACAGTTCAATATCAATACAAAAACAAAAAGCCGAGTAGCATTTTACAGTTTTCAAAGAATACTTAAAGGAATAAATGAAATCGCATTGAAAAACACCACAGAGTAATTTTATAGACTCACAGTGGAAAATAGTTAGAGACTGGAACCTTCGAAATTCTTTGCCAGATATGTGGAATACACCATGACTGTGACACTGTTTACTCTCTGTTACCTCTGATATCGCTTAATCAAGCAGCCTGATTTTCTGGTTCACAAGAACGCGAATGTTACATTTACCACTGCATCCTTGGTCTAGAATTTTACACATCGCCAACGCTTATCATGATCTGTATTGTCGCCCACCCCATTAGGACTTAACAAATTACATTGTTACATTAAACGTAACATGCAACCCAAAAATCAAACATAATCAAAACACAATTATCACTTATTCATGACATATAATATGCATTGCTGCTTGTAAAAATACAAATAAACAAAATAATAAGCGTACAATCGCGATTCAAAAGTCCAATATTTTGTACTTGGGCTCACGAAGCCGTCGGGAGACCGAACCCAGTCATAGCGGATGGGCGTGCACTCAAGTGTAACGACGGCTTCCGATTGGCTGGTTCATTTGCTGATACGCTGAGGGCCCATTGTGTGTTCTGTTTTATGAGCATTTTAGAAGTATGGCGAGTCACAAGAAAGTAAGATTCTTTATGGATAACAACTTCTTTTATTGTACTTGATGCGTCGTTTCAGTGTGGGTTCATATACAGTTGTCAAACAAAATCATATACACTAGAAGAAATTGTTATCCATAAAGAATGTATATAGAGATGTTGGGTTTTGTAAATACATATTCTCTCAATTTGCGTTCGATCCAACCAAAAATCATCTCAGTTGAGATGGTGAGCTACTACGTGACTGGAAACTGTCATTTTTCCAAGTGCAATGCAGGACTTGAAACTAACCAAGAGTTTGCACCCGTTTCCATCAGATCCAGTCATCCGAGAAAAATGGATGTAGTTTGTTGGCAACCAACAGACATAAAAACATGTCATGTGTACAAGTATCACACCTACCTAATTACATAATGTGGCAGAGACAGGATTCGGGTGCACGAGTCATAAATCAATTTATTTTGTTTAGCCTGATAAGTGTTAAGTTCAAATTGCATGTGGTCAATGATTGAAGCTGCCTATTGCATATTGTCTTTAGCAGACAGGCAGGCAGACATATAGGTGTCAATAAACCAGACATTGAGCTTTCTCTGTCACAGAGGCTGCTTACCACAATCAGCAAGTTGGGGGTTTTTATGTAACAAGTACGGTGTAGATTATTTACTTGTTTGTGTACATACCCAAGATTAGACTACTGCTCACGACCCCATACTCCGGACATGCATGCTGTTTCAAGCTCCACGAACTTATTCACTGCGCATGCGTTATGGGTGCAGCGCAGTACAGCTGTTGAAACCACTTTTTCCCCAGCGCTGGGTGAAATATAGTGAATCGTTTGAACTCCGATTTCGCGGGCTTTTTTTTCATCGCGTTTTTTTTCAACTTTATAGTTTAATTTTCCAAATCATTGAGAAACGTGTTTCGGCAAGTATCTAATAATGTATATGTTACAGTCAAACTGTGAGATCAGTCATTTAGTGAAATGACTAAGAGGGTTAGCCATTTCGAGTTATTTTGTGTAACAACAATCAACACGCTTCAGTCATATCATGAAAATTCACTAAATAACTTAACCTACAGAAGTAAATCACAATTTCAAACTATTGTGGCAGCGACTGTTACACTTCAGCTTGGGTTTGAAGCATGTACACCTGTTTGGCTGACACTTGATGTGTCCAGAGCAACCACACGTCGCAAACCCCTGTCCATCACATATAGATGAAATGAAATTTCAAGAAATGACTGAAGTATATTTACTGTTTTTACACACAATGACCTCGAAATGGTTGACCCTCTCATTCACTGCACGAAATGACTTAAATTTTAAGTCATTTCACGACATAACTGATTTCACGATCTGATGGTAACATATATTCCTACGTATGTCTTGTGTAGCCAATACGACATAATACGTAAAATGCCCTCTTCAAATCTGGACTGACAGCCCAAGTTGATGTAACCCATACTTAGCTTTATTTTATGAAATTTATTAATACCTACTTGGGCGTCCAACTTCTGTATCAGATCACGATTATACGATCTGATGGTAGCTTAGTAATTGGAGAATAGGATCAGAAGTGGTGTCAGATTTGTTGAGTGCTGCTGTAGCAGAAAAATCGGCCACAGTGTTTGTTACCAGGGATTCCAACATGGCTGGGTAACAAACACAGGAAGATGTCGTATTGGCCAGTAGCAAGCTCATTATTTAATTCAATAACTGCTGATGAAAGTGGATGTTTGCACGAGAGATTTTAATAACCTTAAGTGACGAAAGGGAGTCTGAAAACAATATATATTGTTTATATTTATGATGTTTCTTAAAACAAATATATATTAAATAATGGCGTCAACTTCTGTGAAAATTGATTATTTGATAATCTAGAAGATACTGTTCTGGTTCCAATGACAGTGACACAAGCAACTGCCCCCCATCCTTGGACCCACCTGTAATTAAGGATTTGTATATGTTATATGTACTTTTTAATTTAGTAAATTCTTGTCTATATTGTGCTTAATTAGTTTCTGAGTTTTATAATGTTGTCAGTGTTAAACATCAACATCTGGCCTCACCAACTGCCAAGAGTGAGAAGAAAGAAGACGAGGTGTTCTGTTTTCCACCTCAATGCCAGCAGCAGAAAGTAGAGGTTTGACTCCTAGTCCCATAGGCGGAACAAGAGAAAACATTATGTTGTCCAGATCCTCAAAAAGAGGATTGGAAATACAGTTAAATGCAGGGTTATACTCGTGAGAATATAACTTTGATGTATACTGTAAGGATAATTGTATACGTTGGTTAAGATGGCTCATCGGCTTCAAGGTGGAGACTGGCAACAGGAGAAGTCATGAAAGACCCAAGACAAAGTCTTAGACCTTGGTGGATGACTGAATCTAATAGCTTTCGGTTGTTTTTGCAGGCTTCACCACATACGATGGAGCCATAATCAAGTTTTGATCTCACCAAAGATGTGAAGGAGCGTATTGTGATAAGCTCCCCAATTGGAACTGGAAACTTAACAAACCGAGTGCCTTCAAATATTTTTCTTTCAAGGTTTGAATGTGCGCCAAAATTAGACCCCCGAACTTGGCCTTTGATGGGAGTGCCATTACAAAATAATTCTTGGTCTTTATGTGATTTATATTCACGGCAGAAATGTATATACTTTTCAAGACACCATTTATGTATTTTCTTTAAACATAACTACAGTTGGGAACCGATGATATGTGTCAACCAAGTCAGCGAACCTGACCACCCGATCCCATTAGTCGCCAAGCATAGACGCCTTTTTATAACAAGCATGGGTTGCTGAAGGCCTATTCTACAACGTGACCTTCACGGGCCTTTAGCATTTAAAAGCTTACGTTTATTCAAATTATGCACCATGGCGTGTCGACTGAAATAGTGCTCACCTTCTTCCCTTTCCTGTCTAGCTGGGGCGGTGGGGTAGCCTAGTGGTTAAAGCGTTCGCTCGTCACGCCGGAGACCCGAGTTCGATTCCCCACATGGGTACAATGTGTGAAGCCTATTTCTGGTGTCCCCCCAATAAATGACAAATCATGAGCTGAATAAGCTTCTGTGTCAGAGTGTTTGAACATTCATTATATATGCATATGATTGTTTGGTATAAACTCCTCCAGTATTTACCTTTAGCGTTTACATACACCTCATCAAAAGAAACGCAGTACCCAATATTAATTACCCCAACTTAACAATTTTTCCAGTGATGATTTTTACGATAAGTCTCTATGAAAAAACGTTGTTCTGTGCATACTTTCTGCCTAAAGCATGCACCTTGGGGAAATTCATGTGCACGTGAAACGCACGGGTAACAGGCCACCATCTCAAAACGAACATGCATGTTTACCCTCAGTTAAATTAGGCTGCGTTTTTCATCCCCTGAGTGACTTTTCAGTTAAAATGGCACCCAAGCTTCGAAAGCCGGTTCCTCCTGCACGTTACAGACGGCCGTGTGCGAGTCTGGAGGTCAAGAGGAGCAGCATACCACCAGGGAAACATCCAGGAGGAGGTACCCTTTCGAGGAGACAGTGTCATGGTGTGGGGTTGCTGTTCCTTTGACTGCAAGCATCATCTGGTCATCTGGGAATCTTAATGGACAGAGATACCAGAATAAGATTCTGAATGAACGTGTGGTGCCTCATTTTGACAAACACAGTCTTGCAAGCCGACCTGTCTTCATGGACGACAATGCTAGACCTCATCGAACCCATGCTGTTCGCCACTTTCTCAGGAACAATGCCATAAACACGATACCATGGCCATTGTTCTGACCGAAGCCCTGACCGAAGCCCATTGAAGTATCTGTGGGACATTCTGGGTCGCCAGTCAAGCAGAGGGAACATCCAGTCAATTCCCTGCAGGAATTGTCCCAGGCGTTGGTGGAGGAGTGGAATAGAATAACATTGAGGAGGATCCGGAGGCTCATTGAGGGCATGAGATATCGATGTCGTGTCAGAGTGACCATTGCTGCCAGAGGTGGATACACAAGATATTGAAGACATTTCTCTGTGTGGAACTGTCCCATATAAGGTTCAGTTTCTAAGCACATTCGATGTCTTGTGTTCATTTAATAATTGTGGGTGGCAATACTTTTCAGGGGGTTGTTTTGGCTGGTATTGTTGTCATTAAAAGATGTTGCCTCAAACTCACGTAGTACCATTTTTAACAGGTGATTTGCCAATGAGAACTGAGAAAGATACCCAAAGATCACAGTCTTTGAATACCATTTTCTTTCGCACAGTCATCCTTATGTACCACAACTTTCTTAAAATGTGGGCGGTGCGTTACTTTTGATGAGGTGTATAGTTGTACCACCCTAGAGTGAGCTGTGGCCAGTAAGCTTATCTCAAAATAATACAGGGTTTCGGAAGTTGATTGTAAAGGGTTTGGACACCATCCTGCTGAAGAGCTGAAGATGGCGAAATATAGAGCGAGCAGTGAGTAAAAGCAACATGCAGAGTAAAGCGTACTCCAACGACGTGATGATGATGATTACTTTTAAGCAATACATGGTACATTATGCCTTACAAGGAAGATGGAAGATCCTCCTCTAGAGATATTTTTCCAGGAGAAAAAGAATGATATGCATAGAACTGAGATAAAGTGAAATTATCTGTTTGCTGTAGATGTTTCTTGCAGACAGAATGCTGATGGATTAAAGCCCTGGACCAATAGTAGTCAGTTGTTAAAGTTGGTCTTCAGTCCTCAACAATTCCACTGTAAAATATCGTTGTAGTGTCACATTCGGGATAACCATCGTCCACATATTTTTCTTATAACCAAAAATTATGTAGCCAAGACACATGAGGCTTATTTGTTATTATTAAATCTGCATTCTTAATCTTTGCCACTACCTCGTACATTGTCTTTTTCCTGTTCCTCCCTGTTCCTGATTGTTACTTCCAATAATTATTGTATATTATATTTATGGCCTTTATTTGTCATCCCCCTTGGCTGTGTCTGTCATCCCATCATGGAAGTGCTATTATTTTTCTATCTGTCCATTGTTGGGTGTGTGCACTGTTGTCTATCTGTCGGTCCGTCCTTTCGTCTATCTACCTGTCTGTCTGTCTGTCTATTCGGTATTCCGACTGTCTGTGTGAGGACGAAGGCAGGCACGATAATGCCGCTCTTAGGGGGCTGAGCTGGAACACCGCTCTCACCTCATTTTATGTTTGAGCCGGCAATCCAGTTCATTTCGTGTTTGCCATGTCTTGTGTAACCGACTATAGAAGTTTGAATTCAGCTATGCTTTCGTATTGTTCGTCGTAATTCCGGCTAATTTCAGTCGACTGTCATATATCATGCATTAGCAATATATTTTTGGTTAGTTATCTTTTGGGTGGAATGATTTGGGGACGTACCCCGTATCACTTTAGAGGGCAATACGCTATGCGTCCGTGGCTGTATGTTTTCATTATATCTATTCTTTCAGGAGACTTATTAAATAGTTTGATCTGATTATCTGATCATCTGACCCCTTTGAAATACTGTCACTTTCATGTCCTTTCGGAGATTCAGTTCTTGTTTTGTTTTGTTTTGTTTTGTTCGACATTTCTTTTTTTTATTTGTGTGCTGGTGATTGGTTCTGGTTGAGAGGTGATGAGTGGTCTTGATATATAGAATCTGTATATCAGAAAATGAATCCGATATTTGAGCTAATTATTGATATGATTGTTCGGAGGTCAACCATGTAAAGTCTGTCTGACAGTCAAAAGATAATGTCTTCACTTTGAGGGTTATTTCAGGGGCTGTCTGAACGGCTGACACATAGGTTCCTGTGCCATACTGAGAGTGAACAAGTTTCTTTGCATCAGAGAAACTGATGCTTCTTGAAGTTGAATTCTATTTATTTCCATTTGTTGTCTCCAGATAGGACAGTGTTTGGAGTATGACAGGTGCCTCCCCAAACAGTTGATGCATTTTCACAGTCTTTCGCTGTATGACCTTGCTCACTGTAGGGAGCACATGTGACAAATCTTGTACACGTATTGACGCCATGGCCTTATTTTGTGGAAGGAGATATTGTAATACCTAAACGGCAGGTATAAACTGTGAATGACAAATGAATCTTCAAATGAATTCACTTGTATGCCGCGCACATCTTTCTGAACCTTATTTTTGGGCGATGTCCTGGACCTGAACAAATAATGGTACAATAACACAGAGAGGGTTTCATATCCGGTCAAATTCGCGCCTTTTCCTCGTTCATTTCTATTGACTAGATCAACGCTTCGAACACTTCAGATTCATGCACGTGTGTGCTCAAAGCGTTAACTTTGGTGTGGGCTCGCAGTGATATCGTTTGAATATTGTTAAAAGCGGATTATACGAATATACCAGGACTTTTGATACTTCTAAAAGCATTCGTTTCGGTTGAATGGTCCTGTATTGAGAAATGTCTTGACTTCTTATTTTCACACCATCTATCAAAATTTGGCCAAAACATTCTATAATAACATAAATTCTAGTGTTCTTGGGTTTCCATCAGAATTCTTTCAAATTACGACCCACATGTTACGACAAAACAAAAAGATCAATAACTATGACTGATTTAGAATACCTACTAACTCTATTTGCCCACCATACAACTATAATTTTAAACGGGTCTGAACGCTCATTAAAAGAAACATTACAAGTACTTGAAATATACGCATCCTTCTCTAGCCTCAAAATAAATATTGTCAAAACTAAATTTATTTGAATAGGTTCGAAACAATATTCAAGTTTGCAATATTGCAGAGAATACAACCGTAACTGGACTCAAAGACCCTTTCCTAGGAAGTCTATTTGAACATAATGAAGTAGAAGCGGTGAAAAAAATATATAAATAAAAAAGTAATAAAGTAGTGAAAATATGGACTCTGAGAGACCTTATGCCTTTAGGAATAATAACTATTCTAAAGAGCTTGATTTTACCAACAGTTAATCATCTTTCATCTCGCTAGCAAACCCTAAATTCGAAACGATAGTGAATCTTCAAAACAAGTGTTTCTTCTTTATTTGGAAAGATAAACCTGATAGAGCAAAACGACGTTTTATAACAAAACAATACCAAGAAGGTGGTCCAAACGTACAAGCTATACTTGCAACAATTAAATCCCAGAAAATATCATGGATCTGGAGATTATTCGTGCATGACTCAATATTGAATAATATTTTATATACTTCACAACCAATGAGCCAACTAAATCCCATACAAACGGGGCCATTAGTTCTGAAGACATTATATTCCAAAACTCGTCTGCCCGTTCTAGAAAGACGTATCTGAAGCCTGGACTGAATTACAAGGGCAAGGTAAACATGAAAATGGCCACCCCAGAAGGCAGTACATATAGGTAAATGATCAGACAACAATAGGGAGGAAACCAGTAGTATATGACCACTACCTTCAATCAAATGTAAAATATATAAATGAATCCTAAAAGATGACAATAAATTTCTTTCAGCTGTATGGGGTTGAAACAAATAATCCATGAATATATAGGATTATTATCTTCATGTAAATAATATTCAAAACAGAGCTTGTCTAAAATTAATATTAAGAAAGATTTACCTGCCATTCCTCCTAATTTGGAAATACTACTTAATATTAAGAAAGGATGTAGCATATTTTACGCTAGGCTTTTCCACAAGGAAACTCTGAACCAAAAACTGCTTTATCAAATTAAGTGGGAAAAGACCTAGACATCACACTTAATCTATGGAAAACATATAATTTTATACCATTTCGAGCATCTTAAAGTGATAGGCACAAATGGCTTCAATACCACATTCTCCATATACAAATACAAACTAATAGAATCACCACTTTGTACATTTTGTAATGTTGAAATAGAATCCATCACTCATTTTGTATATAAATGCAAACATGTCAAGAAGCTATGGCAACATCTACTAGAATGGACTGAAAATGAAATAGATGCACTTTGAAATTAAACGCCGAAACCATTATCTTCGGATTCAAAGAGAGAAGAAATGTACTGAATTTCATTTTCGTATTAAGGAAAGAATACAGATATTCTAGAAATGTAGCAAACACTATACCTTCTCTCGCTGGTCTGACACAAAGACTGAATTACAATTACATAAATTCAATGCATACTCTAATGGCAAATACGACATTTTTGTCACATTTTGGTCGTCTTGTCATAATTTATTTACAAATAAAATAACTTTGTAATTTGACTGCTATAAAATACAAATAAGCTGATTTGTTAAATGCGCACGAAACGCTGTTCCCAGGTCATAAGGTGATGCAAAAGAAAAAAAGAAAAACACTCACTCACTCACTCCCTTACAAGTCGCCTTCAGTGTCAGATATGCTTCTCCACCACTACACTTGTCAGCCCGCAACCGAATCTGTCCTCATGTAGAACCCAGCTCGGTGCAAAGCGTCAGGACTCGTCAGGAACGAGTAATTCACCCCCGAATCACACTCGCCGCCAGTTTCTTCCATGCTTGTACGGCTTTGTTCCTACGCACGGTGATGTGTAAGTCTTAAGAAAGGTACAGCGAATGCCGGCCATCTGGGTCTAAATTACACTTCTCACACACTGATTCTTTGGGCCATACCAGTCCTGCAGTCTCGATCGAACTGATGTAGATGGAAGGTCCACATGTAGCGATCTTGTCGCATTGTATCCCATACACGAGATATGACGTGCTGGAGTATGACACTTGATAGAATGGCGTGGAACTTCAGTCTGTGACTCTTCATTTTCGATATCCTGGTTGGCTTCGAAGTACACTTCCTTTCCATGACAATTTCGTACATTCTCACAAGAATTACAAAGTTAAAAGTGTAAAACTGAACTACAACGGTTCCTATACGACTTAAACTGCATTATTTATTTCTATGTGTCTCCATGAACACAGGGGACAGTGCTGATAAAATACAGTGCATACCCACTGGCGTAGAACTAGTTCATTATTTTTCATTGATTGTAAGCGCATTGATTTTATACTACACCCCTATGCACGTAGTTCGTTTTCTGTTTGGGATGCCGTCTGGCAGCACAGTTGCTATCAAAACAGTTAACAACTGTTGACACCCACATGGGTGACAGGCCGGGAAAGTCACATTTTAAAAATGACTATTGCCGGAAAGGCCACATTTCAGTTTCATGACTGTAGCCGGGAAAACTACATTTCCACAGTGTAAGTAAACTTATCCTCAGTACTTTTCGTTACACTCCACTACCGAGTCTAACAAAACCTTATGGGAGGTCGTGTCAGGTAACCTTTGATATTGACCAGTCAGAACACAGCTTACCAAATCGCGAAAGTGGACATTCGCACATACCTTTTGAACTTTTTATCTCGAAAAGGTTCGTACCCCAACGATTCCGAATGTTATTTAGCATACGCTCGTTTCCGGGTGATGCACACGGCCTGGTGTCGGCATGGGAGAGCTACTTTTTAAAATTAGCGTAGTTCCGGGAAAGCTACTTTCTCCATTGCAAGATTGTACCACCAAAGCTACTTAACTGAATAAACACTGTGATCAGTTAACCCTGACAATTACCGATTAATGGAAAAAACGACCCCTATGATTTTCTCTTTTTTAATGCGATTTGTTTCCTATTAGGATCACAGAGTACAGCATCCAAGTGTGTTATGTTTACAATTTTGATGAGAACTACATCCGTCTCCAACTCATATCTACTCATGTTTGTCAATTTCTTATCTCTTATTATATATATTTATCTGATGGGGCTATACCTTCAGTCATCATGGCAAATGCACAAGTAATAGTAACGTTCGTTGACACAGTGCGCGGAGGACAACATTTATTTTTTGATGGATACAAGTTCAAGTGTCGCAGAGGTCAGGCAGAAAAGAAATACTGGAGATGCACTGTTGTTGGACGTCCTGCTCGTTTGACTACAAGGTAGTACATTTTGTTTTACATTGATACGTTATTGCTAAGCAAATTACGGGGTAAACTAAAAATGTTTGAAATATTAAACGATGTTAGATAGATAGAACTAAGTATATATATAGAGAGAGAGGTTACTATGTTAGACGTACTCCCGAGCGTAAGCGAGCATGTACTTTTGGATATCAACTCATGAATATTCCTTTTGCATACAGACACAGCAGACTTCATGCCGTGGAAGAAGGTAAACACACACATCCTGCTGTACCATTCGAAATGGAGGTTGCCAAGGAAGAGTGTACCCCTATACCAACGATCTACGACGATGAGGTTTCACTTCTCCGGCGCAACCATGACAGATTTCCAGACGGATTGCTGCCAGAGATTCCATCTTTCAACTCTGTGAAGATAATCATGTATAGACAGAGACACAGGACTGTTCCCAGACTGCCTGCTTCCAGACCTGAGATTCACCTTGAGGACAAGTGGGCTGAGACAGAAGCTGGCGAGAGATTCCTTCATCGGATCAGCAACGACATCCTCCTCTTCACCACAGACAAGAACATGAAGATCCTGTGTGACGCAGATACAATATATTGTGACGGAACATTCTTTGCTGCACCTCGTCTCTTCGATCAGATATATACAATTCAAGCCCAGTTCCAAGGAGACATGTTTCCCCTAGTGTATGGACTACTACCAGATAGGAAAGAGACAACTTACTCTGCTGTGTTCGAGTACCTTCATCAGTTGGCTGAGACCCTGAACTTGCATTTCAGTCCTCCTGTTGTTCAGCTGTATTTTGAGTTGGCAGCCCATAATGCAGTAAGATCGGCTTTCCCCCCAACAACCCTTCTTCGGGTGTGCTTTTTCATTATTGTCAGTGCAATTGGAGGAGAGTCCAGAAAGAGAACCTCGTGAACGGCTACAAGGAGGACGATGATGTGCGGAGGATAGTACGTCGAGCTGCTGCTCTTCCCCTGTGCCCCCTTGACAAAGTAGATAATATTTGGTTTGAACGTATTGCTGACAGCCCCGATGACCTCAAAGTGCAATCATTCATGGATTATGTGACTGCTTCACGGGTGGAGGGTAACCAGTTTTCACCATTGGTGTGGAACCATTTCGGAAATGAAGGACCAAGGACAAAAAACACCTAGAAGGGTTCCATCACAAACTTAATCAGCAAGCCAGAAAGAGTCACCCCAATATTTTTGAAGTCGTTGAACTTTTCCAAAGGGAGCAGTTAGTGAGCGAAGTGTCCTGTGCCCCACTAACAACCTACCCTAGTGCTCCACAGAGGAAACGCCGCTACCGGCAGATAGACAGTCGTCTTAGATCCCTGAGTCAAGATCTACGGAACCAGGACATAGATGATATGGAATATGTTGACTGTGTATCTGAACTGTTAAAACTGGAGTGATGTGAGGATTACAATGATGAAATGACAGTAACTGCTTACAGGAATATTTTTTGTGTAAACTTACATTTTACATGTATATACATTTATTTCATTTACATTGTTTGTAATATATGGCAAGCAAAACCAAACAAATTAAATATGGTGAATACGGTAACTTAGTTTTTTAGTGCCTTCATTCCCGGTAAAGCTACATCTCCGTAATCACATATCGTGACGCACCCCATCCTCTATGACCGGTAAAGCTACCCCTACTTTCCTCTTTATAATTAAGAAAGTAGCCTTCCCGACCCATAACCCACGGCATGCGTACAACCATGACAACGGTGAGTAAACGAAAATAGTGTTTTGGGCAATACTCAAGGATGTTATCTTGCGGAAATATGAGCTAATGGTAACCATGTAAACAAAAACCCCAAAGCGTATATACGAGGGTTGGCTGAAAAGTTCTAAGCCTCACTGTGAAAGTCCACGTTTGTAATTTATTTTTCTACATAGTCCCCTTCCAAGTTCACACACTTTTGCCAGCGATGCTGCAAGGCCCGAATCCCGGTCAGGAAGAAATCTTCTTCAGCTACCCTAAAAAAATCAGTCACAGCGGAAATGACGTCATCATTACTTGCCAAATGGCGACCGGCGAGTTGCTTTTTCATTTTGGGGAACAGTTGGAAGTCAGAAGGAGCCAAATCAGGTGAATAAGGAGGATGGTCAATGAGTTCAAAGCCACAATCGTGGATTGTTGACATGGCCACCACCGATTTGTGAACAGGCGCATTGTCTTGGTGGAAGAGGACACCTTTAGCGATCATCCCTCGTCGTTTGGCTTTGATTGCTTCTCGCAACTGGTTCAGTAGATCAGCATAGTATCTGCCGTTGATAGTTTGACCTTTTTCAAGATAATCAATGAACAGAATACCCCTGGAATCCCAAAAGACTGATGCCATCACCTTTCCAGCTGAAGGAACAGACTTGGCTTTCTTCGGAGCTGGTGAATCAGGATGCTTCCACTGTTTTGACTGTAGTTTTGTTTCTGGTTGAAAGTGATGTATCCAGGTCTCATCCATGGTTACAAATCGTGCCACAAAATCATCGGGATCTGCTTCAAAACGACGCAAATTGTCAAGGGACGTCTGGAAATTGACACGTTTCTGTTCTGCTGTCAAGAGCTTTGGCACCCATCTTGCAGAAACTTTAGTCATTCCTAATTTGTTGGTGATAATATGCTCAACCCTCTCATGAGAGATGCCCACTACACTAGCAATATGTCGAGTAGTCAATCGTCGATCATCCATCAACATATCGAGCACTCGCGTGATGTTTTCTGGAGTGGTTGCTGTTGAAGGCCTTCCTGAGCGTGAGTCATCATCCAGGCTTTGTCTGCCACGCTTAAATTCTGCAGCCCACTTCTTTACTGTGGAAAATGAAGGAGCATCATCCCCTAGAGTGGAGACCATGTCAGCATGTATCTGTGTTGGGGACATCCCTTTCTTTTGCAAGTACTTGATGACTGCCCTGTATTCAGTTTTGTCCATTTCTGATGATTTCAGAGGGTAGGTTTACCAAAAGAGCTGTAGTTGAGATAAAACTATTAGTACGTTTGTAGTTCTTGTGTCTATGATTCACTAAATGATTGTCCTCATTGGTGGCAAACACCTGTCTCTACCTGGTGGGGAAAAAAACCACTCAGGCTGAGAACTTTTCAGCCAACCCTCGTACTGCAGGCCAAATAACTGTGTTGTATGCCGATTTCTGTTTGTGTAGAGACCTGTGTCAGTGACCTGAATATCTTGAAAGTTCCTCCGATCCCTAAATAGTAGCCGTTGTCTGATTGGTTAAATCTGTTTAACCGTCTCGCGTTTGATTGGGCGGTCGTTGGTCGCTCAAAGGTTACCTGACGCGACCTACTACTACCTTTTGTTAGACTCAGTGGTGGGGTGTAACGAAATACACTGAGACGGAGTTTACTTAGACTGACATTTCCAATACGTTAATTAATTAATGGATTACCGTTATCGGTAAAATAGCGTCTCCACTTTAACTGACACTGGCGATATGTCGGTGCTAGGATACTGATAAACCTTTCTGATCAGTAGGGTATATCGTTCTGCTAATGGAAATTGCATTGTAGTTTCAATAACTGACCTTCGGTGAACTTCTTATATGTGAGGAGACACTGCTTATGTGCTCATCATCGTATATAATGTGGTGCTAATTATAGAAACAAAACGTATGAGGAAATATGTCTTGCTTTGTTAAATACGAAAACAGGTTTGAATCACTAAGCATGTTGTGAAAGCATAACGGGAGCGCCACATTCGATATCCACGCGTAACTATTGCCGGGAGATTGCAGCAAGGTTGAAAACGTGTAAATACTACTTATTGTTTAATGTTCAATGTACTGTAAGAATGAAGTGTTTAATGTGCCGCAGGAATCAAGTGTTCAATGTGCAGTAGGAATCAAGTATCCAATGCACTGAAGGAATCAAATATCCAATGTACTGAAGGAATCAAGTGTTCAGTGTACTGAAGGAATCAAGTGTCCAATGTGCTGAAGGAATCAACTGTTCAATGTCCTGCAGGAATCAAGTGTTCAGTGTACTGCAGGAATCAGGTGTTCAATGAACTGCAGGAATCAAGTGTTCAATGTACTGAAGGAATCAAGTGTTCAATGTACTGAAGAAATCAAGTGTTCAATGTGCTGAAGGAATCAAGTATCCAATGTACTGAAGGAATCAAGTATCCAATGCACTGAAGGAATCAAGTGTTCAATGTGCTGAAGGAATCAAGTGTTCAATGTACTGAAGGAATCAAGTATCCAATGCACTGAAGGAGTCAAGTGTTCAATGTGCTGAAGGAATCAAGTGTTCAATGTACTGAAGGAATCAAGTGTCCAATGCACTGAAGGAATCAAGTGTCCAATGTACTGAAGGAATCAAGTGTTCAGTGTACCGAAGGAATCAAGTGTTCAGTGTACTGAAGGAACCAAGTGTTCAGTGTACTGAAGGAATCAAGTGTTCAGTGTACTGAAGGAATCAAGTATCCAATGTACTGAAGGAATCAAGTGTCCAATGTACTGAAGGAATCAAGTGTCCAATATACTGAAGGAATCAAGTGTTCAGTGTACTGAAGGAATCAAGTGTTCAGTGTACTGAAGGAATCAAGTGTTCAGTGTACTGAAGGAATCAAGTATCCAATGTACTGAAGGAATCAAGTGTCCAATGTACTGAAGGAATCAAGTGTCCAATGTACTGAAGGAATCAAGTGTTCAGTGTACTGAAGGAATCAAGTGTTCAGTGTACTGAAGGATTCAAGTGCTCAGTGTACTGAAGGAATCAAGTATCCAGTGCACTGAAGGAATCAAGTATCCAATGTACTGAAGGAATCAAGTGTTCAGTGTACTGAAGGAATCAAGTGTCCAATGTGCTGAAGGAATCAAGTGTTCAATGCACTGCAGGAATCAAGTGTTCAGTGTACTGAAGGAATCAAGTGTTCAATGTGCTGAAGGAATCAAGTGTTCAATGTACTGAAAGAATCAAGTGTTCAATGTACTGAAGAAATCAAGTGTTCAATGTGCTGAAGGAATCAAGCATCCAATGTACTGAAGGAATCAAGAATCCAATGCACTGAGGGAATCAAGTGTTCAATGTTCTGCAGGAATCAAGTGTCCAATGTACTGAAGGAATCAAGTGTTCAATGTACTGAAGGAATCAAGTGTTCAGTGTACTGAAGGAATGAAGTGTTCAGTGCACTGAAGGAATCAAGTATCCAATGTACTGCAGGAATCAAGTGTTCAGCGTACTGAAGGAATCAAGTGTTCAATGTGCTGAAGGAATCAAGTGTTCAATGTACTGCAGGAATCAAGTGTCCAATGTGCTGAAAAAAATCACTTGTTCAATGTGCTGAAGGAATCAAGTATCCAATGCACTGAAGGAATCAAGTGTTCAATGTACTGAAGGAATCAAGTGTTCAATGTACTGAAGGAATCAAGTATCCAATGTACTGAAGGAATCAAGCATCCAATGCACTGAAGGAATCAAGTGTTCAATGTACTGCAGGAATCAAGTGTCCAATGTGCTGAAGGAATCAAGTGTTCAGTGTACTGAAGGAATCAAGTGTTCAATGTACTGAAGGAATCAAGTGTTCAATGTACTGAAGGAATCAAGTATCCAATGCACTGAAGGAATCAAGTTCCAATGTGCTGAAGGAATCAAGTGTTCAATGTACTGAAGGAATCAAGTATCCAATGCACTGAAGGAATCAAGTGTTCATTGTACTGAAGGAATCAAGTGTTCAATGTACTGAAGGAATCAAGTATCGAATGCACTGAAGGAATCAAGTGTTCAATGTACTGCAGGAATCAAGTGTTCAGTGTACTGCAGGAATCAAGTGTTTAATGTACAGTTTGAATCAAGTGTTCAATGTACAGTGGGAATCAAGTGTTCAATGTACTGCAGGAATCAAGTGTTCAGTGTACTGCAGGAATCAAGTGTTTAATGTACAGTAGGAATCAAGTGTTCAATGTACAGTGGGAATCAAGTGTTCAATGTACTGAAGAAATCAAGTGTTCAATGTGCTGAAGGAATCAAGTATCCAATGCACTGAAGGAATCAAGTGTTCAATGTACTGCAGGAATCAAGTATCCAATGTGCTGAAGGAATCAAGTGTTCAATGTACAGTGGGAATCAAGTGTTCAATGTGCTGAAGAAATCAAGTGTTCAATGTACTGAAGGAATCAAATATCCAATGCACTGAAGGAATCAAGTGTTCAATGTACTGCAGGAATCAATTGTTCAATGTGCTGAAGGAATCAAGTGTTCAATGTACTGAAGGAATCAAGTATCCAATGCACTGAAGAAATCAAGTTTTCAGTGTACTGAAGGAATCAAGTGTTCAGTGTACTGAAGGAATCAAGTGTTCAGTGTACTGAAGGAATCAAGTGTTCAGTGTACTGAAGGAATCAAGTGTTCAGTGTACTGAAGGAATCAAGTATCCAATGTACTGAAGGAATCAAGTCTCCAATGTACTGCAGGAATCAAGTATCCAATGTACTGAAGGAATCAAGTGTTCAGTGTACTGAAGGAATCAAGTGTTCAGTGTACTGAAGGAATCAAGTATCCAATGCACTGAAGGAATCAAGTATCCAATGTACTGAAGGAATCAAGTGTTCAGTGTACTGAAGGAATCAAGTGTCCAATGTGCTGAAGGAATCAAGTGTTCATTTTACTGCAGGAACCAAGTGTTCAATGTACTGCAGGAATCAAGTGTTCAGTGTACTGAAGGAATCAAGTGTTCAATGTACTGCAGGAATCAAGTGTCCAATGTGCTGAAGGAATCAAGTGTTCAATGTACTGCAGGAATCAAGTGTTCAGTGTACTGCAGGAATCAAGTGTTTAATGTACAGTAGGAATCAAGTGTTCAATGTACAGTGGGAATCAAGTGTTCAATGTGCTGAAGGAATCAAGTGTTCAATGTGCTGAAGGAATCAAGTATCCAATGCACTGAAGGAATCAAGTGTTCAATGTACTGCAGGAATCAAGTATCCAATGTGCTGAAGGAATCAAGTGTTCAATGTACAGTGGGAATCAAGTGTTCAATGTGCTGAAGGAATCAAGTGTTCAATGTACTGAAGGAATCAAGTGTTCAGTGTACTGAAGGAATCAAGTGTTCAGTGTACTGAAGGAATCAAGTGTTCAATGTACTGAAGGAATCAAGTATCCAATGTACTGAAGGAATCAAGTGTCCAATGTACTGAAGGAATCAAGTGTCCAATGTACTGAAGGAATCAAGTGTTCAGTGTACTGAAGGAATCAAGTGTTCAGTGTACTGAAGGAATCAAGTGTTCAGTGTACTGAAGGAATCAAGTATCCAGTGCACTGAAGGAATCAAGTATCCAATGTACTGAAGGAATCAAGTGTTCAGTGTACTGAAGGAATCAAGTGTCCAATGTGCTGAAGGAATCAAGTGTTCAATGCACTGCAGGAATCAAGTGTTCAGTGTACTGAAGGAGTCAAGTGTTCAATGTGCTGAAGGAATCAAGTGTTCAATGTACTGAAAGAATCAAGTGTTCAATGTACTGAAGAAATCAAGTGTTCAATGTGCTGAAGGAATCAAGCATCCAATGTACTGAAGGAATCAAGAATCCAATGCACTGAGGGAATCAAGTGTTCAATGTTCTGCAGGAATCAAGTGTCCAATGTACTGAAGGAATCAAGTGTTCAATGTACTGAAGGAATCAAGTGTTCAGTGTACTGAAGGAATGAAGTGTTCAGTGCACTGAAGGAATCAAGTATCCAATGTACTGCAGGAATCAAGTGTTCAGCGTACTGAAGGAATCAAGTGTTCAATGTGCTGAAGGAATCAAGTGTTCAATGTACTGCAGGAATCAAGTGTCCAATGTGCTGAAAAAAATCACTTGTTCAATGTGCTGAAGGAATCAAGTATCCAATGCACTGAAGGAATCAAGTGTTCAATGTACTGAAGGAATCAAGTGTTCAATGTGCTGAAGGAATCAAGTGTCCAATGTACTGAAGGAATCAAGCATCCAATGCACTGAAGGAATCAAGTGTTCAATGTACTGCAGGAATCAAGTGTCCAATGTGCTGAAGGAATCAAGTGTTCAGTGTACTGAAGGAATCAAGTGTTCAATGTACTGAAGGAATCAAGTGTTCAATGTACTGAAGGAATCAAGTATCCAATGCACTGAAGGAATCAAGTGTCCAATGTGCTGAAGGAATCAAGTGTTCAATGTACTGAAGGAATCAAGTATCCAATGCACTGAAGGAATCAAGTGTTCATTGTACTGAAGGAATCAAGTGTTCAATGTACTGAAGGAATCAAGTATCCAATGCACTGAAGGAATCAAGTGTTCAATGTACTGCAGGAATCAAGTGTTCAGTGTACTGCAGGAATCAAGTCTTTAATGTACAGTTTGAATCAAGTGTTCAATGTACAGTGGGAATCAAGTGTTCAATGTACTGCAGGAATCAAGTGTTCAGTGTACTGCAGGAATCAAGTGTTTAATGTACAGTAGGAATCAAGTGTTCAATGTACAGTGGGAATCAAGTGTTCAATGTACTGAAGAAATCAAGTGTTCAATGTACTGCAGGAATCAAGTATCCAATGTGCTGAAGGAATCAAGTGTTCAATGTACAGTGGGAATCAAGTGTTCAATGTGCTGAAGAAATCAAGTGTTCAATGTACTGAAGGAATCAAGTATCCAATGCACTGAAGGAATCAAGTGTTCAATGTACTGCAGGAATCAATTGTTCAATGTGCTGAAGGAATCAAGTGTTCAATGTACTGAAGGAATCAAGTATCCAATGCACTGAAGGAATCAAGTTTTCAGTGTACTGAAGGAATCAAGTGTTCAGTGTACTGAAGGAATCAAGTGTTCAGTGTACTGAAGGAATCAAGTGTTCAGTGTACTGAAGGAATCAAGTGTTCAGTGTACTGAAGGAATCAAGTATCCAATGTACTGAAGGAATCAAGTGTCCAATGTACTGCAGGAATCAAGTATCCAATGTACTGAAGGAATCAAGTGTTCAGTGTACTGAAGGAATCAAGTGTTCAGTGTACTGAAGGAATCAAGTATCCAATGCACTGAAGGAATCAAGTATCCAATGTACTGAAGGAATCAAATGTTCAGTGTACTGAAGGAATCAAGTGTCCAATGTGCTCAAGGAATCAAGTGTTCATTGTACTGCAGGAACCAAGTGTTCAATGTACTGCAGGAATCAAGTGTTCAGTGTACTGAAGGAATCAAGTGTTCAATGTACTGCAGGAATCAAGTGTCCAATGTGCTGAAGGAATCAAGTGTTCAATGTACTGCAAGAATCAAGTGTTCAGTGTACTGAAGGAATCAAGTGTTTAATGTACAGTAGGAATCAAGTGTTCAATGTACAGTGGGAATCAAGTGTTCAATGTGCTGAAGGAATCAAGTGTTCAATGTGCTGAAGGAATCAAGTATCCAATGCACTGAAGGAATCAAGTGTTCAATGTACTGCAGGAATCAAGTATCCAATGTGCTGAAGGAATCAAGTGTTCAATGTACAGTGGGAATCAAGTGTTCAATGTGCTGAAGGAATCAAGTGTTCAATGTACTGAAGGAATCAAGTATCCAATGCACTGAAGGAATCAAGTGTTCAATGTACTGCAGGAATCAATTGTTCAATGTGCTGAAGGAATCAAGTGTTCAATGTACTGAAGGAATCAAGTATCCAATGCACTGAAGGAATCAAGTGTTCAGTGTACTGAAGGAATCAAGTGTTCAATGTACTGAAGGAAGCAAGTATGAAATGCACTGAAGGAGTCAAGTGTTCAATGTCCTGAAGGAATCAAGTATCCAATGCACTGAAGGAGTCAAGTGTTCAATGTGCTGAAGGAATCAAGTGTTCAATGTACTGAAGGAATCAAGTGTCCAATGCACTGAAGGAATCAAGTGTCCAATGCACTGAAGGAATCAAGTGTTCAGTGAACCGAAGGAATCAAGTGTTCAGTGTACTGAAGGAATCAAGTGTTCAGTGTACTGAAGGAATCAAGTGTTCAGTGTACTGAAGGAATCAAGTATCCAATGCACTGAAGGAATCAAGTGTTCAATGTACTGAAGGAATCAAGTGTTCAATGTGCTGAAGGAATCAAGTGTCCAATGTACTGAAGGAATCAAGCATCCAATGCACTGAAGGAATCAAGTGTTCAATGTACTGCAGGAATCAAGTGTCCAATGTGCTGAAGGAATCAAGTGTTCAGTGTACTGCAGGAATCAAGTGTTCAATGTACTGAAGGAATCAAGTGTTCAATGTACTGAAGGAATCAAGTATCCAATGCACTGAAGGAATCAAGTGTCCAATGTGCTGAAGGAATCAAGTGTTCAATGTACTGAAGGAATCAAGTATCCAATGCACTGAAGGAATCAAGTGTTCATTGTACTGAAGGAATCAAGTGTTCAATGTACTGAAGGAATCAAGTATCCAATGCACTGAAGGAATCAAGTGTTCAATGTACTGCAGGAATCAAGTGTTCAGTGTACTGCAGGAATCAAGTCTTTAATGTACAGTTTGAATCAAGTGTTCAATGTACAGTGGGAATCAAGTGTTCAATGTACTGCAGGAATCAAGTGTTCAGTGTACTGCAGGAATCAAGTGTTTAATGTACAGTAGGAATCAAGTGTTCAATGTACAGTGGGAATCAAGTGTTCAATGTACTGAAGAAATCAAGTGTTCAATGTGCTGAAGGAATCAAGTGTCCAATGCACTGAAGGAATCAAGTGTTCAATGTACTGCAGGAATCAAGTATCCAATGTGCTGAAGGAATCAAGTGTTCAATGTACAGTGGGAATCAAGTGTTCAATGTGCTGAAGAAATCAAGTGTTCAATGTACTGAAGGAATCAAGTATCCAATGCACTGAAGGAATCAAGTGTTCAATGTACTGCAGGAATCAATTGTTCAATGTGCTGAAGGAATCAAGTGTTCAATGTACTGAAGGAATCAAGTATCCAATGCACTGAAGGAATCAAGTTTTCAGTGTACTGAAGGAATCAAGTGTTCAGTGTACTGAAGGAATCAAGTGTTCAGTGTACTGAAGGAATCAAGTGTTCAGTGTACTGAAGGAATCAAGTGTTCAGTGTACTGAAGGAATCAAGCATCCAATGTACTGAAGGAATCAAGTGTTCAATGTACTGCAGGAATCAAGTATCCAATGTACTGAAGGAATCAAGTGTTCAGTGTACTGAAGGAATCAAGTGTTCAGTGTACTGAAGGAATCAAGTATCCAATGCACTGAAGGAATCAAGTATCCAATGTACTGAAGGAATCAAGTGTTCAGTGTACTGAAGGAATCAAGTGTCCAATGTGCTCAAGGAATCAAGTGTTCATTGTACTGCAGGAACCAAGTGTTCAATGTACTGCAGGAATCAAGTGTTCAGTGTACTGAAGGAATCAAGTGTTCAATGTACTGCAGGAATCAAGTGTCCAATGTGCTGAAGGAATCAAGTGTTCAATGTACTGCAAGAATCAAGTGTTCAGTGTACTGCAGGAATCAAGTGTTTAATGTACAGTAGGAATCAAGTGTTCAATGTACAGTGGGAATCAAGTGTTCAATGTGCTGAAGGAATCAAGTGTTCAATGTGCTGAAGGAATCAAGTATCCAATGCACTGAAGGAATCAAGTGTTCAATGTACTGCAGGAATCAAGTATCCAATGTGCTGAAGGAATCAAGTGTTCAATGTACAGTGGGAATCAAGTGTTCAATGTGCTGAAGGAATCAAGTGTTCAATGTACTGAAGGAATCAAGTATCCAATGCACTGAAGGAATCAAGTGTTCAATGTACTGCAGGAATCAATTGTTCAATGTGCTGAAGGAATCAAGTGTTCAATGTACTGAAGGAATCAAGTATCCAATGCACTGAAGGAATCAAGTGTTCAGTGTACTGAAGGAATCAAGTGTTCAATGTACTGAAGGAAGCAAGTATGAAATGCACTGAAGGAGTCAAGTGTTCAATGTCCTGAAGGAATCAAGTATCCAATGCACTGAAGGAATCAAGTGTTCAATGTACTGAAGGAATCAAGTGTCCAATGCACTGAAGGAATCAAGTGTCCAATGCACTGAAGGAATCAAGTGTTCAGTGAACCGAAGGAATCAAGTGTTCAGTGTACTGAAGGAATCAAGTGTTCAGTGTACTGAAGGAATCAAGTGTTCAGTGTACTGAAGGAATCAAGTGTTCAGTGTACTGAAGGAATCAAGTATCCAATGTACTGAAGGAATCAAGTGTCCAATGTACTGAAGGAATCAAGTATCCAATGTACTGAAGGAATCAAGTGTTCAGTGTACTGAAGGAATCAAGTGTTCAGTGTACTG
Source organism: Haliotis asinina (assembly GCF_037392515.1). NCBI lineage: Eukaryota > Metazoa > Mollusca > Gastropoda > Lepetellida > Haliotidae > Haliotis > Haliotis asinina. The sequence goes on from NC_090284.1 coordinate 33,754,955, forward strand.
AAGGAATCAAGTGTTCAGTGTACTGAAGGAATCAAGTATCCAGTGCACTGAAGGAATCAAGTATCCAATGTACTGAAGGAATCAAGTGTTCAGTGTACTGAAGGAATCAAGTGTCCAATGTGCTGAAGGAATCAAGTGTTCAATGCACTGCAGGAATCAAGTGTTCAGTGTACTGAAGGAATCAAGTGTTCAATGTGCTGAAGGAATCAAGTGTTCAATGTACTGAAAGAATCAAGTGTTCAATGTGCTGAAGAAATCAAGTGTTCAATGTGCTGAAGGAATCAAGCATCCAATGTACTGAAGGAATCAAGAATCCAATGCACTGAGGGAATCAAGTGTTCAATGTTCTGCAGGAATCAAGTGTCCAATGTACTGAAGGAATCAAGTGTTCAATGTACTGAAGGAATCAAGTGTTCAGTGTACTGAAGGAATGAAGTGTTCAGTGCACTGAAGGAATCAAGTATCCAATATACTGCAGGAATCAAGTGTTCAGCGTACTGAAGGAATCAAGTGTTCAATGTGCTGAAGGAATCAAGTGTTCAATGTACTGCAGGAATCAAGTGTCCAATGTGCTGAAAAAAATCACTTGTTCAATGTGCTGAAGGAATCAAGTATCCAATGCACTGAAGGAATCAAGTGTTCAATGTACTGAAGGAATCAAGTGTTCAATGTGCTGAAGGAATCAAGTATCCAATGTACTGAAGGAATCAAGCATCCAATGCACTGAAGGAATCAAGTGTTCAATGTACTGCAGGAATCAAGTGTCCAATGTGCTGAAGGAATCAAGTGTTCAGTGTACTGAAGGAATCAAGTGTTCAATGTACTGAAGGAATCAAGTGTTCAATGTACTGAAGGAATCAAGTATCCAATGCACTGAAGGAATCAAGTGTCCAATGTGCTGAAGGAATCAAGTGTTCAATGTACTGAAGGAATCAAGTATCCAATGCACTGAAGGAATCAAGTGTTCATTGTACTGAAGGAATCAAGTGTTCAATGTACTGAAGGAATCAAGTATCCAATGCACTGAAGGAATCAAGTGTTCAATGTACTGCAGGAATCAAGTGTTCAGTGTACTGCAGGAATCAAGTCTTTAATGTACAGTTTGAATCAAGTGTTCAATGTACAGTGGGAATCAAGTGTTCAATGTACTGCAGGAATCAAGTGTTCAGTGTACTGCAGGAATCAAGTGTTTAATGTACAGTAGGAATCAAGTGTTCAATGTACAGTGGGAATCAAGTGTTCAATGTACTGAAGAAATCAAGTGTTCAATGTGCTGAAGGAATCAAGTATCCAATGCACTGAAGGAATCAAGTGTTCAATGTACTGCAGGAATCAAGTATCCAATGTGCTGAAGGAATCAAGTGTTCAATGTACGGTGGGAATCAAGTGTTCAATGTGCTGAAGAAATCAAGTGTTCAATGTACTGAAGGAATCAAATATCCAATGCACTGAAGGAATCAAGTGTTCAATGTACTGCAGGAATCAATTGTTCAATGTGCTGAAGGAATCAAGTGTTCAATGTACTGAAGGAATCAAGTATCCAATGCACTGAAGGAATCAAGTTTTCAGTGTACTGAAGGAATCAAGTGTTCAGTGTACTGAAGGAATCAAGTGTTCAGTGTACTGAAGGAATCAAGTGTTCAGTGTACTGAAGGAATCAAGTATCCAATGCACTGAAGGAATCAAGTGTTCATTGTACTGAAGGAATCAAGTGTTCAATGTACTGAAGGAATCAAGTATCCAATGCACTGAAGGAATCAAGTGTTCAATGTACTGCAGGAATCAAGTGTTCAGTGTACTGCAGGAATCAAGTGTTTAATGTACAGTTTGAATCAAGTGTTCAATGTACAGTGGGAATCAAGTGTTCAATGTACTGCAGGAATCAAGTGTTCAGTGTACTGCAGGAATCAAGTGTTTAATGTACAGTAGGAATCAAGTGTTCAATGTACAGTGGGAATCAAGTGTTCAATGTACTGAAGAAATCAAGTGTTCAATGTGCTGAAGGAATCAAGTATCCAATGCACTGAAGGAATCAAGTGTTCAATGTACTGCAGGAATCAAGTATCCAATGTGCTGAAGGAATCAAGTGTTCAATGTACAGTGGGAATCAAGTGTTCAATGTGCTGAAGAAATCAAGTGTTCAATGTACTGAAGGAATCAAAATTCCAATGCACTGAAGGAATCAAGTGTTCAATGTACTGCAGGAATCAATTGTTCAATGTGCTGAAGGAATCAAGTGTTCAATGTACTGAAGGAATCAAGTATCCAATGCACTGAAGGAATCAAGTTTTCAGTGTACTGAAGGAATCAAGTGTTCAGTGTACTGAAGGAATCAAGTGTTCAGTGTACTGAAGGAATCAAGTGTTCAGTGTACTGAAGGAATCAAGTGTTCAGTGTACTGAAGGAATCAAGTATCCAATGTACTGAAGGAATCAAGTCTCCAATGTACTGAAGGAATCAAGTATCCAATGTACTGAAGGAATCAAGTGTTCAGTGTACTGAAGGAATCAAGTGTTCAGTGTACTGAAGGAATCAAGTATCCAATGCACTGAAGGAATCAAGTATCCAATGTACTGAAGGAATCAAGTGTTCAGTGTACTGAAGGAATCAAGTGTCCAATGTGCTCAAGGAATCAAGTGTTCATTTTACTGCAGGAACCAAGTGTTCAATGTACTGCAGGAATCAAGTGTTCAGTGTACTGAAGGAATCAAGTGTTCAATGTACTGCAGGAATCAAGTGTCCAATGTGCTGAAGGAATCAAGTGTTCAATGTACTGCAGGAATCAAGTGTTCAGTGTACTGCAGGAATCAAGTGTTTAATGTACAGTAGGAATCAAGTGTTCAATGTACAGTGGGAATCAAGTGTTCAATGTGCTGAAGGAATCAAGTGTTCAATGTACTGAAGGAATCAAGTATTCAATGCACTGAAGGAATCAAGTGTTCAATGTACTGCAGGAATCAAGTATCCAATGTGCTGAAGGAATCAAGTGTTCAATGTACAGTGGGAATCAAGTGTTCAATGTGCTGAAGGAATCAAGTGTTCAATGTACTGAAGGAATCAAGTGTTCAGTGTACTGAAGGAATCAAGTGTTCAATGTACTGCAGGAATCAACTGTTCAATGTACTGAAGGAATCAAGTGTTCAATGTACTGAAGGAATCAAGTGTCCAATGTACTGAAGGAATCAAGTATCCAATGTACTGAAGGAATCAAGTGTTCAGTGTACTGAAGGAATCAAGTGTTCAGTGTACTGAAGGAATCAAGTGTTCAGTGTACTGAAGGAATCAAGTATCCAGTGCACTGAAGGAATCAAGTATCCAATGTACTGAAGGAATCAAGTGTTCAGTGTACTGAAGGAATCAAGTGTCCAATGTGCTGAAGGAATCAAGTGTTCAATGCACTGCAGGAATCAAGTGTTCAGTGTACTGAAGGAGTCAAGTGTTCAATGTGCTGAAGGAATCAAGTGTTCAATGTACTGAAAGAATCAAGTGTTCAATGTACTGAAGAAATCAAGTGTTCAATGTGCTGAAGGAATCAAGCATCCAATGTACTGAAGGAATCAAGAATCCAATGCACTGAGGGAATCAAGTGTTCAATGTTCTGCAGGAATCAAGTGTCCAATGTACTGAAGGAATCAAGTGTTCAATGTACTGAAGGAATCAAGTGTTCAGTGTACTGAAGGAATGAAGTGTTCAGTGCACTGAAGGAATCAAGTATCCAATGTACTGCAGGAATCAAGTGTTCAGCGTACTGAAGGAATCAAGTGTTCAATGTGCTGAAGGAATCAAGTGTTCAATGTACTGCAGGAATCAAGTGTCCAATGTGCTGAAAAAAATCACTTGTTCAATGTGCTGAAGGAATCAAGTATCCAATGCACTGAAGGAATCAAGTGTTCAATGTACTGAAGGAATCAAGTGTTCAATGTGCTGAAGGAATCAAGTATCCAATGTACTGAAGGAATCAAGCATCCAATGCACTGAAGGAATCAAGTGTTCAATGTACTGCAGGAATCAAGTGTCCAATGTGCTGAAGGAATCAAGTGTTCAGTGTACTGAAGGAATCAAGTGTTCAATGTACTGAAGGAATCAAGTGTTCAATGTACTGAAGGAATCAAGTGTCCAATGCACTGAAGGAATCAAGTGTCCAATGTGCTGAAGGAATCAAGTGTTCAATGTACTGAAGGAATCAAGTATCCAATGCACTGAAGGAATCAAGTGTTCATTGTACTGAAGGAATCAAGTGTTCAATGTACTGAAGGAATCAAGTATCCAATGCACTGAAGGAATCAAGTGTTCAATGTACTGCAGGAATCAAGTGTTCAGTGTACTGCAGGAATCAAGTGTTTAATGTACAGTTTGAATCAAGTGTTCAATGTACAGTGGGAATCAAGTGTTCAATGTACTGCAGGAATCAAGTGTTCAGTGAACTGCAGGAATCAAGTGTTTAATGTACAGTAGGAATCAAGTGTTCAATGTACAGTGGGAATCAAGTGTTCAATGTACTGAAGAAATCAAGTGTTCAATGTGCTGAAGGAATCAAGTGTCCAATGCACTGAAGGAATCAAGTGTTCAATGTACTGCAGGAATCAAGTATCCAATGTGCTGAAGGAATCAAGTGTTCAATGTACAGTGGGAATCAAGTGTTCAATGTGCTGAAGAAATCAAGTGTTCAATGTACTGAAGGAATCAAGTATCCAATGCACTGAAGGAATCAAGTGTTCAATGTACTGCAGGAATCAATTGTTCAATGTGCTGAAGGAATCAAGTGTTCAATGTACTGAAGGAATCAAGTATCCAATGCACTGAAGGAATCAAGTTTTCAATGTACTGCAGGAATCAAGTGTTCAATGTGCTGAAGGAATCAAGTGTTCAATGTACTGAAGGAATCAAGTATCCAATGCACTGAAGGAATCAAGTTTTCAGTGTACTGAAGGAATCAAGTGTTCAGTGTACTGAAGGAATCAAGTGTTCAGTGTACTGAAGGAATCAAGTGTTCAGTGTACTGAAGGAATCAAGTATCGAATGCACTGAAGGAATCAAGTGTTCATTGTACTGAAGGAATCAAGTGTTCAATGTACTGAAGGAATCAAGTATCCAATGCACTGAAGGAATCAAGTGTTCAATGTACTGCAGGAATCAAGTGTTCAGTGTACTGCAGGAATCAAGTGTTTAATGTACAGTTTGAATCAAGTGTTCAATGTACAGTGGGAATCAAGTGTTCAATGTACTGCAGGAATCAAGTGTTCAGTGTACTGCAGGAATCAAGTGTTTAATGTACAGTAGGAATCAAGTGTTCAATGTACAGTGGGAGTCAAGTGTTCAATGTACTGAAGAAATCAAGTGTTCAATGTGCTGAAGGAATCAAGTATCCAATGCACTGAAGGAATCAAGTGTTCAATGTACTGCAGGAATCAAGTATCCAATGTGCTGAAGGAATCAAGTGTTCAATGTACAGTGGGAATCAAGTGTTCAATGTGCTGAAGAAATCAAGTGTTCAATGTACTGAAGGAATCAAATATCCAATGCACTGAAGGAATCAAGTGTTCAATGTACTGCAGGAATCAATTGTTCAATGTGCTGAAGGAATCAAGTGTTCAATGTACTGAAGGAATCAAGTATCCAATGCACTGAAGGAATCAAGTTTTCAGTGTACTGAAGGAATCAAGTGTTCAGTGTACTGAAGGAATCAAGTGTTCAGTGTACTGAAGGAATCAAGTGTTCAGTGTACTGAAGGAATCAAGTGTTCAGTGTACTGAAGGAATCAAGTATCCAATGTACTGAAGGAATCAAGTCTCCAATGTACTGCAGGAATCAAGTATCCAATGTACTGAAGGAATCAAGTGTTCAGTGTACTGAAGGAATCAAGTGTTCAGTGTACTGAAGGAATCAAGTATCCAATGCACTGAAGGAATCAAGTATCCAATGTACTGAAGGAATCAAGTGTTCAGTGTACTGAAGGAATCAAGTGTCCAATGTGCTCAAGGAATCAAGTGTTCATTTTACTGCAGGAACCAAGTGTTCAATGTACTGCAGGAATCAAGTGTTCAGTGTACTGAAGGAATCAAGTGTTCAATGTACTGCAGGAATCAAGTGTCCAATGTGCTGAAGGAATCAAGTGTTCAATGTACTGCAGGAATCAAGTGTTCAGTGTACTGCAGGAATCAAGTGTTTAATGTACAGTGGGAATCAAGTGTTCAATGTACAGTGGGAATCAAGTGTTCAATGTGCTGAAGGAATCAAGTGTTCAATGTGCTGAAGGAATCAAGTATCCAATGCACTGAAGGAATCAAGTGTTCAATGTACTGCAGGAATCAAGTATCCAATGTGCTGAAGGAATCAAGTGTTCAATGTACAGTGGGAATCAAGTGTTCAATGTGCTGAAGGAATCAAGTGTTCAATGTACTGAAGGAATCAAGTGTTCAGTGTACTGAAGGAATCAAGTGTTCAATGTACTGCAGGAATCAACTGTTCAATGTACTGAAGGAATCAAGTGTTCAATGTACTGAAGGAATCAAGTGTCCAATGTACTGAAGGAATCAAGTGTCCAATGTACTGAAGGAATCAAGTGTTCAGTGTACTGAAGGAATCAAGTGTTCAGTGTACTGAAGGAATCAAGTGTTCAGTGTACTGAAGGAATCAAGTATCCAGTGCACTGAAGGAATCAAGTATCCAATGTACTGAAGGAATCAAGTGTTCAGTGTACTGAAGGAATCAAGTGTCCAATGTGCTGAAGGAATCAAGTGTTCAATGCACTGAAGGAATCAAGTGTTCAGTGTACTGAAGGAGTCAAGTGTTCAATGTGCTGAAGGAATCAAGTGTTCAATGTACTGAAAGAATCAAGTGTTCAATGTACTGAAGAAATCAAGTGTTCAATGTGCTGAAGGAATCAAGCATCCAATGTACTGAAGGAATCAAGAATCCAATGCACTGAGGGAATCAAGTGTTCAATGTTCTGCAGGAATCAAGTGTCCAATGTACTGAAGGAATCAAGTGTTCAATGTACTGAAGGAATCAAGTGTTCAGTGTACTGAAGGAATGAAGTGTTCAGTGCACTGAAGGAATCAAGTATTCAATGTACTGCAGGAATCAAGTGTTCAGCGTACTGAAGGAATCAAGTGTTCAATGTACTGCAGGAATCAAGTGTCCAATGTGCTGAAGGAATCAAGTGTTCAGTGTACTGAAGGAATCAAGTGTTCAATGTACTGAAGGAATCAAGTGTTCAATGTACTGAAGGAATCAAGTATCCAATGCACTGAAGGAATCAAGTGTCCAATGTGCTGAAGGAATCAAGTGTTCAATGTACTGAAGGAATCAAGTGTCCAATGTGCTCAAGGAATCAAGTGTTCATTTTACTGCAGGAACCAAGTGTTCAATGTACTGCAGGAATCAAGTGTTCAGTGTACTGAAGGAATCAAGTGTTCAATGTACTGCAGGAATCAAGTGTCCAATGTGCTGAAGGAATCAAGTGTTCAATGTACTGCAGGAATCAAGTGTTCAGTGTACTGCAGGAATCAAGTGTTTAATGTACAGTGGGAATCAAGTGTTCAATGTACAGTGGGAATCAAGTGTTCAATGTGCTGAAGGAATCAAGTGTTCAATGTGCTGAAGGAATCAAGTATCCAATGCACTGAAGGAATCAAGTGTTCAATGTACTGCAGGAATCAAGTATCCAATGTGCTGAAGGAATCAAGTGTTCAATGTACAGTGGGAATCAAGTGTTCAATGTGCTGAAGGAATCAAGTGTTCAATGTACTGAAGGAATCAAGTGTTCAGTGTACTGAAGGAATCAAGTGTTCAATGTACTGCAGGAATCAACTGTTCAATGTACTGAAGGAATCAAGTGTTCAATGTACTGAAGGAATCAAGTGTCCAATGTACTGAAGGAATCAAGTGTCCAATGTACTGAAGGAATCAAGTGTTCAGTGTACTGAAGGAATCAAGTGTTCAGTGTACTGAAGGAATCAAGTGTTCAGTGTACTGAAGGAATCAAGTATCCAGTGCACTGAAGGAATCAAGTATCCAATGTACTGAAGGAATCAAGTGTTCAGTGTACTGAAGGAATCAAGTGTCCAATGTGCTGAAGGAATCAAGTGTTCAATGCACTGAAGGAATCAAGTGTTCAGTGTACTGAAGGAGTCAAGTGTTCAATGTGCTGAAGGAATCAAGTGTTCAATGTACTGAAAGAATCAAGTGTTCAATGTACTGAAGAAATCAAGTGTTCAATGTGCTGAAGGAATCAAGCATCCAATGTACTGAAGGAATCAAGAATCCAATGCACTGAGGGAATCAAGTGTTCAATGTTCTGCAGGAATCAAGTGTCCAATGTACTGAAGGAATCAAGTGTTCAATGTACTGAAGGAATCAAGTGTTCAGTGTACTGAAGGAATGAAGTGTTCAGTGCACTGAAGGAATCAAGTATTCAATGTACTGCAGGAATCAAGTGTTCAGCGTACTGAAGGAATCAAGTGTTCAATGTACTGCAGGAATCAAGTGTCCAATGTGCTGAAGGAATCAAGTGTTCAGTGTACTGAAGGAATCAAGTGTTCAATGTACTGAAGGAATCAAGTGTTCAATGTACTGAAGGAATCAAGTATCCAATGCACTGAAGGAATCAAGTGTCCAATGTGCTGAAGGAATCAAGTGTTCAATGTACTGAAGGAATCAAGTATCCAATGCACTGAAGGAATCAAGTGTTCATTGTACTGAAGGAATCAAGTGTTCAATGTACTGAAGGAATCAAGTATCCAATGCACTGAAGGAATCAAGTGTTCAATGTACTGCAGGAATCAAGTGTTCAGTGTACTGCAGGAATCAAGTGTTTAATGTACAGTGGGAATCAAGTGTTCAATGTACAGTGGGAATCAAGTGTTAAATGTACTGCAGGAATCAAGTGTTCAGTGTACTGCAGGAATCAAGTGTTTAATGTACAGTAGGAATCAAGTGTTCAATGTACAGTGGGAATCAAGTGTTCAATGTACTGAAGAAATCAAGTGTTCAATGTGCTGAAGGAATCAAGTGTCCAATGCACTGAAGGAATCAAGTGTTCAATGTACTGCAGGAATCAAGTATCCAATGTGCTGAAGGAATCAAGTGTTCAATGTACAGTGGGAATCAAGTGTTCAATGTGCTGAAGAAATCAAGTGTTCAATGTACTGAAGGAATCAAGTATCCAATGCACTGAAGGAATCAAGTGTTCAATGTACTGCAGGAATCAATTGTTCAATGTGCTGAAGGAATCAAGTGTTCAATGTACTGAAGGAATCAAGTATCCAATGCACTGAAGGAATCAAGTTTTCAGTGTACTGAAGGAATCAAGTGTTCAGTGTACTGAAGGAATCAAGTGTTCAGTGTACTGAAGGAATCAAGTGTTCAGTGTACTGAAGGAATCAAGTGTTCAGTGTACTGAAGGAATCAAGTGTTCAATGTACTGAAGGAATCAAGTGTCCAATGTACTGAAGGAATCAAGTGTCCAATGTACTGAAGGAATCAAGTGTTCAGTGTACTGAAGGAATCAAGTGTTCAGTGTACTGAAGGAATCAAGTGTTCAGTGTACTGAAGGAATCAAGTGTTCAATGTGCTGAAGGAATCAAGTGTTCAATGTACTGAAAGAATCAAGTGTTCAATGTACTGAAGAAATCAAGTGTTCAATGTGCTGAAGGAATCAAGCATCCAATGTACTGAAGGAATCAAGTATCCAATGCACTGAGGGAATCAAGTGTTCAATGTTCTGCAGGAATCAAGTGTCCAATGTACTGAAGGAATCAAGTGTTCAATGTACTGAAGGAATCAAGTGTTCAGTGTACTGAAGGAATGAAGTGTTCAGTGCACTGAAGGAATCAAGTATCCAATGTACTGAAGGAATCAAGTGTTCAGCGTACTGAAGGAATCAAGTGTCCAATGTGCTGAAGGAATCAAGTGTTCAATGTACTGCAGGAATCAAGTGTCCAATGTGCTGAAAAAAATCACTTGTTCAATGTGCTGAAGGAATCAAGTATCCAATGCACTGAAGGAATCAAGTGTTCAATGTACTGAAGGAATCAAGTGTTCAATGTGCTGAAGGAATCAAGTATCCAATGTACTGAAGGAATCAAGCATCCAATGCACTGAAGGAATCAAGTGTTCAATGTACTGCAGGAATCAAGTGTCCAATGTGCTGAAGGAATCAAGTGTTCAGTGTACTGAAGGAATCAAGTGTTCAATGTACTGAAGGAATCAAGTGTTCAATGTACTGAAGGAATCAAGTATCCAATGCACTGAAGGAATGAAGTGTCCAATGTGCTGAAGGAATCAAGTGTTCAATGTACTGAAGGAATCAAGTATCCAATGCACTGAAGGAATCAAGTGTTCATTGTACTGAAGGAATCAAGTGTTCAATGTACTGAAGGAATCAAGTATCCAATGCACTGAAGGAATCAAGTGTTCAATGTACTGCAGGAATCAAGTGTTCAGTGTACTGCAGGAATCAAGTGTTTAATGTACAGTTTGAATCAAGTGTTCAATGTACAGTGGGAATCAAGTGTTCAATGTACTGCAGGAATCAAGTGTTCAGTGTACTGCAGGAATCAAGTGTTTAATGTACAGTAGGAATCAAGTGTTCAATGTACAGTGGGAATCAAGTGTTCAATGTACTGAAGAAATCAAGTGTTCAATGTGCTGAAGGAATCAAGTATCCAATGCACTGAAGGAATCAAGTGTTCAATGTACTGCAGGAATCAAGTATCCAATGTGCTGAAGGAATCAAGTGTTCAATGTACAGTGGGAATCAAGTGTTCAATGTGCTGAAGAAATCAAGTGTTCAATGTACTGAAGGAATCAAGTATCCAATGCACTGAAGGAATCAAGTGTTCAAAGTACTGCAGGAATCAATTGTTCAATGTGCTGAAGGAATCAAGTGTTCAATGTACTGAAGGAATCAAGTATCCAATGCACTGAAGGAATCAAGTGTTCAGTGTACTGAAGGAATCAAGTGTTCAGTGCACTGAAGGAATCAAGTGTTCAGTGTACTGAAGGAATCAAGTGTTCAGTGTACTGAAGGAATCAAGTGTTCAGTGTACTGAAGGAATCAAGTATCCAATGTACTGAAGGAATCAAGTGTCCAATGTACTGCAGGAATCAAGTATCCAATGTACTGAAGGAATCAAGTGTTCAGTGTACTGAAGGAATCAAGTGTTCAGTGTACTGAAGGAATCAAGTATCCAATGCACTGAAGGAATCAAGTATCCAATGTACTGAATGAATCAAGTGTTCAGTGTACTGAAGGAATCAAGTGTCCAATGTGCTGAAGGAATCAAGTGTTCATTGTACTGCAGGAACCAAGTGTTCAATGTACTGCAGGAATCAAGTGTTCAGTGCACTGAAGGAATCAAGTGTTCAATGTACTGCAGGAATCAAGTGTCCAATGTGCTGAAGGAATCAAGTGTTCAATGTACTGCAGGAATCAAGTGTTCAGTGTACTGCAGGAATCAAGTGTTTAATGTACAGTAGGAATCAAGTGTTCAATGTACAGTGGGAATCAAGTGTTCAATGTGCTGAAGGAATCAAGTGTTCAATGTGCTGAAGGAATCAAGTATCCAATGCACTGAAGGAATCAAGTGTTCAATGTACTGCAGGAATCAAGTATCCAATGTGCTGAAGGAATCAAGTGTTCAATGTACAGTGGGAATCAAGTGTTCAATGTGCTGAAGGAATCAAGTGTTCAATGTACTGAAGGAATCAAGTATCCAATGCACTGAAGGAATCAAGTGTTCAATGTACTGCAGGAATCAATTGTTCAATGTGCTGAAGGAATCAAGTGTTCAATGTACTGAAGGAATCAAGTGTCCAATGCACTGAAGGAATCAAGTGTTCAGTGTACTGAAGGAATCAAGTGTTCAGTGTACTGAAGGAATCAAGTGTTCAGTGTACTGAAGGAATCAAGTGTTCAGTGTACTGAAGGAATCAAGTATCCAATGTACTGAAGGAATCAAGTGTCCAATGTACTGAAAGAATCAAGTATCCAATGTACTGAAGGAATCAAGTGTTCAGTGTACTGAAGGAATCAAGTGTTCAGTGTACTGAAGGAATCAAGTATCCAGTGCACTGAAGGAATCAAGTATCCAATGTACTGAAGGAATCAAGTGTTCAGTGTACTGAAGGAATCAAGTGTCCAATGTGCTGAAGGAATCAAGTGTTCATTGTACTGCAGGAACCAAGTGTTCAATGTTCTGCAGGAATCAAGTGTTCAGTGTACTGAAGGAATCAAGTGTTCAGTGTACTGAAGGAATCAAGTGTTTAATGTACAGTAGGAATCAAGTGTTCAATGTACAGTGGGAATCAAGTGTTCAATGTGCTGAAGGAATCAAGTGTTCAATGTGCTGAAGGAATCAAGTATTCAATGCACTGAAGGAATCAAGTGTTCAATGTACTGCAGGAATCAAGTATCCAATGTACTGAAGGAATCAAGTGTTCAATGTACAGTGGGAATCAAGTGTTCAATGTGCTGAAGGAATCAAGTATCCAATGTACTGAAGGAATCAAGTGTCCAATGTACTGAAAGAATCAAGTATCCAATGTACTGAAGGAATCAAGTGTTCAATGTACTGCAGGAATCAATTGTTCAATGTATTGCAGGAATCAATTGTTCAATGTACAGTGGGAATCAAGTGTTCAATGTACTGAAGGAATCAAGCATCCAATGCACTGAAGGAATCAAGTGTTCAATGTACTGCAGGAATCAATTGTTCAATGTGCTGAAGGAATCAAGTGTTCAATGTACTGAAGGAATCAAGTGTCCAATGCACTGAAGGAATCAAGTGTTCAGTGTACTGAAGGAATCAAGTGTTCAGTGTACTGAAGGAATCAAGTGTTCAGTGTACTGAAGGAATCAAGTGTTCAGTGTACTGAAGGAATCAAGTATCCAATGTACTGAAGGAATCAAGTGTCCAATGTACTGAAAGAATCAAGTATCCAATGTACTGAAGGAATCAAGTGTTCAGTGTACTGAAGGAATCAAGTGTTCAGTGTACTGAAGGAATCAAGTATCCAATGCACTGAAGGAATCAAGTATCCAATGTACTGAAGGAATCAAGTGTTCAGTGTACTGAAGGAATCAAGTGTCCAATGTGCTGAAGGAATCAAGTGTTCATTGTACTGCAGGAACCAAGTGTTCAATGTACTGCAGGAATCAAGTGTTCAGTGTACTGAAGGAATCAAGTGTTCAATGTACTGCAGGAATCAATTGTCCAATGTGCTGAAGGAATCAAGTGTTCAATGTACTGCAGGAATCAAGTGTTCAGTGTACTGCAGGAATCAAGTGTTCAATGTACAGTAGGAATCAAGTGTTCAATGTACAGTGGGAATCAAGTGTTCAATGTGCTGAAGAAATCAAGTGTTCAATGTGCTGAAGGAATCAAGTATCCAATGCACTGAAGGAATCAAGTGTTCAATGTACTGCAGGAATCAAGTATCCAATGTGCTGAAGGAATCAAGTGTTCAATGTACAGTGGGAATCAAGTGTTCAATGTGCTGAAGGAATCAAGTGTTCAATGTACTGAAGGAATCAACTATCCAATGCACTGAAGGAATCAAGTGTTCAATGTACTGCAGGAATCAACTGTTCAATTTACTTTAGGAATCAAGTGTTCAATGTACTGAAGGAATCAAGTATCCAATGCACTGAAGGAATCAAGTGTTCAGTGTACTGAAGGAATCAAATGTTCAGTGTACTGAAGGAATCAAGTGTTCAGTGCACTCAAGGAATCAAGTGTTCAGTGTACTGAAGGAATCAAGTGTTCAGTGTACTGAAGGAATCAAGTATCCAATGTACTGAAGGAATCAAGTGTCCAATGTACTGAAGGAATCAAGTATCCAATGTACTGCAGGAATCAAGTTTTCAGTGTACTGAAGGAATCAAGTGTTCAGTGTACTGAAGGAATCAAGTATCCAATGCACTGAAGGAATCAAGTATCCAATGTACTGAAGGAATCAAGTGTTCAATGTACTGAAGGAATCAAGTGTCCAATGTACTGAAGGAATCAAGTGTCCAATGCACTGAAGGAATCAAGTATCCAATGTACTGAAGGAATCAAGTATCCAATGTACTGCAGGAATCAAGTGTTCAATGTACTGCAGGAATCAAGTGTTCAGTGTACTGAAGGAATCAAGTGTTCAATGTGCTGAAGGAATCAAGTGTTCAATGTACTGAAGGAATCAAGTGTTCAATGTACTGAAGAAATCAAGTGTTCAATGTGCTGAAGGAATCAAGTATCCAATGTACTGAAGGAATCAAGTGTCCAATGCACTGAAGGAATCAAGTGTTCAATGTTCTGCAGGAATCAAGTGTTCAATGTACTGAAGGAATCAAGTGTTCAATGTACTGAAGGAATCAAGTGTCCAATGTGCTGAAGGAATCAAGTGTTCAGTGTACTGAAGGAATCAAGTGTTCAATGTACTTAAAAATCAAGTGTTCAATGCACTGAAGGAATCAAGTATCCAATGTACTGAAGGAATCAATTGTTCAATGTACAGTGGGAATCAAGTGTTCAATGTACTGAAGGAATCAAGTATCCAATGCACTGAAGGAATCAAGTGTTCAATGTACTGCAGGAATCAATTGTTCAATGTGCTGAAGGAATCAAGTGTTCAATGTACTGAAGGAATCAAGTGTCCAATGCACTGAAGGAATCAAGTGTTCAGTGTACTGAAGGAATCAAGTGTTCAGTGTACTGAAGGAATCAAGTGTTCAGTGTACTGAAGGAATCAAGTGTTCAGTGTACTGAAGGAATCAAGTATCCAATGTACTGAAGGAATCAAGTGTCCAATGTACTGAAAGAATCAAGTATCCAATGTACTGAAGGAATCAAGTGTTCAGTGTACTGAAGGAATCAAGTGTTCAGTGTACTGAAGGAATCAAGTATCCAATGCACTGAAGGAATCAAGTATCCAATGTACTGAAGGAATCAAGTGTTCAGTGTACTGAAGGAATCAAGTGTCCAATGTGCTGAAGGAATCAAGTGTTCATTGTACTGCAGGAACCAAGTGTTCAATGTACTGCAGGAATCAAGTGTTCAGTGTACTGAAGGAATCAAGTGTTCAATGTACTGCAGGAATCAATTGTCCAATGTGCTGAAGGAATCAAGTGTTCAATGTACTGCAGGAATCAAGTGTTCAGTGTACTGCAGGAATCAAGTGTTCAATGTACAGTAGGAATCAAGTGTTCAATGTACAGTGGGAATCAAGTGTTCAATGTGCTGAAGAAATCAAGTGTTCAATGTGCTGAAGGAATCAAGTATCCAATGCACTGAAGGAATCAAGTGTTCAATGTACTGCAGGAATCAAGTATCCAATGTGCTGAAGGAATCAAGTGTTCAATGTACAGTGGGAATCAAGTGTTCAATGTGCTGAAGGAATCAAGTGTTCAATGTACTGAAGGAATCAACTATCCAATGCACTGAAGGAATCAAGTGTTCAATGTACTGCAGGAATCAACTGTTCAATGTACTTTAGGAATCAAGTGTTCAATGTACTGAAGGAATCAAGTATCCAATGCACTGAAGGAATCAAGTGTTCAGTGTACTGAAGGAATCAAATGTTCAGTGTACTGAAGGAATCAAGTGTTCAGTGCACTCAAGGAATCAAGTGTTCAGTGTACTGAAGGAATCAAGTGTTCAGTGTACTGAAGGAATCAAGTATCCAATGTACTGAAGGAATCAAGTGTCCAATGTACTGAAGGAATCAAGTGTCCAATGTACTGCAGGAATCAAGTTTTCAGTGTACTGAAGGAATCAAGTGTTCAGTGTACTGAAGGAATCAAGTATCCAATGCACTGAAGGAATCAAGTATCCAATGTACTGAAGGAATCAAGTGTTCAATGTACTGAAGGAATCAAGTGTCCAATGTACTGAAGGAATCAAGTGTCCAATGCACTGAAGGAATCAAGTATCCAATGTACTGAAGGAATCAAGTATCCAATGTACTGCAGGAATCAAGTGTTCAATGTACTGCAGGAATCAAGTGTTCAGTGTACTGAAGGAATCAAGTGTTCAATGTGCTGAAGGAATCAAGTGTTCAATGTACTGAAGGAATCAAGTGTTCAATGTACTGAAGAAATCAAGTGTTCAATGTGCTGAAGGAATCAAGTATCCAATGTACTGAAGGAATCAAGTGTCCAATGCACTGAAGGAATCAAGTGTTCAATGTTCTGCAGGAATCAAGTGTTCAATGTACTGAAGGAATCAAGTGTTCAATGTACTGAAGGAATCAAGTGTCCAATGTGCTGAAGGAATCAAGTGTTCAGTGTACTGAAGGAATCAAGTGTTCAATGTACTTATGAAATCAAGTGTTCAATGCACTGAAGGAATCAAGTATCCAATGTACTGAAGGAATCAAGTGTTCAGTGTACTGAAGGAATCAAGTGTCCAATGTGCTGAAGGAATCAAGTGTTCAATGTACTGCAGGAATCAAGTGTCCAATGTGCTGAAGGAATCAAGTGTTCAATGTGCTGAAGGAATCAAGTGTTTAATGTGCTGAAGGAATCAAGTATCCAATGCACTGAAGGAATCAAGTGTTCAATGTACTGAAGGAATCAAGTGTTCAATGTACTGAAGGAATCAAGTATCCAATGCACTGAAGGAATCAAGTGTTCAATGCACTGAAGGAATCACGTGTTTAGTGTACTGAAGGAATCAAGTGTTCAGTGTACTGAAGGAATCAAGTATCCAATGTACTGAAGGAATCAAGTGTCCAATGTACTGAAAGAATCAAGTATCCAATGTACTGAAGGAATCAAGTGTTCAGTGTACTGAAGGAATCAAGTGTTCAGTGTACTGAAGGAATCAAGTATCCAATGCACTGAAGGAATCAAGTATCCAATGTACTGAAGGAATCAAGTGTTCAGTGTACTGAAGGAATCAAGTGTCCAATGTGCTGAAGGAATCAAGTGTTCATTGTACTGCAGGAACCAAGTGTTCAATGTACTGCAGGAATCAAGTGTTCAGTGTACTGAAGGAATCAAGTGTTCAATGTACTGCAGGAATCAATTGTCCAATGTGCTGAAGGAATCAAGTGTTCAATGTACTGCAGGAATCAAGTGTTCAGTGTACTGCAGGAATCAAGTGTTCAATGTACAGTAGGAATCAAGTGTTCAATGTACAGTGGGAATCAAGTGTTCAATGTGCTGAAGAAATCAAGTGTTCAATGTGCTGAAGGAATCAAGTATCCAATGCACTGAAGGAATCAAGTGTTCAATGTACTGCAGGAATCAAGTATCCAATGTGCTGAAGGAATCAAGTGTTCAATGTACAGTGGGAATCAAGTGTTCAATGTGCTGAAGGAATCAAGTGTTCAATGTACTGAAGGAATCAACTATCCAATGCACTGAAGGAATCAAGTGTTCAATGTACTGCAGGAATCAACTGTTCAATGTACTTTAGGAATCAAGTGTTCAATGTACTGAAGGAATCAAGTATCCAATGCACTGAAGGAATCAAGTGTTCAGTGTACTGAAGGAATCAAATGTTCAGTGTACTGAAGGAATCAAGTGTTCAGTGCACTCAAGGAATCAAGTGTTCAGTGTACTGAAGGAATCAAGTGTTCAGTGTACTGAAGGAATCAAGTATCCAATGTACTGAAGGAATCAAGTGTCCAATGTACTGAAGGAATCAAGTATCCAATGTACTGCAGGAATCAAGTTTTCAGTGTACTGAAGGAATCAAGTGTTCAGTGTACTGAAGGAATCAAGTATCCAATGCACTGAAGGAATCAAGTATCCAATGTACTGAAGGAATCAAGTGTTCAATGTACTGAAGGAATCAAGTGTCCAATGTACTGAAGGAATCAAGTGTCCAATGCACTGAAGGAATCAAGTATCCAATGTACTGAAGGAATCAAGTATCCAATGTACTGCAGGAATCAAGTGTTCAATGTACTGCAGGAATCAAGTGTTCAGTGTACTGAAGGAATCAAGTGTTCAATGTGCTGAAGGAATCAAGTGTTCAATGTACTGAAGGAATCAAGTGTTCAATGTACTGAAGAAATCAAGTGTTCAATGTGCTGAAGGAATCAAGTATCCAATGTACTGAAGGAATCAAGTGTCCAATGCACTGAAGGAATCAAGTGTTCAATGTTCTGCAGGAATCAAGTGTTCAATGTACTGAAGGAATCAAGTGTTCAATGTACTGAAGGAATCAAGTGTCCAATGTGCTGAAGGAATCAAGTGTTCAGTGTACTGAAGGAATCAAGTGTTCAATGTACTTATGAAATCAAGTGTTCAATGCACTGAAGGAATCAAGTATCCAATGTACTGAAGGAATCAAGTGTTCAGTGTACTGAAGGAATCAAGTGTCCAATGTGCTGAAGGAATCAAGTGTTCAATGTACTGCAGGAATCAAGTGTCCAATGTGCTGAAGGAATCAAGTGTTCAATGTGCTGAAGGAATCAAGTGTTTAATGTGCTGAAGGAATCAAGTATCCAATGCACTGAAGGAATCAAGTGTTCAATGTACTGAAGGAATCAAGTGTTCAATGTACTGAAGGAATCAAGTATCCAATGCACTGAAGGAATCAAGTGTTCAATGCACTGAAGGAATCACGTGTTTAGTGTACTGAAGGAATCAAGTGTTCAGTGTACTGAAGGAATCAAGTATCCAATGCACTGAAGGAATCAAGTATCCAATGTACTGAAGGAATCAAGTGTTCAGTGTACTGAAGTAATCAAGTGTCCAATGTGCTGAAGGAATCAAGTGTTCAATGTACTGCAGGAATCAAGTGTTCAGTGTACTGAAGGAATCAAGTGTTCAGTGTACTGAAGGAATCAAGTATCCAATGCACTGAAGGAATCAAGTATCCAATGTACTGAAGGAATCAAGTGTTCAGTGTACTGAAGGAATCAAGTGTCCAATGTGCTGAAGGAATCAAGTGTTCAGTGTACTGAAGGAATCAAGTATCCAGTGTACTGAAGGAATCAAGTATCCAATGCACTGAAGGAATCAAGTGTTCAGTGTACTGAAGGAATCAAGTATCCAGTGCACTGAAGGAATCAAGTATCCAATGTACTGCAGGAATCAAGTGTTCAATGTACTGCAGGAATCAAGTGTTCAGTGTACTGAAGGAATCAAGTGTTCAATGTGCTGAAGGAATCAAGTGTTCAATGTACTGAAGGAATCAAGTGTTCAATGTACTGAAGAAATCAAGTGTTCAATGTGCTGAAGGAATCAAGTATCCAATGTACTGAAGGAATCAAGTGTCCAATGCACTGAAGGAATCAAGTGTTCAATGTTCTGCAGGAATCAAGTGTTCAATGTACTGAAGGAATCAAGTGTTCAATGTACTGAAGGAATCAAGTGTCCAATGTGCTGAAGGAATCAAGTGTTCAGTGTACTGAAGGAATCAAGTGTTCAATGTACTTATGAAATCAAGTGTTCAATACACTGAAGGAATCAAGTATCCAATGTACTGAAGGAATCAAGTGTTCAGTGTACTGAAGGAATCAAGTGTTCAATGTACTGCAGGAATCAACTGTTCAATGTACTTTAGGAATCAAGTGTTCAATGTACTGAAGGAATCAAGTATCCAATGCACTGAAGGAATCAAGTGTTCAGTGTACTGAAGGAATCAAATGTTCAGTGTACTGAAGGAATCAAGTGTTCAGTGCACTCAAGGAATCAAGTGTTCAGTGTACTGAAGGAATCAAGTGTTCAGTGTACTGAAGGAATCAAGTATCCAATGTACTGAAGGAATCAAGTATCCAATGTACTGAAGGAATCAAGTATCCAATGTACTGCAGGAATCAAGTTTTCAGTGTACTGAAGGAATCAAGTGTTCAGTGTACTGAAGGAATCAAGTATCCAATGCACTGAAGGAATCAAGTATCCAATGTACTGAAGGAATCAAGTGTTCAGTGTACTGAAGGAATCAAGTGTCCAATGTACTGAAGGAATCAAGTGTCCAATGCACTGAAGGAATCAAGTATCCAATGTACTGAAGGAATCAAGTATCCAATGTACTGCAGGAATCAAGTGTTCAATGTACTGCAGGAATCAAGTGTTCAGTGTACTGAAGGAATCAAGTGTTCAATGTGCTGAAGGAATCAAGTGTTCAATGTACTGAAGGAATCAAGTGTTCAATGTACTGAAGAAATCAAGTGTTCAATGTGCTGAAGGAATCAAGTATCCAATGTACTGAAGGAATCAAGTGTCCAATGCACTGAAGGAATCAAGTGTTCAATGTTCTGCAGGAATCAAGTGTTCAATGTACTGAAGGAATCAAGTGTTCAATGTACTGAAGGAATCAAGTGTCCAATGTGCTGAAGGAATCAAGTGTTCAGTGTACTGAAGGAATCAAGTGTTCAATGTACTTATGAAATCAAGTGTTCAATGCACTGAAGGAATCAAGTATCCAATGTACTGAAGGAATCAAGTGTTCAGTGTACTGAAGGAATCAAGTGTCCAATGTGCTGAAGGAATCAAGTGTTCAATGTACTGCAGGAATCAAGTGTCCAATGTGCTGAAGGAATCAAGTGTTCAATGTGCTGAAGGAATCAAGTGTTTAATGTGCTGAAGGAATCAAGTATCCAATGCACTGAAGGAATCAAGTGTTCAATGTACTGAAGGAATCAAGTGTTCAATGTACTGAAGGAATCAAGTATCCAATGCACTGAAGGAATCAAGTGTTCAATGCACTGAAGGAATCACGTGTTTAGTGTACTGAAGGAATCAAGTGTTCAGTGTACTGAAGGAATCAAGTATCCAATGCACTGAAGGAATCAAGTATCCAATGTACTGAAGGAATCAAGTGTTCAGTGTACTGAAGTAATCAAGTGTCCAATGTGCTGAAGGAATCAAGTGTTCAATGTACTGCAGGAATCAAGTGTTCAGTGTACTGAAGGAATCAAGTGTTCAGTGTACTGAAGGAATCAAGTATCCAATGCACTGAAGGAATCAAGTATCCAATGTACTGAAGGAATCAAGTGTTCAGTGTACTGAAGGAATCAAGTGTCCAATGTGCTGAAGGAATCAAGTGTTCAGTGTACTGAAGGAATCAAGTGTTCAGTGTACTGAAGGAATCAAGTATCCAATGCACTGAAGGAATCAAGTGTTCAGTGTACTGAAGGAATCAAGTATCCAATGCACTGAAGGAATCAAGTATCCAATGTACTGCAGGAATCAAGTGTTCAATGTACTGCAGGAATCAAGTGTTCAGTGTACTGAAGGAATCAAGTGTTCAATGTGCTGAAGGAATCAAGTGTTCAATGTACTGAAGGAATCAAGTGTTCAATGTACTGAAGAAATCAAGTGTTCAATGTGCTGAAGGAATCAAGTATCCAATGTACTGAAGGAATCAAGTGTCCAATGCACTGAAGGAATCAAGTGTTCAATGTTCTGCAGGAATCAAGTGTTCAATGTACTGAAGGAATCAAGTGTTCAATGTACTGAAGGAATCAAGTGTCCAATGTGCTGAAGGAATCAAGTGTTCAGTGTACTGAAGGAATCAAGTGTTCAATGTACTTATGAAATCAAGTGTTCAATACACTGAAGGAATCAAGTATCCAATGTACTGAAGGAATCAAGTGTTCAGTGTCCTGAAGGAATCAAGTGTCCAATGTGCTGAAGGAATCAAGTGTTCAATGTACTGCAGGAATCAAGTGTCCAATGTGCTGAAGGAATCAAGTGTTTAATGTGCTGAAGGAATCAAGTATCCAATGTACTGAAGGAATCAAGTGTTCAATGTACTGAAGGAATCAAGTGTTCAATGTGCTGAAGGAATCAAGTATCCAATGTACTGAAGGAATCAAGTATCCAATGCACTGAAGGAATCAAGTGTTCAATGTACTGCAGGAATCAAGTGTCCAATGTGCTGAAGGAATCAAGTGTTCAGTGTACTGAAGGAATCAAGTATGCAATCCACTGAAGGAATCAAGTGTTCAATGTACTGAAGGAATCAAGTGTTCAATGTACTGAAGGAATCAAGTGTCCAATGTGCTGAAGGAATCAAGTGTTCAGTGTACTGAAGGAATCAAGTGTTCAATGTACTTATGAAATCAAGTGTTCAATGTGCTGAAGGAATCAAGTATCCAATGTACTGAAGGAATCAAGTATCCAATGCACTGAAGGAATCAAGTGTTCAATGTACTGCAGGAATCAAGTGTCCAATGTGCTGAAGGAATCAAGTGTTCAATGTGCTGACGGAATCAAGTGTTTAATGTGCTGAAGGAATCAAGTATCCAATGCACTGAAGGAATCAAGTGTTCAATGTACTGAAGGAATCAAGTGTTCAATGTACTGAAGGAATCAAGTATCCAATGCACTGAAGGAATCAAGTGTTCAATGCACTGAAAGAATCAAGTGTTTAGTGTACTGAAGGAATCAAGTGTTCAGTGTACTGAAGGAATCAAGTATCCAATGCACTGAAGGAATCAAGTGTCCAATGTACTGAAGGAATCAAGTGTTCAGTGTACTGAAGGAATCAAGTGTCCAATGTGCTGAAGGAATCAAGTGTTCAATGTACTGCAGGAATCAAGTGTTCAGTGTACTGAAGGAATCAAGTGTTCAATGTGCTGAAGGAATCAAGTGTTCAATGTACTGAAGGAATCAAGTGTTCAATGTGCTGAAGAAATCAAGTGTTCAATGTGCTGAAGGAATCAAGTATCCAATGCACTGAAGGAATCAAGTGTTCAATGTACTGAAGGAATTAAGTGTCCAATGTGCTGAAGGAATCAAGTGTTCAGTGTACTGAAGGAATCAAGTGTCCAATGTGCTGAAGGAATCAAGTGTTCAATGTACTGCAGGAATCAAGTGTTCAGTGTACTGAAGGAATCAAGTGTTCAGTGTACTGAAGGAATCAAGTATCCAATGCACTGAAGGAATCAAGTATCCAATGTACTGAAGGAATCAAGTGTTCAGTGTACTGAAGGAATCAAGTGTCCAATGTGCTGAAGGAATCAAGTGTTCAGTGTACTGAAGGAATCAAGTGTTCAGTGTACTGAAGGAATCAAGTATCCAATGCACTGAAGGAATCAAGTGTTCAGTGTACTGAAGGAATCAAGTATCCAGTGCACTGAAGGAATCAAGTATCCAATGTACTGCAGGAATCAAGTGTTCAATGTACTGCAGGAATCAAGTGTTCAGTGTACTGAAGGAATCAAGTGTTCAATGTGCTGAAGGAATCAAGTGTTCAATGTACTGAAGGAATCAAGTGTTCAATGTACTGAAGAAATCAAGTGTTCAATGTGCTGAAGGAATCAAGTATCCAATGTACTGAAGGAATCAAGTGTCCAATGCACTGAAGGAATCAAGTGTTCAATGTTCTGCAGGAATCAAGTGTTCAATGTACTGAAGGAATCAAGTGTTCAATGTACTGAAGGAATCAAGTGTCCAATGTGCTGAAGGAATCAAGTGTTCAGTGTACTGAAGGAATCAAGTGTTCAATGTACTTATGAAATCAAGTGTTCAATACACTGAAGGAATCAAGTATCCAATGTACTGAAGGAATCAAGTGTTCAGTGTACTGAAGGAATCAAGTGTCCAATGTGCTGAAGGAATCAAGTGTTCAATGTACTGCAGGAATCAAGTGTCCAATGTGCTGAAGGAATCAAGTGTTTAATGTGCTGAAGGAATCAAGTATCCAATCTACTGAAGGAATCAAGTGTTCAATGTACTGAAGGAATCAAGTGTTCAATGTGCTGAAGGAATCAAGTATCCAATGTACTGAAGGAATCAAGTATCCAATGCACTGAAGGAATCAAGTGTTCAATGTACTGCAGGAATCAAGTGTCCAATGTGCTGAAGGAATCAAGTGTTCAATGTACTGAAGGAATCAAGTATGAATCCACTGAAGGAATCAAGTGTTCAATGTACTGAAGGAATCAAGTGTTCAATGTACTGAAGGAATCAAGTGTCCAATGTGCTGAAGGAATCAAGTGTTCAGTGTACTGAAGGAATCAAGTGTTCAATGTACTTATGAAATCAAGTGTTCAATGTGCTGAAGGAATCAAGTATCCAATGTACTGAAGGAATCAAGTATCCAATGCACTGAAGGAATCAAGTGTTCAATGTACTGCAGGAATCAAGTGTCCAATGTGCTGAAGGAATCAAGTGTTCAATGTGCTGACGGAATCAAGTGTTTAATGTGCTGAAGGAATCAAGTATCCAATGCACTGAAGGAATCAAGTGTTCAATGTACTGAAGGAATCAAGTGTTCAATGTACTGAAGGAATCAAGTATCCAATGCACTGAAGGAATCAAGTGTTCAATGCACTGAAGGAATCAAGTGTTTAGTGTACTGAAGGAATCAAGTGTTCAGTGTACTGAAGGAATCAAGTATCCAATGCACTGAAGGAATCAAGTGTCCAATGTACTGAAGGAATCAAGTGTTCAGTGTACTGAAGGAATCAAGTGTCCAATGTGCTGAAGGAATCAAGTGTTCAATGTACTGCAGGAATCAAGTGTTCAGTGTACTGAAGGAATCAAGTGTTCAATGTGCTGAAGGAATCAAGTGTTCAATGTACTGAAGGAATCAAGTGTTCAATGTGCTGAAGAAATCAAGTGTTCAATGTGCTGAAGGAATCAAGTATCCAATGCACTGAAGGAATCAAGTGTTCAATGTACTGAAGGAATCAAGTGTCCAATGTGCTGAAGGAATCAAGTGTTCAGTGTACTGAAGGAATCAAGTGTCCAATGTGCTGAAGGAATCAAGTGTTCAATGTGCTGATGGAATCAAGTATCCAATGTACTGAAGGAATCAAGTGTTCAATGTACTGAAGGAATCAAGTGTTCAATGTGCTGAAGGTATCAAGTATCCAATGTACTGAAGGAATCAAGTATCCAATGCACTGAAGGAATCAAGTGTTCAATGTACTGCAGGAATCAAGTGTCCAATGTGCTGAAGGAATCAAGTGTTCAATGTACTGAAGGAATCAAGTATGCAATCCACTGAAGGAATCAAGTGTTCAATGTACTGAAGGAATCAAGTGTTCAATGTACTGAAGGAATCAAGTGTCCAATGTGCTGAAGGAATCAAGTGTTCAGTGTACTGAAGGAATCAAGTGTTCAATGTACTTATGAAATCAAGTGTTCAATGTGCTGAAGGAATCAAGTATCCAATGTACTGAAGGAATCAAGTATCCAATGCACTGAAGGAATCAAGTGTTCAATGTACTGCAGGAATTAAGTGTCCAATGTGCTGAAGGAATCAAGTGTTCAATGTGCTGAAGGAATCAAGTGTTTAATGTGCTGAAGGAATCAAGTATCCAATGCACTTATGAAATCAAGTGTTCAATGTGCTGAAGGAATCAAGTATCCAATGTACTGAAGGAATCAAGTATCCAATGCACTGAAGCAATCAAGTGTTCAATGTACTGCAGGAATCAAGTGTCCAATGTGCTGAAGGAATCAAGTGTTCAATGTGCTGACGGAATCAAGTGTTTAATGTGCTGAAGGAATCAAGTATCCAATGCACTGAAGGAATCAAGTGTTCAATGTACTGAAGGAATCAAGTGTTCAATGTACTGAAGGAATCAAGTATCCAATGCACTGAAGGAATCAAGTGTTCAATGCACTGAAGGAATCAAGTGTTTAGTGTACTGAAGGAATCAAGTGTTCAGTGTACTGAAGGAATCAAGTATCCAATGCACTGAAGGAATCAAGTGTCCAATGTACTGAAGGAATCAAGTGTTCAGTGTACTGAAGGAATCAAGTGTCCAATGTGCTGAAGGAATCAAGTGTTCAATGTACTGCAGGAATCAAGTGTTCAGTGTACTGAAGGAATCAAGTGTTCAATGTGCTGAAGGAATCAAGTGTTCAATGTACTGAAGGAATCAAGTGTTCAATGTGCTGAAGAAATCAAGTGTTCAATGTGCTGAAGGAATCAAGTATCCAATGCACTGAAGGAATCAAGTGTTCAATGTACTGAAGGAATTAAGTGTCCAATGTGCTGAAGGAATCAAGTGTTCAGTGTACTGAAGGAATCAAGTGTCCAATGTGCTGAAGGAATCAAGTGTTCAATGTACTGCAGGAATCAAGTGTTCAGTGTACTGAAGGAATCAAGTGTTCAGTGTACTGAAGGAATCAAGTATCCAATGCACTGAAGGAATCAAGTATCCAATGTACTGAAGGAATCAAGTGTTCAGTGTACTGAAGGAATCAAGTGTCCAATGTGCTGAAGGAATCAAGTGTTCAGTGTACTGAAGGAATCAAGTGTTCAGTGTACTGAAGGAATCAAGTATCCAATGCACTGAAGGAATCAAGTGTTCAGTGTACTGAAGGAATCAAGTATCCAGTGCACTGAAGGAATCAAGTATCCAATGTACTGCAGGAATCAAGTGTTCAATGTACTGCAGGAATCAAGTGTTCAGTGTACTGAAGGAATCAAGTGTTCAATGTGCTGAAGGAATCAAGTGTTCAATGTACTGAAGGAATCAAGTGTTCAATGTACTGAAGAAATCAAGTGTTCAATGTGCTGAAGGAATCAAGTATCCAATGTACTGAAGGAATCAAGTGTCCAATGCACTGAAGGAATCAAGTGTTCAATGTTCTGCAGGAATCAAGTGTTCAATGTACTGAAGGAATCAAGTGTTCAATGTACTGAAGGAATCAAGTGTCCAATGTGCTGAAGGAATCAAGTGTTCAGTGTACTGAAGGAATCAAGTGTTCAATGTACTTATGAAATCAAGTGTTCAATACACTGAAGGAATCAAGTATCCAATGTACTGAAGGAATCAAGTGTTCAGTGTACTGAAGGAATCAAGTGTCCAATGTGCTGAAGGAATCAAGTGTTCAATGTACTGCAGGAATCAAGTGTCCAATGTGCTGAAGGAATCAAGTGTTTAATGTGCTGAAGGAATCAAGTATCCAATGTACTGAAGGAATCAAGTGTTCAATGTACTGAAGGAATCAAGTGTTCAATGTGCTGAAGGAATCAAGTATCCAATGTACTGAAGGAATCAAGTATCCAATGCACTGAAGGAATCAAGTGTTCAATGTACTGCAGGAATCAAGTGTCCAATGTGCTGAAGGAATCAAGTGTTCAATGTACTGAAGGAATCAAGTATGAATCCACTGAAGGAATCAAGTGTTCAATGTACTGAAGGAATCAAGTGTTCAATGTACTGAAGGAATCAAGTGTCCAATGTGCTGAAGGAATCAAGTGTTCAGTGTACTGAAGGAATCAAGTGTTCAATGTACTTATGAAATCAAGTGTTCAATGTGCTGAAGGAATCAAGTATCCAATGTACTGAAGGAATCAAGTATCCAATGCACTGAAGGAATCAAGTGTTCAATGTACTGCAGGAATCAAGTGTCCAATGTGCTGAAGGAATCAAGTGTTCAATGTGCTGACGGAATCAAGTGTTTAATGTGCTGAAGGAATCAAGTATCCAATGCACTGAAGGAATCAAGTGTTCAATGTACTGAAGGAATCAAGTGTTCAATGTACTGAAGGAATCAAGTATCCAATGCACTGAAGGAATCAAGTGTTCAATGCACTGAAGGAATCAAGTGTTTAGTGTACTGAAGGAATCAAGTGTTCAGTGTACTGAAGGAATCAAGTATCCAATGCACTGAAGGAATCAAGTGTCCAATGTACTGAAGGAATCAAGTGTTCAGTGTACTGAAGGAATCAAGTGTCCAATGTGCTGAAGGAATCAAGTGTTCAATGTACTGAAGGAATCAAGTATCCAATGCACTGAAGGAATCAAGTGTTCAATGTACTGCAGGAATCAAGTGTTCAATGTACTGAAGGAATCAAGTGTTCAATGTGCTGAAGAAATCAAGTGTTCAATGTGCTGAAGGAATCAAGTATCCAATGCACTGAAGGAATCAAGTGTTCAATGTACTGAAGGAATCAAGTGTCCAATGTGCTGAAGGAATCAAGTGTTCAGTGTACTGAAGGAATCAAGTGTCCAATGTGCTGAAGGAATCAAGTGTTCAATGTGCTGAAGGAATCAAGTATCCAATGTACTGAAGGAATCAAGTGTTCAATGTACTGAAGGAATCAAGTGTTCAATGTGCTGAAGGAATCAAGTATCCAATGTACTGAAGGAATCAAGTATCCAATGCACTGAAGGAATCAAGTGTTCAATGTACTGCAGGAATCAAGTGTCCAATGTGCTGAAGGAATCAAGTGTTCAATGTACTGAAGGAATCAAGTATGCAATCCACTGAAGGAATCAAGTGTTCAATGTACTGAAGGAATCAAGTGTTCAATGTACTGAAGGAATCAAGTGTCCAATGTGCTGAAGGAATCAAGTGTTCAGTGTACTGAAGGAATCAAGTGTTCAATGTACTTATGAAATCAAGTGTTCAATGTGCTGAAGGAATCAAGTATCCAATGTACTGAAGGAATCAAGTATCCAATGCACTGAAGGAATCAAGTGTTCAATGTACTGCAGGAATTAAGTGTCCAATGTGCTGAAGGAATCAAGTGTTCAATGTGCTGAAGGAATCAAGTGTTTAATGTGCTGAAGGAATCAAGTATCCAATGCACTGAAGGAATCAAGTGTTCAGTGTACTGAAGGAATCAAGTATCCAATGTACTGAAGGAATCAAGTATCCAATGTACTGAAGGAATCAAGTGTTCAGTGTACTGAAGTAATCAAGTGTCCAATGTGCTGAAGGAATCAAGTGTTCAATGTACTGCAGGAATCAAGTGTTCAGTGTACTGAAGGAATCAAGTGTTCAATGTGCTGAAGGAATCAAGTGTTCAATGTACTGAAGGAATCAAGTGTTCAATGTGCTGAAGGAATCAAGTGTTCAATGTGCTGAAGGAATCAAGTATCCAATGCACTGAAGGAATCAAGTGTTCCATGTACTGCAGGAATCAAGTGTCCAATGTGCTGAAGGAATCAAGTGTTCATTGTACTGCAGGAACCAAGTGTTCAATGTACTGCAGGAATCAAGTGTTCAGTGTACTGAAGGAATCAAGTGTTCAATGTACTGCAGGAATCAAGTGTTCAATGTACTGAAGGAATCAAGTATCCAATGCACTGAAGGAATCAAGTGTCCAATGTGCTGAAGGAATCAAGTGTTCATTGTACTGCAGGAACCAAGTGTTCAATGTACTGCAGGAATCAAGTGTTCAGTGTACTGAAGGAATCAAGTGTTCAATGTACTGCAGGAATCAATTGTCCAATGTGCTGAAGGAATCAAGTGTTCAATGTACTGCAGGAATCAAGTGTGCAATGTACTGCAGGAATCAAGTGTTCAGTGTACTGAAGGAATCAAGTGTTCAATGTACTGCAGGAATCAATTGTCCAATGTGCTGAAGGAATCAAGTGTTCAATGTACTGCAGGAATCAAGTGTTCAGTGTACTGCAGGAATCAAGTGTTCAATGTACAGTAGGAATCAAGTGTTCAATGTACAGTGGGAATCAAGTGTTCAATGTGCTGAAGAAATCAAGTGTTCAATGTGCTGAAGGAATCAAGTATCCAATGCACTGAAGGAATCAAGTGTTCAATGTACTGCAGGAATCAAGTATCCAATGTGCTGAAGGAATCAAGTGTTCAATGTACAGTGGGAATCAAGTGTTCAATGTGCTGAAGGAATCAAGTGTTCAATGTACTGAAGGAATCAAGTATCCAATGCACTGAAGGAATCAAGTGTTCAATGTACTGCAGGAATCAACTGTTCAATGTACTGAAGGAATCAAGTGTTCAATGTACTGAAGGAATCAAGTATCCAATGCACTGAAGGAATCAAGTGTTCAGTGTATTGAAGGAATCAAATGTTCAGTGTACTGAAGGAATCAAGTGTTCAGTGTACTGAAGGAATCAAGTGTTCAGTGTACTGAAGGAATCAAGTGTTCAGTGTACTGAAGGAATCAAGTATCCAATGTACTGCAGGAATCAAGTTTTCAGTGTACTGAAGGAATCAAGTGTTCAGTGTACTGAAGGAATCAAGTATCCAATGCACTGAAGGAATCAAGTATCCAATGTACTGAAGGAATCAAGTGTTCAGTGTACTGAAGGAATCAAGTGTCCAATGTGCTGAAGGAATCAAGTGTTCAGTGTACTGAAGGAATCAAGTGTTCAGTGTACTGAAGGAATCAAGTATCCAATGCACTGAAGGAATCAAGTGTTCAGTGTACTGAAGGAATCAAGTATCCAGTGCACTGAAGGAATCAAGTATCCAATGTACTGCAGGAATCAAGTGTTCAATGTACTGCAGGAATCAAGTGTTCAGTGTACTGAAGGAATCAAGTGTTCAATGTGCTGAAGGAATCAAGTGTTCAATGTACTGAAGGAATCAAGTGTTCAATGTACTGAAGAAATCAAGTGTTCAATGTGCTGAAGGAATCAAGTATCCAATGTACTGAAGGAATCAAGTGTCCAATGCACTGAAGGAATCAAGTGTTCAATGTTTTGCAGGAATCAAGTGTCCAATGTGCTGAAGGAATCAAGTGTTCAATGTACTGAAGGAATCAAGTGTTCAGTGTACTGAAGGAATCAAGTGTTCAATGCACTGAAGGAATCAAGTATCCAATGTACTGAAGGAATCAAGTGTTCAGTGTACTGAAGGAATCAAGTGTCCAATGTGCTGAAGGAATCAAGTGTTCAATGTACTGCAGGAATCAAGTGTCCAATGTGCTGAAGGAATCAAGTGTTCAATGTGCTGAAGGAATCAAGTATCCAATGTACTGAAGGAATCAAGTGTTCAATGTACTGAAGGAATCAAGTGTTCAATGTGCTGAAGGAATCAAGTATCCAATGTACTGAAGGAATCAAGCATCCAATGCACTGAAGGAATCAAGTGTTCAATGTACTGAAGGAATCAAGTGTTCAGTGTACTGAAGGAATCAAGTATCCAATGCACTGAAGGAATCAAGTATCCAATGTACTGAAGGAATCAAGTGTTCAGTGTACTGAAGGAATCAAGTGTCCAATGTGCTGAAGGAATCAAGTGTTCAATGTACTGCAGGAATCAAGTGTTCAGTGTACTGAAGGAATCAAGTGTTCAATGTGCTGAAGGAATCAAGTGTTCAATGTACTGAAGGAATCAAGTGTTCAATGTGCTGAAGAAATCAAGTATCCAATGCACTGAAGGAATCAAGTGTTCAATGTACTGCAGGAATCAAGTGTCCAATGTGCTGAAGGAATCAAGTGTTCAATGTGCTGAAGGAATCAAGTGTTTAATGTGCTGAAGGAATCAAGTGTCCAATGCACTGAAGGAATCAAGTGTTCAATGTACTGAAGGAATCAAGTGTTCAATGTACTGAAGGAATCAAGTATCCAATGCACTGAAGGAATCAAGTGTTCAATGCACTGAAGGAATCAAGTGTGTAGTGTACTGAAGGAATCAAGTGTTCAGTGTACTGAAGGAATCAAGTATCCAATGCACTGAAGGAATCAAGTATCCAATGTACTGAAGGAATCAAGTGTTCAGTGTACTGAAGGAATCAAGTGTCCAATGTGCTGAAGGAATCAAGTGTTCAATGTACTGCAGGAATCAAGTGTTCAGTGCACTGAAGGAATCAAGTGTTCAATGTGCTGAAGGAATCAAGTGTTCAATGTACTGAAGGAATCAAGTGTTCAATGTGCTGAAGAAATCAAGTGTTCAATGTGCTGAAGGAATCAAGTATCCAATGCACTGAAGGAATCAAGTGTTCAATGTACTGAAGGAATCAAGTGTCCAATGTGCTGAAGGAATCAAGTATCCAATGCACTGAAGGAATCAAGTGTTCAATGTACTTATGAAATCAAGTGTTCAATGTGCTGAAGGAATCAAGTATCTAATGCACTGAAGGAATCAAGTATCCAATGCACTGAAGGAATCAAGTGTTCAATGTACTGAAGGAATCAAGTATCCAGTGCACTGAAGGAATCAAGTATCCAATGTACTGCAGGAATCAAGTGTTCAATGTACTGCAGGAATCAAGTGTTCAGTGTACTGAAGGAATCAAGTGTTCAATGTGCTGAAGGAATCAAGTGTTCAATGTACTGAAGGAATCAAGTGTTCAATGTACTGAAGAAATCAAGTGTTCAATGTGCTGAAGGAATCAAGTATCCAATGTACTGAAGGAATCAAGTGTCCAATGCACTGAAGGAATCAAGTGTCCAATGTGCTGAAGGAATCAAGTGTTCATTGTACTGCAGGAACCAAGTGTTCAATGTACTGCAGGAATCAAGTGTTCAGTGTACTGAAGGAATCAAGTATTCAATGTACTGCAGGAATCAATTGTCCAATGTGCTGAAGGAATCAAGTGTTCAATGTACTGCAGGAATCAAGTGTTCAATGTACTGCAGGAATCAAGTGTTCAGTGTACTGAAGGAATCAAGTGTCCAATGTACTGCAGGAATCAATTGTCCAATGTGCTGAAGGAATCAAGTGTTCAATGTACTGCAGGAATCAAGTGTTCAGTGTACTGCAGGAATCAAGTGTTCAATGTACAGTAGGAATCAAGTGTTCAATGTACAGTGGGAATCAAGTGTTCAATGTGCTGAAGAAATCAAGTGTTCAATGTGCTGAAGGAATCAAGTATCCAATGCACTGAAGGAATCAAGTGTTCAATGTACTGCAGGAATCAAGTATCCAATGTGCTGAAGGAATCAAGCGTTCAATGTACAGTGGGAATCAAGTGTTCAATGTGCTGAAGGAATCAAGTGTTCAATGTACTGAAGGAATCAAGTATCCAATGCACTGAAGGAATCAAGTGTTCAATGTACTGCAGGAATCAACTGTTCATTGTACTGAAGGAATCAAGTGTTCAATGTACTGAAGGAATCAAGTATCCAATGCACTGAAGGAATCAAGTGTTCAGTGTATTGAAGGAATCAAATGTTCAGTGTACTGAAGGAATCAAGTGTTCAGTGTACTGAAGGAATCAAGTGTTCAGTGTACTGAAGGAATCAAGTGTTCAGTGTACTGAAGGAATCAAGTATCCAATGTACTGAAGGAATCAAGTGTCCAATGTACTGAAGGAATCAAGTATCCAATGTACTGCAGGAATCAAGTTTTCAGTGTAATGAAGGAATCAAGTGTTCAGTGTACTGAAGGAATCAAGTATCCAATGCACTGAAGGAATCAAGTATCCAATGTACTGAAGGAATCAAGTGTTCAGTGTACTGAAGGAATCAAGTGTCCAATCTGCTGAAGGAATCAAGTGTTCAGTGTACTGAAGGAATCAAGTGTTCAGTGTACTGAAGGAATCAAGTATCCAATGCACTGAAGGAATCAAGTGTTCAGTGTACTGAAGGAATCAAGTATCCAGTGCACTGAAGGAATCAAGCATCCAATGTACTGCAGGAATCAAGTGTTCAATGTACTGCAGGAATCAAGTGTTCAGTGTACTGAAGGAATCAAGTGTTCAATGTGCTGAAGGAATCAAGTGTTCAATGTACTGAAGGAATCAAGTGTTCAATGTACTGAAGAAATCAAGTGTTCAATGTGCTGAAGGAATCAAGTATCCAATGTACTGAAGGAATCAAGTGTCCAATGCACTGAAGGAATCAAGTGTTCAATGTTCTGCAGGAATCAAGTGTCCAATGTGTTGAAGGAATCAAGTGTCCAATGTACTGAAGGAATCAAGTGTTCAGTGTACTGAAGGAATCAAGTGTTCAATGCACTGAAGGAATCAAGTATCCAATGTACTGAAGGAATCAAGTGTTCAGTGTACTGAAGGAATCAAGTGTCCAATGTGCTGAAGGAATCAAGTGTTCAATGTACTGCAGGAATCAAGTGTCCAATGTGCTGAAGGAATCAAGTGTTCAATGTGCTGAAGGAATCAAGTATCCAATGTACTGAAGGAATCAAGTGTTCAATGTACTGAAGGAATCAAGTGTTCAATGTGCTGAAGGAATCAAGTATCAAATGTACTGAAGGAATCAAGTATCCAATGCACTGAAGGAATCAAGTGTTCAATGTACTGCAGGAATCAAGTGTCCAATGTGCTGAAGGAATCAAGTGTTCAATGTACTGAAGGAATCAAGTATGCAATCAACTGAAGGAATCAAGTGTTCAATGTACTGAAGGAATCAAGTGTTCAATGTACTGAAGGAATCAAGTGTCCAATGTGCTGAAGGAATCAAGTGTTCAGTGTACTGAAGGAATCAAGTGTTCAATGTACTTATGAAATCAAGTGTTCAATGTGCTGAAGAAATCAAGTATCCAATGTACTGAAGGAATCAAGTATCCAATGCACTGAAGGAATCAAGTGTTCAATGTACTGCAGGAATCAAGTGTCCAATGTGCTGAAGGAATCAAGTGTTCAATGTGCTGAAGGAATCAAGTGTTTAATGTGCTGAAGGAATCAAGTATCCAATGCACTGAAGGAATCAAGTGTTCAATGTACTGAAGGAATCAAGTGTTCAATGTACTGAAGGAATCAAGTGTCCAATGTGCTGAAGGAATCAAGTGTTCAGTGTACTGAAGGAATCAAGTGTTCAGTGTACTGAAGGAATCAAGTATCCAATGCACTGAAGGAATCAAGTGTTCAGTGTACTGAAGGAATCAAGTATCCAGTGCACTGAAGGAATCAAGCATCCAATGTACTGCAGGAATCAAGTGTTCAATGTACTGCAGGAATCAAGTGTTCAGTGTACTGAAGGAATCAAGTGTTCAATGTGCTGAAGGAATCAAGTGTTCAATGTACTGAAGGAATCAAGTGTTCAATGTACTGAAGAAATCAAGTGTTCAATGTGCTGAAGGAATCAAGTATCCAATGTACTGAAGGAATCAAGTGTCCAATGCACTGAAGGAATCAAGTGTTCAATGTTCTGCAGGAATCAAGTGTCCAATGTGCTGAAGGAATCAAGTGTCCAATGTACTGAAGGAATCAAGTGTTCAGTGTACTGAAGGAATCAAGTGTTCAATGCACTGAAGGAATCAAGTATCCAATGTACTGAAGGAATTAAGTGTTCAGTGTACTGAAGGAATCAAGTGTCCAATGTGCTGAAGGAATCAAGTGTTCAATGTACTGCAGGAATCAAGTGTCCAATGTGCTGAAGGAATCAAGTGTTCAATGTGCTGAAGGAATCAAGTATCCAATGTACTGAAGGAATCAAGTGTTCAATGTACTGAAGGAATCAAGTGTTCAATGTGCTGAAGGAATCAAGTATCAAATGTACTGAAGGAATCAAGTATCCAATGCACTGAAGGAATCAAGTGTTCAATGTACTGCAGGAATCAAGTGTCCAATGTGCTGAAGGAATCAAGTGTTCAATGTACTGAAGGAATCAAGTATGCAATCAACTGAAGGAATCAAGTGTTCAATGTACTGAAGGAATCAAGTGTTCAATGTACTGAAGGAATCAAGTGTCCAATGTGCTGAAGGAATCAAGTGTTCAGTGTACTGAAGGAATCAAGTGTTCAATGTACTTATGAAATCAAGTGTTCAATGTGCTGAAGGAATCAAGTATCCAATGTACTGAAGGAATCAAGTATCCAATGCACTGAAGGAATCAAGTGTTCAATGTACTGCAGGAATCAAGTGTCCAATGTGCTGAAGGAATCAAGTGTTCAATGTGCTGAAGGAATCAAGTGTTTAATGTGCTGAAGGAATCAAGTATCCAATGCACTGAAGGAATCAAGTGTTCAATGTACTGAAGGAATCAAGTGTTCAATGTACTGAAGGAATCAAGTATCCAATGCACTGAAGGAATCAAGTGTTCAATGCACTGAAGGAATCAAGTGTTTAGTGTACTGAAGGAATCAAGTGTTCAGTGTACTGAAGGAATCAAGTATCCAATGCACTGAAGGAATCAAGTATCCAATGTACTGAAGGAATCAAGTGTTCAGTGTACTGAAGGAATCAAGTGTCCAATGTGCTGAAGGAATCAAGTGTTCAATGTACTGCAGGAATCAAGTGTTCAGTGTACTGAAGGAATCAAGTGTTCAATGTGCTGAAGGAATCAAGTGTTCAATGTACTGAAGGAATCAAGTGTTCAATGTGCTGAAGAAATCAAGTGTTCAATGTGCTGAAGGAATCAAGTATCCAATGCACTGAAGGAATCAAGTGTTCAATGTACTGAAGGAATCAAGTGTCCAATGTGCTGAATGAGTCAAGTATCCAATGCACTGAAGGAATCAAGTGTTCAATGCACTGAAGGAATCAAGTGTTCAGTGTGCTGAAGGAATCAAGTGTTCAGTGTACTGAAGGAATCAAGTGTCCAATGTGCTGAAGGAATCAAGTGTTCAATGTACTGCAGGAATCAAGTGTTCAGTGTACTGAAGGAATCAAGTGTTCAATGTGCTGAAGGAATCAAGTGTTCAATGTACTGAAGGAATCAAGTGTTCAATGTACTGAAGAAATCAAGTGTTCAATGTGCTGAAGGAATCAAGTATCCAATGTACTGAAGGAATCAAGTGTCCAATGCACTGAAGGAATCAAGTGTTCAATGTTCTGCAGGAATCAAGTGTCCAATGTGCTGAAGGAATCAAGTGTTCAATGTACTGAAGGAATCAAGTGTCCAATGCACTGAAGGAATCAAGTGTTCAATGTACTGAAGGAATCAAGTATCCAATGTACTGAAGGAATCAAGTGTTCAGTGTACTGAAGGAATCAAGTGTCCAATGTGCTGAAGGAATCAAGTGTTCAATGTACTGAAGGAATCAAGTGTCCAATCCACTGAAGGAATCAAGTGTTCAATGTACTGCAGGAATCAACTGTTCAATGTACTGAAGGAATCATGTGTTCAATGTACTGAAGGAATCAAGTATCCAATGCACTGAAGGAATCAAGTGTTCAGTGTACTGAAGGAATCAAGTGTTCAGTGTACTGAAGGAATCAAGTATCCAATGTACTGAAGGAATCAAGTGTTCAGTGTACTGAAGGAATCAAGTATCCAATGTACTGAAGGAATCAAGTGTCCAATGTACTGAAGGAATCAAGTATCCAATGTACTGCAGGAATCAAGTTTTCAGTGTACTGAAGGAATCAAGTGTTCAGTGTACTGAAGGAATCAAGAATCCAATGCACTGAAGGAATCAAGTATCCAATGTACTGAAGGAATCAAGTGTTCAGTGTACTGAAGGAATCAAGTGTCCAATGTGCTGAAGGAATCAAGTGTTCAATGTACTGCAGGAATCAAGTGTTCAGTGTACTGAAGGAATCAAGTGTTCAATGTGCTGAAGGAATCAAGTGTTCAATGTACTGAAGGAATCAAGTGTTCAATGTACTGAAGAAATCAAGTGTCCAATGCATTGCAGGAATCAAGTGTCCAATGTGCTGAAGGAATCAAGTGTTCAATGTACTGAAGGAATCAAGTATCCAATGCACTGAAGGAATCAAGTGTCCAATGTGCTGAAGGAATCAAGTGTTCAATGTACTGAAGGAATCAAGTGTCCAATGCACTGAAGGAATCAAGTGTCCAATGTGCTGAAGGAATCAAGTGTTCAATGTACTGAAGGAATCAAGTATCCAATGCACTGAAGGAATCAAGTGTTCAATGTGCTGAAGGAATCAAGTGTTCAGTGTACTGAAGGAATCAAGTATCCAATGCACTGAAGGAATCAAGTGTTCAATGCACTGAAGGAATCAAGTGTTCAGTGTACTGAAGGAATCAAGTGTTCAATGTGCTGAAGGAATCAAGAGTCCAATGTGCTGAAGGAATCAAGTGTTCAATGTACTGCAGGAATCAAGTGTTCAGTGTACTGAAGGAATCAAGTGTTCAATGTGCTGAAGGAATCAAGTGTTCAATGTACTAAAGGAATCAAGTGTTCAATGTACTGAAGAAATCAAGTGTTCAATGTGCTGAAGGAATCAAGTATCCAATGTACTGAAGGAATCAATTATCCAATGCACTGAAGGAATCAAGTGTTCAATGTACTGCAGGAATCAAGTGTCCAATGTGCTGAAGGAATCAAGTGTTCAATGTACTGAAGGAATCAAGTATGCAATCAACTGAAGGAATCAAGTGTTCAATGTACTGAAGGAATCAAGTGTTCAATGTACTGAAGGAATCAAGTGTCCAATGTGCTGAAGGAATCAAGTGTTCAGTGTACTGAAGGAATCAAGTGTTCAATGTACTTATGAAATCAAGTGTTCAATGTGCTGAAGGAATCAAGTATCCAATGTACTGAAGGAATCAAGTATCCAATGCACTGAAGGAATCAAGTGTTCAATGTACTGCAGGAATCAAGTGTCCAATGTGCTGAAGGAATCAAGTGTTCAATGTGCTGAATGAATCAAGTGTTTAATGTGCTGAAGGAATCAAGTATCCAATGCACTGAAGGAATCAAGTGTTCAATGTACTGAAGGAATCAAGTGTTCAATGTACTGAAGGAATCAAGTGTTCAATGTGCTGAAGGAATCAAGTATCCAATGCACTGAAGGAATCAAGTGTTCAATGCACTGAAGGAATCAAGTGTTTAGTGTACTGAAGGAATCAAGTGTTCAGTGTACTGAAGGAATCAAGTATCCAATGCACTGAAGGAATCAAGTATCCAATGTACTGAAGGAATCAAGTGTTCAGTGTACTGAAGGAATCAAGTGTCCAATGTGCTGAAGGAATCAAGTGTTCAATGTACTGCAGGAATCAAGTGTTCAGTGTACTGAAGGAATCAAGTGTTCAATGTGCTGAAGGAATCAAGTGTTCAATGTACTGAAGGAATCAAGTGTTCAATGTGCTGAAGAAATCAAGTGTTCAATGTGCTGAAGGAATCAAGTATCCAATGCACTGAAGGAATCAAGTGTTCAATGTACTGAAGGAATCAAGTGTCCAATGTGCTGAAGGAGTCAAGTATCCAATGCACTGAAGGAATCAAGTGTTCAATGCACTGAAGGAATCAAGTGTTCAGTGTGCTGAAGGAATCAAGTGTTCAGTGTACTGAAGGAATCAAGTGTCCAATGTGCTGAAGGAATCAAGTGTTCAATGTACTGCAGGAATCAAGTGTTCAGTGTACTGAAGGAATCAAGTGTTCAATGTGCTGAAGGAATCAAGTGTTCAATGTACTGAAGGAATCAAGTGTTCAATGTACTGAAGAAATCAAGTGTTCAATGTGCTGAAGGAATCAAGTATCCAATGTACTGAAGGAATCAAGTGTTCAATGCACTGAAGGAATCAAGTGTTCAATGTTCTGCAGGAATCAAGTGTCCAATGTGCTGAAGGAATCAAGTGTTCAATGTACTGAAGGAATCAAGTGTCCAATGCACTGAAGGAATCAAGTGTTCAATGTACTGAAGGAATCAAGTATCCAATGTACTGAAGGAATCAAGTGTTCAGTGTACTGAAGGACTCAAGTGTCCAATGTGCTGAAGGAATCAAGTGTTCAATGTACTGCAGGAATCAAGTGTCCAATCCACTGAAGGAATCAAGTGTTCAATGTACTGCAGGAATCAAGTGTTCAATGTACTGAAGGAATCATGTGTTCAATGTACTGAAGGAATCAAGTATCCAATGCACTGAAGGAATCAAGTGTTCAGTGTACTGAAGGAATCAGATGTTCAGTGTACTGAAGGAATCAAGTGTTCAGTGTACTGAAGGAATCAAGTATCCAATGTACTGAAGGAATCAAGTGTTCAGTGTACTGAAGGAATCAAGTATCCAATGTACTGAAGGAATCAAGTGTCCAATGTACTGCAGGAATCAAGTATCCAATGTACTGCAGGAATCAAGTTTTCAGTGTACTGAAGGAATCAAGTGTTCAGTGTACTGAAGGAATCAAGAATCCAATGTACTGAAGGAATCAAGTATCCAATGTACTGAAGGAATCAAATGTTCAGTGTACTGAAGGAATCAAGTGTCCAATGTGCTGAAGGAATCAAGTGTTCAATGTACTGCAGGAATCAAGTGTTCAGTGTACTGAAGGAATCAAGTGTTCAATGTGCTGAAGGAATCAAGTGTTCAATGTACTGAAGGAATCAAGTGTTCAATGTACTGAAGAAATCAAGTGTCCAATGCATTGCAGGAATCAAGTGTCCAATGTGCTGAAGGAATCAAGTGTTCAATGTACTGAAGGAATCAAGTATCCAATGCACTGAAGGAATCAAGTGTCCAATGTGCTGAAGGAATCAAGTGTTCAATGTACTGAAGGAATCAAGTGTCCAATGCACTGAAGGAATCAAGTGTCCAATGTGCTGAAGGAATCAAGTGTTCAATGTACTGAAGGAATCAAGTATCCAATGCACTGAAGGAATCAAGTGTTCAATGTGCTGAAGGAATCAAGTGTTCAATGTACTGAAGGAATCAAGTATCCAATGCACTGAAGGAATCAAGTGTTCAATGCACTGAAGGAATCAAGTGTTCAGTGTACTGAAGGAATCAAGTGTTCAATGTGCTGAAGGAATCAAGAGTCCAATGTGCTGAAGGAATCAAGTGTTCAATGTACTGCAGGAATCAAGTGTTCAGTGTACTGAAGGAATCAAGTGTTCAATGTGCTGAAGGAATCAAGTGTTCAATGTACTAAAGGAATCAAGTGTTCAATGTTCTGAAGAAATCAAGTGTTCAATGTGCTGAAGGAATCAAGTATCCAATGTACTGAAGGAATCAAGTATCCAATGCACTGAAGGAAACAAGTGTTCAATGTACTGCAGGAATCAAGTGTCCAATGTGCTGAAGGAATCAAGTGTTCAATGTACTGAAGGAATCAAGTGTTCAGTGTACTGAAGGAATCAAGTCTTCAATGCACTGAAGGAATCAAGTATCCAATGTACTGAAGGAATCAAGTGTTCAGTGTACTGAAGGAATCAAGTGTTCAATGTGCTGAAGGAATCAAGTGTTCAATGTACTGCAGGAATCAAGTGTCCAATGCACTGAAGGAATCAAGTGTTCAATGTACTCCAGGAATCAACTGTTCAATGTACTGAAGGAATCAAGTGTTCAATGTACTGAAGGAATCAAGTATCCAATGCACTGCAGGAATCAAGTGTCCAATGTGCTGAAGGAATCAAGTGTTCAATGTACTGAAGGAATCAAGTATCCAATGCACTGAAGGAATCAAGTGTCCAATGTGCTGAAAGAATCAAGTGTTCAATGTACTGAAGGAATCAAGTATCCAATGCACTGAAGGAATCAAGTGTCCAATGTGCTGAAGGAATCAAGTGTTCAATGTACTGAAGGAATCAAGTATCCAATGCACTGAAGGAATCAAGTGTCCAATGTGCTGAAGGAATCAAGTGTTCAATGTACTGAAGGAATCAAGTATCCAATGCACTGAAGGAATCAAGTGTTCAATGCACTGAAGGAATCAAGTGTTCAGTGTACTGAAGGAATCAAGTGTTCAATGTGCTGAAGGAATCAAGTGTCCAATGTGCTGAAGGAATCAAGTGTTCAATGTACTGCAGGAATCAAGTGTTCAGTGTACTGAAGGAATCAAGTGTTCAATGTGCTGAAGGAATCAAGTGTTCAATGTACTAAAGGAATCAAGTGTTCAATGTACTGAAGAAATCAAGTGTTCAATGTGCTGAAGGAATCAAGTATCCAATGTACTGAAGGAATCAAGTATCCAATGCACTGAAGGAAACAAGTGTTCAATGTACTGCAGGAATCAAGTGTCCAATGTGCTGAAGGAATCAAGTGTTCAATGTACTGAAGGAATCAAGTGTTCAGTGTACTGAAGGAATCAAGTCTTCAATGCACTGAAGGAATCAAGTATCCAATGTACTGAAGGAATCAAGTGTCCAATGTACTGAAGGAATCAAGTGTCCAATGTGCTGAAGGAATCAAGTGTTCAATGTACTGCAGGAATCAAGTGTCCAATGCACTGAAGGAATCAAGTGTTCAATGTACTGCAGGAATCAACTGTTCAATGTACTGAAGGAATCAAGTGTTCAATGTACTGAAGGAATCAAGTATCCAATGCACTGAAGGAATCAAGTGTTCAGTGTACTAAAGGAATCAAATGTTCAGTGTACTGAAGGAATCAAGTGTTCAGTGTACTGAAGGAATCAAGTGTTCAGTGTACTGAAGGAATCAAGTATCCAATGTACTGAAGGAATCAAGTGTCCAATGTACTGAAGGAATCAAGTATCCCATGTACTGCAGGAATCAAGTTTTCAGTGTACTGAAGCAATCAAGTGTTCAGTGTACTGAAGGAATCAAGTATCCAATGCACGGAAGGAATCAAGTATCCAATGTACTGAAGGAATCAAGTGTTCAGTGTACTGAAGGAATCAAGTGTCCAATGTGCTGAAGGAATCAAGTGTTCAATGTACTGCAGGAATCAAGTGTTCAGTGTACTGAAGGAATCAAGTGTTCAATGTGCTGAAGGAATCAAGTGTTCAATGTACTGAAGGAATCAAGTGTTCAGTGTACTGAAGAAATCAAGTGTTCAATGTGCTGAAGGAATCAAGTATCCAATTCACTGAAGGAATCAAGTGTCCAATGCACTGAAGGAATCAAGTGTTCAATGTTCTGCAGGAATCAAATGTCCAATGTGCTGAAGGAATCAAGTGTTCAATGTACTGAAGGAATCAAGTGTCCAATGCACTGAAGGAATCAAGTGTTCAATGCACTGAAGGAATCAAGTATCCAACGTACTGAAGGAATCAAGTGTTCAGTGTACTGAAGGAATCAAGTGTCCAATGTGCTGAAGGAATCAAGTGTTCAATGTACTGCAGGAATCAAGTGTCCAATGCACTGAAGGAATCAAGTGTTCAATGTACTGCAGGAATCAACTGTTCAATGTACTGAAGGAATCAAGTGTTCAATGTACTGAAGGAATCAAGTATCCAATGCACTGAAGGAATCAAGTGTTCAGTGTACTGAAGGAATCAAATGTTCAGTGTACTGAAGGAATCAAGTGTTCAGTGTACTGAAGGAATCAAGTGTTCAGTGTACTGAAGGAATCAAGTGTTCAGTGTACTGAAGGAATCAAGTATCCAATGTACTGAAGGAATCAAGTGTCCAATGTACTGAAGGAATCAAGTATCCAATGTACTGCAGGAATCAAGTTTTCAGTGTACTGAAGGAATCAAGTGTTCAGTGTACTGAAGGAATCAAGTATCCAATGCACTGAAGGAATCAAGTATCCAATGTACTGAAGGAATCAAGTGTTCAGTGTACTGAAGGAATCAAGTGTCCAATGTGCTGAAGGAATCAAGTGTTCAATGTACTGCAGGAATCAAGTGTTCAGTGTACTGAAGGAATCAAGTGTTCAATGTGCTGAAGGAATCAAGTGTTCAATGTACTGAAGGAATCAAGTGTTCAATGTACTGAAGAAATCAAGTGTTCAATGTGCTGAAGGAATCAAGTATCCAATGTACTGAAGGAATCAAGTATCCAATGCACTGAAGGAATCAAGTGTTCAATGTTCTGCAGGAATCAAGTGTCCAATGTGCTGAAGGAATCAAGTGTTCAATGTACTGAAGGAATCAAGTGT
This sequence comes from Haliotis asinina, assembly GCF_037392515.1. NCBI lineage: Eukaryota > Metazoa > Mollusca > Gastropoda > Lepetellida > Haliotidae > Haliotis > Haliotis asinina. Next base: position 33,798,169 of record NC_090284.1, read on the forward strand.
TCAGTGTACTGAAGGAATCAAGTGTTCAATGTGCTGAAGGAATCAAGTGTTCAGTGTACTGAAGGAATCAAGTGTCCAATGTGCTGAAGGAATCAAGTGTTCAATGTACTGCAGGAATCAAGTGTCCAATGCACTGAAGGAATCAAGTGTTCAATGTACTGCAGGAATCAACTGTTCAATGTACTGAAGGAATCAAGTGTTCAATGTACTGAAGGAATCAAGTATCCAATGCACTGAAGGAATCAAGTGTTCAGTGTACTTAAGGAATCAAATGTTCAGTGTACTGAAGGAATCAAGTGTTCAGTGTACTGAAGGAATCAAGTGTTCAGTGTACTGAAGGAATCAAGTGTTCAGTGTACTGAAGGAATCAAGTATCCAATGTACTGAAGGAATCAAGTGTCCAATGTACTGAAGGAATCAAGTATCCAATGTACTGCAGGAATCAAGTTTTCAGTGTACTGAAGGAATCAAGTGTTCAGTGTACTGAAGGAATCAAGTATCCAATGCACTGAAGGAATCAAGTATCCAATGTACTGAAGGAATCAAGTGTTCAGTGTACTGAAGGAATCAAGTGTCCAATGTGCTGAAGGAATCAAGTGTTCAATGTACTGCAGGAATCAAGTGTTCAGTGTACTGAAGGAATCAAGTGTTCAATGTGCTGAAGGAATCAAGTGTTCAATGTACTGAAGGAATCAAGTGTTCAATGTACTGAAGAAATCAAGTGTTCAATGTGCTGAAGGAATCAAGTATCCAATGTACTGAAGGAATCAAGTATCCAATGCACTGAAGGAATCAAGTGTTCAATGTTCTGCAGGAATCAAGTGTCCAATGTGCTGAAGGAATCAAGTGTTCAATGTACTGAAGGAATCAAGTGTTCAGTGTACTGAAGGAATCAAGTGTTCAATGTACTGAAGGAATCAAGTATCCAATGTGCTGAAGGAATCAAGTGTTCAGTGTACTGAAGGAATCAAGTGTCCAATGTGCTGAAGGAATCAAGTGTTCAATGTACTGCAGGAATCAAGTGTCCAATGTGCTGAAGGAATCAAGTGTTCAATGTGCTGAAGGAATCAAGTATCCAATGTACTGAAGGAATCAAGTGTTCAATGTACTGAAGGAATCAAGTGTTCAATGTGCTGAAGGAATCAAGTATCCAATGTACTGAAGGAATCAAGTATCCAATGCACTGAAGGAATCAAGTGTTCAATGTACTGCAGGAATCAAGTGTCCAATGTGCTGAAGGAATCAAGTGTTCAATGTACTGAAGGAATCAAGTATGCAATGCACTGAAGGAATCAAGTGTTCAATGTACTGAAGGAATCAAGTGTTCAATGTACTGAAGGAATCAAGTGTCCAATGTGCTGAAAGAATCAAGTATCCAATGCACTGAAGGAATCAAGTGTTCAATGTAATTATGAAATCAAGTGTTCAATGTGCTGAAGGAATCAAGTATCCAATGTACTGAAGGAATCAAGTATCCAATGCACTGAAGGAATCAAGTGTTCAATGTACTGCAGGAATCAAGTGTCCAATGTGCTGAAGGAATCAAGTGTTTAATGTGCTGAAGGAATCAAGTATCCAATGCACTGAAGGAATCAAGTATCCAATGCACTGAAGGAATCAAGTGTTTAGTGTGCTGAAGGAATCAAGTGTTCAGTGTACTGAAGGAATCAAGTATCCAATGCACTGAAGGAATCAAGAATCCAATGTACTGAAGGAATCAAGTGTTCAGTGTACTGAAGGAATCAAGTGTCCAATGTGCTGAAGGAATCAAGTGTTCAATGTACTGAAGGAATCAAGTATCCAGTGTACTGAAGGAATCAAGTGTTCAATGTGCTGAAGGAATCAAGTATCCAATGCACTGAAGGAATCAAGTGTTCAATGTACTGAAGGAATCAAGTGTCCAATGTGCTGAAGGAATCAAGTGTCCAATGTGCTGAAGGAATCAAGTGTTCAATGTACTGAAGGAATCAAGTGATCAGTGTACTGAAGGAATCAAATGTTCAATGTACTGAAGGAATCAAGTATCCAATGTGCTGAAGGAATCAAGTGTTCAGTGTACTGAAGGAATCAAGTGTCCAATGTGCTGAAGGAATCAAGTGTTCAATGTACTGCAGGAATCAAGTGTCCAATGTGCTGAAGGAATCAAGTGTTCAATGTGCTGAAGGAATCAAGTATCCAATGTACTGAAGGAATCAAGTGTTCAATGTACTGAAGGAATCAAGTGTTCAATGTGCTGAAGGAATCAAGTATCCAATGTACTGAAGGAATCAAGTATCCAATGCACTGAAGGAATCAAGTGTTCAATGTACTGCAGGAATCAAGTGTCCAATGTGCTGAAGGAATCAAGTGTTCAATGTACTGAAGGAATCAAGTATGCAATGCACTGAAGGAATCAAGTGTTCAATGTACTGAAGGAATCAAGTGTTCAATGTACTGAAGGAATCAAGTGTACAATGTGCTGAAAGAATCAAGTATCCAATGCACTGAAGGAATCAAGTGTTCAATGTAATTATGAAATCAAGTGTTCAATGTGCTGAAGGAATCAAGTATCCAATGTACTGAAGGAATCAAGTATCCAATGCACTGAAGGAATCAAGTGTTCAATGTACTGCAGGAATCAAGTGTCCAATGTGCTGAAGGAATCAAGTGTTCAATGTGCTGAAGGAATCAAGTGTTTAATGTGCTGAAGGAATCAAGTATCCAATGCACTGAAGGAATCAAGTGTTCAATGTGCTGAAGGAATCAAGTGTCCAATGCACTGAAGGAATCAAGTATCCAATGCACTGAAGGAATCAAGTGTTTAGTGTGCTGAAGGAATCAAGTGTTCAGTGTACTGAAGGAATCAAGTATCCAATGCACTGAAGGAATCAAGTATCCAATGTACTGAAGGAATCAAGTGTTCAGTGTACTGAAGGAATCAAGTGTCCAATGTGCTGAAGGAATCAAGTGTTCAATGTACTGAAGGAATCAAGTGTTCAGTGTACTGAAGGAATCAAGTGTTCAATGTGCTGAAGGAATCAAGTGTTCAATGTACTGAAGGAATCAAGTGTTCAATGTACTGAAGAAATCAAGTGTTCAATGTGCTGAAGGAATCAAGTATCCAATGCACTGAAGGAATCAAGTGTTCAATGTACTGAAGGAATCAAGTGTCCAATGTGCTGAAGGAATCAAAAATCCAATGCACTGAAGGAATCAAGTGTTCAATGTACTTATGAAATCAAGTGTTCAATGTGCTGAAGGAATCAAGTATCCAATGTACTGAAGGAATCAAGTATCCAATGCACTGAAGGAATCAAGTGTTCAATGTACTGCAGGAATCAAGTGTCCAATGTGCTGAAGGAATCAAGTGTTCAATGTACTGAAGGAATCAAGTATCCAATGCACTGAAGGAATCAAGTGTTCAATGTGCTGAAGGAATCAAGTGTTTAATGTGCTGAAGGAATCAAGTATCCAATGCACTGAAGGAATCAAGTGTTCAATGTACTGAAGGAATCAAGTGTTCAATGCACTGAAGGAATCAAGTGTCCAATGCACTGAAGGAATCAAGTATCCAATGCACTGAAGGAATCAAGTGTTTAGTGTGCTGAAGGAATCAAGTGTTCAGTGTACTGAAGGAATCAAGTATCCAATGCACTGAAGGAATCAAGTATCCAATGTACTGAAGGAATCAAGTGTTCAGTGTACTGAAGGAATCAAGTGTCCAATGTGCTGAAGGAATCAAGTGTTCAATGTACTGAAGGAATCAAGTGTTCAGTGCACTGAAGGAATCAAGTGTTCAATGTGCTGAAGGAATCAAGTGTTCAATGTACTGAAGGAATCAAGTGTTCAATGTACTGAAGAAATCAAGTGTTCAATGTGCTGAAGGAATCAAGTATCCAATGCACTGAAGGAATCAAGTGTTCAATGTACTGAAGGAATCAAGTGTCCAATGTGCTGAAGGAATCAAATATCCAATGCACTGAAGGAATCAAGTGTTCAAAGTACTTATGAAATCAAGTGTTCAATGTGCTGAAGGAATCAAGTATCCAATGTACTGAAGGAATCAAGTATCCAATGCACTGAAGGAATCAAGTGTTCAATGTACTGCAGGAATCAAGTGTCCAATGTGCTGAAGGAATCAAGTGTTCAATGTACTGAAGGAATCAAGTATGCAATGCACTGAAGGAATCAAGTGTTCAATGTACTGAAGGAATCAAGTGTTCAATGTACTGAAGGAATCAAGTGTACAATGTGCTGAAAGAATCAAGTATCCAATGCACTGAAGGAATCAAGTGTTCAATGTAATTATGAAATCAAGTGTTCAATGTTCTGAAGGAATCAAGTATCCAATGTACTGAAGGAATCAAGTATCCAATGCACTGAAGGAATCAAGTGTTCAATGTACTGCAGGAATCAAGTGTCCAATGTGCTGAAGGAATCAAGTGTTCAATGTGCTGAAGGAATCAAGTGTTTAATGTGCTGAAGGAATCAAGTATCCAATGCACTGAAGGAATCAAGTGTTCAATGTGCTGAAGGAATCAAGTGTCCAATGCACTGAAGGAATCAAGTATCCAATGCACTGAAGGAATCAAGTGTTTAGTGTGCTGAAGGAATCAAGTGTTCAGTGTACTGAAGGAATCAAGTATCCAATGCACTGAAGGAATCAAGTATCCAATGTACTGAAGGAATCAAGTGTTCAGTGTACTGAAGGAATCAAGTGTCCAATGTGCTGAAGGAATCAAGTGTTCAATGTACTGAAGGAATCAAGTGTTCAGTGTACTGAAGGAATCAAGTGTTCAATGTGCTGAAGGAATCAAGTGTTCAATGTACTGAAGGAATCAAGTGTTCAATGTACTGAAGAAATCAAGTGTTCAATGTGCTGAAGGAATCAAGTATCCAATGCACTGAAGGAATCAAGTGTTCAATGTACTGAAGGAATCAAGTGTCCAATGTGCTGAAGGAATCAAAAATCCAATGCACTGAAGGAATCAAGTGTTCAATGTACTTATGAAATCAAGTGTTCAATGTGCTGAAGGAATCAAGTATCCAATGTACTGAAGGAATCAAGTATCCAATGCACTGAAGGAATCAAGTGTTCAATGTACTGCAGGAATCAAGTGTCCAATGTGCTGAAGGAATCAAGTGTTCAATGTACTGAAGGAATCAAGTATCCAATGCACTGAAGGAATCAAGTGTTCAATGTGCTGAAGGAATCAAGTGTTTAATGTGCTGAAGGAATCAAGTATCCAATGCACTGAAGGAATCAAGTGTTCAATGCACTGAAGGAATCAAGTGTCCAATGCACTGAAGGAATCAAGTATCCAATGCACTGAAGGAATCAAGTGTTTCGTGTGCTGAAGGAATCAAGTGTTCAGTGTACTGAAGGAATCAAGTATCCAATGCACTGAAGGAATCAAGTATCCAATGTACTGAAGGAATCAAGTGTTCAGTGTACTGAAGGAATCAAGTGTCCAATGTGCTGAAGGAATCAAGTGTTCAATGTACTGAAGGAATCAAGTGTTCAGTGCACTGAAGGAATCAAGTGTTCAATGTGCTGAAGGAATCAAGTGTTCAATGTACTGAAGGAATCAAGTGTTCAATGTACTGAAGAAATCAAGTGTTCAATGTGCTGAAGGAATCAAGTATCCAATGCACTGAAGGAATCAAGTGTTCAATGTACTGAAGGAATCAAGTGTCCAATGTGCTGAAGGAATCAAATATCCAATGCACTGAAGGAATCAAGTGTTCAAAGTACTTATGAAATCAAGTGTTCAATGTGCTGAAGGAATCAAGTATCCAATGTACTGAAGGAATCAAGTATCCAATGCACTGAAGGAATCAAGTGTTCAATGTACTGCAGGAATCAAGTGTCCAATGTGCTGAAGGAATCAAGTGTTCAATGTACTGAAGGAATCAAGCATCCAATGCACTGAAGGAATCAAGTGTTCAGTGTACTGAAGGAATCAAGTGTTCAATGTGCTGAAGGAATCAAGTGTCCAATGTGCTGAAGGAATCAAGTGTTCAATGTACTGCAGGAATCAAGTGTTCAGTGTACTGAAGGAATCAAGTGTTCAATGTGCTGAAGGAATCAAGTGTTCAATGTACTGAAGGAATCAAGTGTTCAATGTACTGAAGAAATCAAGTGTTCAATGTGCTGAAGGAATCAAGTATCCAATGTACTGAAGGAATCAAGTGTTCAATGTACTGAAGGAATCAAGTGTTCAATGTACTGAAGGAATCAAGTGTTCAATGTGCTGAAGGAATCAAGTGTTCAATGTACTGAAGGAATCAAGTGTTCAATGTACTGAAGAAATCAAGTGTTCAATGTGCTGAAGGAATCAAGTATCCAATGCACTGAAGGAATCAAGTGTTCAATGTACTGAAGGAATCAAGTGTTCAATGTACTCCAGGAATCAAGTGTCCAATGTGCTGAAGGAATCAAGTGTTCAATGTACTGAAGGAATCAAGTATCCAATGCACTGAAGGAATCAAGTATCCAAAACACTGAAGGAATCAAGTGTTCAGTGTGCTGAAGGAATCAAGTGTTCAATGTACTGAAGGAATCAAGTATCCAATGCACTGAAGGAATCAAGTGTTCAATGTACTGAAGGAATCAAGTGTCCAATGCACTGAATTAATCAAGTATCCAATGCACTGAAGGAATCAAGTGTTCATTGTACTGAAGGAATCAAGTGTTCAATGTACTGAAGGAATCAAGTGTTCAATGTACTGAAGGAATCAAGTATCCAATGCACTGAAGGAATCAAGTGTCCAATGTGCTGAAGGAACCAAGTGTTCAATGTACTGAAGGAATCAAGTATCCAATGCACTGAAGGAATCAAGTGTTCAATGTACTGAAGGAATCAAGTATCCAATGCACTGAAGGAATCAAGTGTTCAATGTGCTGAAGGAATCAAGTGTTCAGTGTACTGAAGGAATCAAGTATCCAATGCACTGAAGGAATCAAGTGTTCAATGCACTGAAGGAATCAAGTGTTCAGTGTACTGAAGGAATCAAGTGTTCAATGTGCTGAAGGAATCAAGAGTCCAATGTGCTGAAGGAATCAAGTGTTCAATGTACTGCAGGAATCAAGTGTTCAGTGTACTGAAGGAATCAAGTGTTCAATGTACTGCAGGAATCAAGTGTTCAATGTACTGAAGGAATCAAGTATCCAATGCACTGAAGGAATCAGGTGTCCAATGTGCTGAAGGAATCAAGTGTTCAATGTACTGAAGGAATCAAGTATCCAATGCACTGAAGGAATCAAGTGTCCAATGTGCTGAAGGAATCAAGTGTCCAATGCACTGAAGGAATCAAGTATCCAATGCACTGAAGGAATCAAGTGTTCATTGTACTGAAGGAATCAAGTGTTCAATGTACTGAAGGAATCAAGTGTTCAATGTACTGAAGGAATCAAGTATCCAATGCACTGAAGGAATCAAGTGTCCAATGTGCTGAAGGAATCAAGTGTTCAATGTACTGAAGGAATCAAGTATCCAATGCACTGAAGGAATCAAGTGTTCAATGTACTGAAGGAATCAAGTGTTCAGTGTACTGAAGGAATCAAGTGTTCAATGTACTGCAGGAATCAAGTGTTCAATGTACTGAAGGAATCAAGTATCCAATGCACTGAAGGAATCAGGTGTCCAATGTGCTGAAGGAATCAAGTGTTCAATGTACTGAAGGAATCAAGTATCCAATGCACTGAAGGAATCAAGTGTCCAATGTGCTGAAGGAATCAAGTGTTCAATGTACTGAAGGAATCAAGTATCCAATGCACTGAAGGAATCAAGTGTTCAATGTATTGAAGGAATCAAGTGTTCAATGTACTCCAGGAATCAAGTGTCCAATGTGCTGAAGGAATCAAGTGTTCAATGTACTGCAGGAATCAAGTGTTCAGTGTACTGAAGGAATCAAGTGTTCAATGTACTGCAGGAATCAAGTGTCCAATGTACTGAAGGAATCAAGTATCCAATGCACTGAAGGAATCAAGTGTTCAATGTACTGAAGGAATCAAGTGTTCAATGTACTGCAGGAATCAAGTGTTCAATGTACTGAAGGAATCAAGTATCCAATGCACTGAAGGAATCAAGTGTTCAATGTACTGAAGGAATCAAGTGTCCAATGTGCTGAAGGAATCAAGTGTTCAATGTACTGAAGGAATCAAGTATCCAATGCACTGAAGGAATCAAGTGTTCAATGTACTGAAGGAATCAAGTGTTCAATGTACTCCAGGAATCAAGTGTCCAATGTGCTGAAGGAATCAAGTGTTCAATGTACTGAAGGAATCAAGTATCCAATGCACTGAAGGAATCAAGTATCCAATGCACTGAAGGAATCAAGTGTTCAGTGTGCTGAAGGAATCAAGTGTTCAATGTACTGAAGGAATCAAGTATCCAATGCACTGAAGGAATCAAGTGTTCAATGTACTGAAGGAATCAAGTGTCCAATGCACTGAAGGAATCAAGTATCCAATGCACTGAAGGAATCAAGTGTTCATTGTACTGAAGGAATCAAGTGTTCAATGTACTGAAGGAATCAAGTGTTCAATGTACTGAAGGAATCAAGTATCCAATGCACTGAAGGAATCAAGTGTCCAATGTGCTGAAGGAATCAAGTGTTCAATGTACTGAAGGAATCAAGTATCCAATGCACTGAAGGAATCAAGTGTTCAATGTACTGAAGGAATCAAGTGTTCAGTGTACTGAAGGAATCAAGTGTTCAATGTACTGCAGGAATCAAGTGTTCAATGTACTGAAGGAATCAAGTATCCAATGCACTGAAGGAATCAGGTGTCCAATGTGCTGAAGGAATCAAGTGTTCAATGTACTGAAGGAATCAAGTATCCAATGCACTGAAGGAATCAAGTGTCCAATGTGCTGAAGGAATCAAGTGTTCAATGTACTGAAGGAATCAAGTATCCAATGCACTGAAGGAATCAAGTGTTCAATGTATTGAAGGAATCAAGTGTTCAATGTACTCCAGGAATCAAGTGTCCAATGTGCTGAAGGAATCAAGTGTTCAATGTACTGCAGGAATCAAGTGTTCAGTGTACTGAAGGAATCAAGTGTTCAATGTACTGCAGGAATCAAGTGTCCAATGTACTGAAGGAATCAAGTATCCAATGCACTGAAGGAATCAAGTGTTCAATGTACTGAAGGAATCAAGTGTCCAATGTGCTGAAGGAATCAAGTGTTCAATGTACTGAAGGAATCAAGTATCCAATGCACTGAAGGAATCAAGTGTTCAATGTACTGAAGGAATCAAGTGTTCAATGTACTCCAGGAATCAAGTGTCCAATGTGCTGAAGGAATCAAGTGTTCAATGTACTGAAGGAATCAAGTATCCAATGCACTGAAGGAATCAGGTATCCAATGCACTGAAGGAATCAAGTGTTCAGTGTGCTGAAGGAATCAAGTGTTCAATGTACTGAAGGAATCAAGTATCCAATGCACTGAAGGAATCAAGTGTTCAATGTACTGAAGGAATCAAGTGTCCAATGCACTGAAGGAATCAAGTATCCAATGCACTGAAGGAATCAAGTGTTCATTGTACTGAAGGAATCAAGTGTTCAATGTACTGAAGGAATCAAGTGTTCAATGTACTGAAGGAATCAAGTATCCAATGCACTGAAGGAATCAAGTGTCCAATGTGCTGAAGGAATCAAGTGTTCAATGTACTGAAGGAATCAAGTATCCAATGCACTGAAGGAATCAAGTGTTCAATGTACTGAAGGAATCAAGTGTTCAGTGTACTGAAGGAATCAAGTGTTCAATGTACTGCAGGAATCAAGTGTTCAATGTACTGAAGGAATCAAGTATCCAATGCACTGAAGGAATCAGGTGTCCAATGTGCTGAAGGAATCAAGTGTTCAATGTACTGAAGGAATCAAGTATCCAATGCACTGAAGGAATCAAGTGTCCAATGTGCTGAAGGAATCAAGTGTTCAATGTACTGAAGGAATCAAGTATCCAATGCACTGAAGGAATCAAGTGTTCAATGTACTGAAGGAATCAAGTGTTCAATGTACTCCAGGAATCAAGTGTCCAATGTGCTGAAGGAATCAAGTGTTCAATGTACTGAAGGAATCAAGTATCCAATGCACTGAAGGAATCAAGTATCCAAAACACTGAAGGAATCAAGTGTTCAGTGTGCTGAAGGAATCAAGTGTTCAATGTACTGAAGGAATCAAGTATCCAATGCACTGAAGGAATCAAGTGTTCAATGTACTGAAGGAATCAAGTGTCCAATGCACTGAAGGAATCAAGTATCCAATGCACTGAAGGAATCAAGTGTTCATTGTACTGAAGGAATCAAGTGTTCAATGTACTGAAGGAATCAAGTGTTCAATGTACTGAAGGAATCAAGTATCCAATGCACTGAAGGAATCAAGTGTCCAATGTGCTGAAGGAATCAAGTGTTCAATGTACTGAAGGAATCAAGTATCCAATGCACTGAAGGAATCAAGTGTTCAATGTACTGAAGGAATCAAGTGTTCAGTGTACTGAAGGAATCAAGTGTTCAATGTACTGCAGGAATCAAGTGTTCAATGTACTGAAGGAATCAAGTATCCAATGCACTGAAGGAATCAGGTGTCCAATGTGCTGAAGGAATCAAGTGTTCAATGTACTGAAGGAATCAAGTATCCAATGCACTGAAGGAATCAAGTGTCCAATGTGCTGAAGGAATCAAGTGTTCAGTGTACTGAAGGAATCAAGTATCCAATGCACTGAAGGAATCAAGTGTTCAATGTACTGCAGGAATCAAGTGTTCAGTGTACTGAAGGAATCAAGTGTTCAATGTACTGCAGGAATCAAGTGTTCAATGTACTGAAGGAATCAAGTATCCAATGCACTGAAGGAATCAAGTGTTCAATGTACTGAAGGAATCAAGTGTCCAATGTGCTGAAGGAATCAAGTGTTCAATGTACTGAAGGAATCAAGTATCCAATGCACTGAAGGAATCAAGTGTTCAATGTACTGAAGGAATCAAGTGTTCAATGTACTCCAGGAATCAAGTGTCCAATGTGCTGAAGGAATCAAGTGTTCAATGTACTGAAGGAATCAAGTATCCAATGCACTGAAGGAATCAAGTATCCAATGCACTGAAGGAATCAAGTGTTCAGTGTGCTGAAGGAATCAAGTGTTCAATGTACTGAAGGAATCAAGTATCCAATGCACTGAAGGAATCAAGTGTTCAATGTACTGAAGGAATCAAGTGTCCAATGCACTGAAGGAATCAAGTATCCAATGCACTGAAGGAATCAAGTGTTCATTGTACTGAAGGAATCAAGTGTTCAATGTACTGAAGGAATCAAGTGTTCAATGTACTGAAGGAATCAAGTATCCAATGCACTGAAGGAATCAAGTGTCCAATGTGCTGAAGGAATCAAGTGTTCAATGTACTGAAGGAATCAAGTATCCAATGCACTGAAGGAATCAAGTGTTCAATGTACTGAAGGAATCAAGTGTTCAGTGTACTGAAGGAATCAAGTGTTCAATGTACTGCAGGAATCAAGTGTTCAATGTACTGAAGGAATCAAGTATCCAATGCACTGAAGGAATCAAGTGTCCAATGTGCTGAAGGAATCAAGTGTTCAATGTACTGAAGGAATCAAGTATCCAATGCACTGAAGGAATCAAGTGTCCAATGTGCTGAAGGAATCAAGTGTTCAATGTACTGAAGGAATCAAGTATCCAATGCACTGAAGGAATCAAGTGTTCAATGTATTGAAGGAATCAAGTGTTCAATGTACTCCAGGAATCAAGTGTCCAATGTGCTGAAGGAATCAAGTGTTCAATGTACTGAAGGAATCAAGTATCCAATGCACTGAAGGAATCAAGTGTTCAGTGTGCTGAAGGAATCAACTGTTCAATGTACTGAAGGAATCAAGTATCCAATGCACTAAAGGAATCAAGTGTTCAATGTACTGAAGGAATCAAGTGTCCAATGCACTGAAGGAATCAAGTATCCAATGCACTGAAGGAATCAAGTGTTCATTGTACTGAAGGAATCAAGTGTTCATTGTACTGAAGGAATCAAGTGTTCAATGTACTGAAGGAATCAAGTGTTCAATGTACTGAAGGAATCAAGTATCCAATGCACTGAAGGAATCAAGTGTCCAATGTGCTGAAGGAATCAAGTGTTCAATGTACTGAAGGAATCAAGTATCCAATGCACTGAAGGAATCAAGTGTTCAATGTACTGAAGGAATCAAGTGTTCAGTGTACTGAAGGAATCAAGTGTTCAATGTACTGCAGGAATCAAGTGTTCAATGTACTGAAGGAATCAAGTATCCAATGCACTGAAGGAATCAGGTGTCCAATGTGCTGAAGGAATCAAGTGTTCAATGTACTGAAGGAATCAAGTATCCAATGCACTGAAGGAATCAAGTGTCCAATGTGCTGAAGGAATCAAGTGTTCAATGTACTGAAGGAATCAAGTATCCAATGCACTGAAGGAATCAAGTGTTCAATGTACTGCAGGAATCAAGTGTTCAGTGTACTGAAGGAATCAAGTGTTCAATGTACTGCAGGAATCAAGTGTCCAATGTACTGAAGGAATCAAGTCTCCAACGCACTGAAGGAATCAAGTGTTCAATGTACTGAAGGAATCAAGTGTCCAATGTGCTGAAGGAATCAAGTGTTCAATGTACTGAAGGAATCAAGTATCCAATGCACTGAAGGAATCAAGTATCCAATGCACTGAAGGAATCAAGTGTTCAGTGTGCTGAAGGAATCAAGTGTTCAATGTACTGAAGGAATCAAGTATCCAATGCACTGAAGGAATCAAGTGTTCAATGTACTGAAGGAATCAAGTGTCCAATGCACTGAAGGAATCAAGTATCCAATGCACTGAAGGAATCAAGTGTTCATTGTACTGAAGGAATCAAGTGTTCAATGTACTGAAGGAATCAAGTGTTCAATGTACTGAAGGATTTAAGTATCCAATGCACTGAAGGAATCAAGTGTCCAATGTGCTGAAGGAATGAAGTGTTCAATGTACTGAAGGAATCAAGTATCCAATGCACTGAAGGAATCAAGTGTTCAATGTACTGAAGGAATCAAGTGTTCAGTGTACTGAAGGAATCAAGTGTTCAATGTACTGCAGGAATCAAGTGTCCAATGTACTGAAGGAATCAAGTATCCAATGCACTGAAGGAATCAAGTGTTCAATGTACTGAAGGAATCAAGTGTCCAATGTGCTGAAGGAATCAAGTGTTCAATGTACTGAAGGAATCAAGTATCCAATGCACTGAAGGAATCAAGTGTTCAATGTACTGAAGGAATCAAGTGTTCAATGTACTGCAGGAATCAAGTGTCCAATGTGCTGAAAGAATCAAGTGTTCAATGTACTGAAGGAATCAAGTATCCAATGCACTGAAGGAATCAAGTATCCAATGCACTGAAGGAATCAAGTGTTCAGTGTGCTGAAGGAATCAAGTCTTCAATGTACTGAAGGAATCAAGTATCCAATGCACTGAAGGAATCAAGTGTTCAATGTACTGAAGGAATCAAGTGTTCAATGTACTGAAGGAATCAAGTGTCCAATGTACTGAAGGAATCAAGTATCCAATGCACTGAAGGAATCAAGTGTTCAATGTACTGAAGGAATCAAGTGTTCAATGTACTGAAGGAATCAAGTATCCAATGCACTGAAGGAATCAAGTGTTCAATGCACTGAAGGAATCAAGTATCCAATGTACTGAAGGAATCAAGTGTTCAGTGTACTGAAGGAATCAAGTGTTCAATGTACTGCAGGAATCAAGTGTCCAATGTACTGAAGGAATCAAGTATCCAATGCACTGAAGGAATCAAGTGTTCAATGTACTGAAGGAATCAAGTGTCCAATGTGCTGAAGGAATCAAGTGTTCAATGTACTGAAGGAATCAAGTATCCAATGCACTGAAGGAATCAAGTGTTCAATGTACTGCAGGAATCAAGTGTTCAATGTACTCCAGGAATCAAGTGTCCAATGTGCTGAAGGAATCAAGTGTTCAATGTACTGAAGGAATCAAGTATCCAATGCACTGAAGGAATCAAGTATCCAATGCACTGAAGGAATCAAGTGTTCAGTGTGCTGAAGGAATCAAGTGTTCAATGTACTGAAGGAATCAAGTATCCAATGCACTGAAGGAATCAAGTGTTCAATGTACTGAAGGAATCAAGTGTCCAATGCACTGAAGGAATCAAGTATCCAATGCACTGAAGGAATCAAGTGTCCAATGCACTGAAGGAATCAAGTATCCAATGCACTGAAGGAATCAAGTGTTCATTGTACTGAAGGAATCAAGTGTTCAATGTACTGAAGGAATCAAGTGTTCAATGTACTGAAGGAATCAAGTATCCAATGCACTGAAGGAATCAAGTGTCCAATGTGCTGAAGGAATCAAGTGTTCAATGTACTGAAGGAATCAAGTATCCAATGCACTGAAGGAATCAAGTGTTCAATGTACTGAAGGAATCAAGTGTTCAGTGTACTGAAGGAATCAAGTGTTCAATGTACTGCAGGAATCAAGTGTTCAATGTACTGAAGGAATCAAGTATCCAATGCACTGAAGGAATCAGGTGTCCAATGTGCTGAAGGAATCAAGTGTTCAATGTACTGAAGGAATCAAGTATCCAATGCACTGAAGGAATCAAGTGTCCAATGTGCTGAAGGAATCAAGTGTTCAATGTACTGAAGGAATCAAGTATCCAATGCACTGAAGGAATCAAGTGTTCAATGTACTGCAGGAATCAAGTGTTCAGTGTACTGAAGGAATCAAGTGTTCAATGTACTGCAGGAATCAAGTGTCCAATGTACTGAAGGAATCAAGTATCCAATGCACTGAAGGAATCAAGTGTTCAATGTACTGAAGGAATCAAGTGTCCAATGTGCTGAAGGAATCAAGTGTTCAATGTACTGAAGGAATCAAGTATCCAATGCACTGAAGGAATCAAGTGTTCAATGTACTGAAGGAATCAAGTGTTCAATGTACTCCAGGAATCAAGTGTCCAATGTGCTGAAGGAATCAAGTGTCCAATGTACTGAAGGAATCAAGTATCCAATGCACTGAAGGAATCAAGTATCCAATGCACTGAAGGAATCAAGTGTTCAGTGTGCTGAAGGAATCAAGTGTTCAATGTACTGAAGGAATCAAGTATCCAATGCACTGAAGGAATCAAGTGTTCAATGTACTGAAGGAATCAAGTGTCCAATGCACTGAAGGAATCAAGTATCCAATGCACTGAAGGAATCAAGTGTTCATTGTACTGAAGGAATCAAGTGTTCAATGTACTGAAGGAATCAAGTGTTCAATGTACTGAAGGAATCAAGTATCCAATGCACTGAAGGAATCAAGTGTCCAATGTGCTCAAGGAATCAAGTGTTCAATGTACTTAAGGAATCAAGTATCCAATGCACTGAAGGAATCAAGTGTCCAATGTGCTGAAGGAATCAAGTGTTCAATGTACTGAAGGAATCAAGTATCCAATGCACTGAAGGAATCAAGTGTTAAATGTACTGAAGGAATCAAGTGTTTAGTGTAATGAAGGAATCAAGTGTTCAATGTACTGCAGGAATCAAGTGTTCAATGCACTGAAGGAATCAAGTATCCAATGCACTGAAGGAATCAGGTGTCCAATGTGCTGAAGGAATCAAGTGTTCAATGTACTGAAGGAATCAAGTATCCAATGCACTGAAGGAATCAAGTGTCCAATGTGCTGAAGGAATCAAGTGTTCAATGTACTGAAGGAATCAAGTATCCAATGCACTGAAGGAATCAAGTGTTCAATGTACTGCAGGAATCAAGTGTTCAGTGTACTGAAGGAATCAAGTGTTCAATGTACTGCAGGAATCAAGTGTCCAATGTACTGAAGGAATCAAGTATCCAATGCACTGAAGGAATCAAGTGTTCAATGTACTGAAGGAATCAAGTGTCCAATGTGCTGAAGGAATCAAGTGTTCAATGTACTGAAGGAATCAAGTATCCAATGCACTGAAGGAATCAAGTATCCAATGCACTGAAGGAATCAAGTGTTCAATGTACTGAAGGAATCAAGTGTCCAATGTGCTGAAGGAATCAAGTGTTCAATGTGCTGAAGGAATCAAGTATCCAATGCACTGAAGGAATCAAGTGTTCAATGTACTGCAGGAATCAAGTGTTCAATGTACTCCAGGAATCAAGTGTCCAATGTGCTGAAGGAATCAAGTGTTCAATGTACTGAAGGAATCAAGTATCCAATGCACTGAAGGAATCAAGTATCCAATGCACTGAAGGAATCAAGTGTTCAGTGTGCTGAAGGAATCAAGTGTTCAATGTACTGAAGGAATCAAGTATCCAATGCACTGAAGGAATCAAGTGTTCAATGTACTGAAGGAATCAAGTGTCCAATGCACTGTAGGAATCAAGTATCCAATGCACTGAAGGAATCAAGTGTCCAATGCACTGAAGGAATCAAGTATCCAATGCACTGAAGGAATCAAGTGTTCATTGGACTGAAGGAATCAAGTGTTCAATGTACTGAAGGAATCAAGTGTTCAATGTACTGAAGGAATCAAGTATCCAATGCACTGAAGGAATCAAGTGTCCAATGTGCTGAAGGAATCAAGTGTTCAATGTACTGAAGGAATCAAGTATCCAATGCACTGAAGGAATCAAGTGTTCAATGTACTGAAGGAATCAAGTGTTCAGTGTACTGAAGGAATCAAGTGTTCAATGTACTGCAGGAATCAAGTGTTCAATGTACTGAAGGAATCAAGTATCCAATGCACTGAAGGAATCAGGTGTCCAATGTGCTGAAGGAATCAAGTGTTCAATGTACTGAAGGAATCAAGTATCCAATGCACTGAAGGAATCAAGTGTCCAATGTGCTGAAGGAATCAAGTGTTCAATGTACTGAAGGAATCAAGTATCCAATGCACTGAAGGAATCAAGTGTTCAATGTACTGCAGGAATAAAGTGTTCAGTGTACTGAAGGAATCAAGTGTTCAATGTACTGCAGGAATCAAGTGTCCAATGTACTGAAGGAATCAAGTATCCAATGTGCTGAAGGAATCAAGTGTTCAATGTACTGAAGGAATCAAGTGTCCAATGTGCTGAAGGAATCAAGTGTTCAATGTACTGAAGGAATCAAGTATCCAATGCACTGAAGGAATCAAGTGTTCAATGTACTGAAGGAATCAAGTGTTCAATGTACTCCAGGAATCAAGTGTCCAATGTGCTGAAGGAATCAAGTGTCCAATGTACTGAAGGAATCAAGTATCCAATGCACTGAAGGAATCAAGTATCCAATGCACTGAAGGAATCAAGTGTTCAGTGTGCTGAAGGAATCAAGTGTTCAATGTACTGAAGGAATCAAGTATCCAATGCACTGAAGGAATCAAGTGTTCAATGTACTGAAGGAATCAAGTGTCCAATGCACTGAAGGAATCAAGTATCCAATGCACTGAAGGAATCAAGTGTTCATTGTACTGAAGGAATCAAGTGTTCAATGTACTGAAGGAATCAAGTGTTCAATGTACTGAAGGAATCAAGTATCCAATGCACTGAAGGAATCAAGTGTCCAATGTGCTGAAGGAATCAAGTGTTCAATGTACTGAAGGAATCAAGTATCCAATGCACTGAAGGAATCAAGTGTCCAATGTGCTGAAGGAATCAAGTGTTCAATGTACTGAAGGAATCAAGTATCCAATGCACTGAAGGAATCAAGTGTTCAATGTACTGAAGGAATCAAGTGTTCAGTGTACTGAAGGAATCAAGTGTTCAATGTACTGCAGGAATCAAGTGTTCAATGTACTGAAGGAATCAAGTATCCAATGCACTGAAGGAATCAGGTGTCCAATGTGCTGAAGGAATCAAGTGTTCAGTGTACTGAAGGAATCAAGTGTTCAATGTACTGAAGGAATCAAGTATCCAATGCACTGAAGGAATCAAGTGTTCAATGTACTGAAGGAATCAAGTGTCCAATGTGCTGAAGGAATCAAGTGTTCAATGTACTGAAGGAATCAAGTGTCCAATGTACTGAAGGAATCAAGTATCCAATGCACTGAAGGAATCAAGTGTTCAATGTACTGAAGGAATCAAGTGTCCAATGTGCTGAAGGAATCAAGTGTTCAATGTACTGAAGGAATCAAGTATCCAATGCACTGAAGGAATCAAGTATCCAATGCACTGAAGGAATCAAGTGTTCAGTGTGCTGAAGGAATCAAGTGTTCAATGTACTGAAGGAATCAAGTATCCAATGCACTGAAGGAATCAAGTGTTCAATGTACTGAAGGAATCAAGTGTCCAATGCACTGAAGGAATCAAGTATCCAATGCACTGAAGGAATCAAGTGTTCATTGTACTGAAGGAATCAAGTGTTCAATGTACTGAAGGAATCAAGTGTTCAATGTACTGAAGGAATCAAGTATCCAATGCACTGAATGAATCAAGTGTCCAATGTGCTGAAGGAATGAAGTGTTCAATGTACTGAAGGAATCAAGTATCCAATGCACTGAAGGAATCAAGTGTTCAATGTACTGAAGGAATCAAGTGTTCAGTGTACTGAAGGAATCAAGTGTTCAATGTACTGCAGGAATCAAGTGTCCAATGTACTGAAGGAATCAAGTATCCAATGCACTGAAGGAATCAAGTGTTCAATGTACTGAAGGAATCAAGTGTCCAATGTGCTGAAGGAATCAAGTGTTCAATGTACTGAAGGAATCAAGTATCCAATGCACTGAAGGAATCAAGTGTTCAATGTACTGAAGGAATCAAGTGTTCAATGTACTGCAGGAATCAAGTGTCCAATGTGCTGAAAGAATCAAGTGTTCAATGTACTGAAGGAATCAAGTATCCAATGCACTGAAGGAATCAAGTATCCAATGCACTGAAGGAATCAAGTGTTCAGTGTGCTGAAGGAATCAAGTGTTCAATGTACTGAAGGAATCAAGTATCCAATGCACTGAAGGAATCAAGTGTTCAATGTACTGAAGGAATCAAGTGTTCAATGTACTGAAGGAATCAAGTGTCCAATGTACTGAAGGAATCAAGTATCCAATGCACTGAAGGAATCAAGTGTTCAATGTACTGAAGGAATCAAGTGTTCAATGTACTGAAGGAATCAAGTATCCAATGCACTGAAGGAATCAAGTGTTCAATGTACTGCAGGAATCAAGTGTTCAGTGTACTGAAGGAATCAAGTGTTCAATGTACTGCAGGAATCAAGTGTCCAATGTACTGAAGGAATCAAGTATCCAATGCACTGAAGGAATCAAGTGTTCAATGTACTGAAGGAATCAAGTGTCCAATGTGCTGAAGGAATCAAGTGTTCAATGTACTGAAGGAATCAAGTATCCAATGCACTGAAGGAATCAAGTGTTCAATGTGCTGCAGGAATCAAGTGTTCAATGTACTCCAGGAATCAAGTGTCCAATGTGCTGAAGGAATCAAGTGTTCAATGTACTGAAGGAATCAAGTATCCAATGCACTGAAGGAATCAAGTATCCAATGCACTGAAGGAATCAAGTGTTCAGTGTGCTGAAGGAATCAAGTGTTCAATGTACTGAAGGAATCAAGTATCCAATGCACTGAAGGAATCAAGTGTTCAATGTACTGAAGGAATCAAGTGTCCAATGCACTGAAGGAATCAAGTATCCAATGCACTGAAGGAATCAAGTGTCCAATGCACTGAAGGAATCAAGTATCCAATGCACTGAAGGAATCAAGTGTTCATTGTACTGAAGGAATCAAGTGTTCAATGTACTGAAGGAATCAAGTGTTCAATGTACTGAAGGAATCAAGTATCCAATGCACTGAAGGAATCAAGTGTCCAATGTGCTGAAGGAATCAAGTGTTCAATGTACTGAAGGAATCAAGTATCCAATGCACTGAAGGAATCAAGTGTTCAATGTACTGCAGGAATCAAGTGTTCAATGTACTGAAGGAATCAAGTGTTCAATGCACTGAAGGAATCAAGTGTTCAATGTACTGAAGGAATCAAGTATCCAATGCACTGAAGGAATCAGGTGTCCAATGTGCTGAAGGAATCAAGTGTTCAATGTACTGAGGGAATCAAGTATCCAATGCACTGAAGGAATCAAGTGTCCAATGTGCTGAAGGAATCAAGTGTTCAATGTACTGAAGGAATCAAGTATCCAATGCACTGAAGGAATCAAGTGTTCAATGTACTGCAGGAATCAAGTGTTCAGTGTACTGAAGGAATCAAGTGTTCAATGTACTGCAGGAATCAAGTGTCCAATGTACTGAAGGAATCAAGTATCCAATGCACTGAAGGAATCAAGTGTTCAATGTACTGAAGGAATCAAGTGTCCAATGTGCTGAAGGAATCAAGTGTTCAATGTACTGAAGGAATCAAGTATCCAATGCACTGAAGGAATCAAGTGTTCAATGTACTGAAGGAATCAAGTGTTCAATGTACTCCAGGAATCAAGTGTCCAATGTGCTGAAGGAATCAAGTGTCCAATGTACTGAAGGAATCAAGTATCCAATGCACTGAAGGAATCAAGTATCCAATGCACTGAAGGAATCAAGTGTTCAGTGTGCTGAAGGAATCAAGTGTTCAATGTACTGAAGGAATCAAGTGTCCAATGCACTGAAGGAATCAAGTGTTCAATGTACTGAAGGAATCAAGTGTCCAATGCACTGAAGGAATCAAGTATCCAATGCACTGAAGGAATCAAGTGTTCATTGTACTGAAGGAATCAAGTGTTCAATGTACTGAAGGAATCAAGTGTTCAATGTACTGAAGGAATCAAGTATCCAATGCACTGAAGGAATCAAGTGTCCAATGTGCTGAAGGAATCAAGTGTCCAATGTGCTGAAGGAATCAAGTATCCAATGCACTGAAGGAATCAAGTGTTCAATGTACTGAAGGAATCAAGTGTTCAGTGTACTGAAGGAATCAAGTGTTCAATGTACTGCAGGAATCAAGTGTCCAATGTACTGAAGGAATCAAGTATCCAATGCACTGAAGGAATCAAGTGTTCAATGTACTGAAGGAATCAAGTGTCCAATGTGCTGAAGGAATCAAGTGTTCAATGTACTGAAGGAATCAAGTATCCAATGCACTGAAGGAATCAAGTGTTCAATGTACTGAAGGAATCAAGTGTTCAATGTACTCCAGGAATCAAGTGTCCAATGTGCTGAAGGAATCAAGTGTCCAATGTACTGAAGGAATCAAGTATCCAATGCACTGAAGGAATCAAGTATCCAATGCACTGAAGGAATCAAGTGTTCAGTGTGCTGAAGGAATCAAGTGTTCAATGTACTGAAGGAATCAAGTATCCAATGCACTGAAGGAATCAAGTGTTCAATGTACTGAAGGAATCAAGTGTCCAATGCACTGAAGGAATCAAGTATCCAATGCACTGAAGGAATCAAGTGTTCATTGTACTGAAGGAATCAAGTGTTCAATGTACTGAAGGAATCAAGTGTTCAATGTACTGAAGGAATCAAGTATCCAATGCACTGAAGGAATCAAGTGTCCAATGTGCTCAAGGAATCAAGTGTTCAATGTACTTAAGGAATCAAGTATCCAATGCACTGAAGGAATCAAGTGTCCAATGTGCTGAAGGAATCAAGTGTTCAATGTACTGAAGGAATCAAGTATCCAATGCACTGAAGGAATCAAGTGTTAAATGTACTGAAGGAATCAAGTGTTTAGTGTAATGAAGGAATCAAGTGTTCAATGTACTGCAGGAATCAAGTGTTCAATGTACTGAAGGAATCAAGTATCCAATGCACTGAAGGAATCAGGTGTCCAATGTGCTGAAGGAATCAAGTGTTCAATGTACTGAAGGAATCAAGTATCCAATGCACTGAAGGAATCAAGTGTCCAATGTGCTGAAGGAATCAAGTGTTCAATGTACTGAAGGAATCAAGTATCCAATGCACTGAAGGAATCAAGTGTTCAATGTACTGCAGGAATCAAGTGTTCAGTGTACTGAAGGAATCAAGTGTTCAATGTACTGCAGGAATCAAGTGTCCAATGTACTGAAGGAATCAAGTATCCAATGCACTGAAGGAATCAAGTGTTCAATGTACTGAAGGAATCAAGTGTCCAATGTGCTGAAGGAATCAAGTGTTCAATGTACTGAAGGAATCAAGTATCCAATGCACTGAAGGAATCAAGTATCCAATGCACTGAAGGAATCAAGTGTTCAATGTACTGAAGGAATCAAGTGTCCAATGTGCTGAAGGAATCAAGTGTTCAATGTGCTGAAGGAATCAAGTATCCAATGCACTGAAGGAATCAAGTGTTCAATGTACTGCAGGAATCAAGTGTTCAATGTACTCCAGGAATCAAGTGTCCAATGTGCTGAAGGAATCAAGTGTTCAATGTACTGAAGGAATCAAGTATCCAATGCACTGAAGGAATCAAGTATCCAATGCACTGAAGGAATCAAGTGTTCAGTGTGCTGAAGGAATCAAGTGTTCAATGTACTGAAGGAATCAAGTATCCAATGCACTGAAGGAATCAAGTGTTCAATGTACTGAAGGAATCAAGTGTCCAATGCACTGAAGGAATCAAGTATCCAATGCACTGAAGGAATCAAGTGTCCAATGCACTGAAGGAATCAAGTATCCAATGCACTGAAGGAATCAAGTGTTCATTGGACTGAAGGAATCAAGTGTTCAATGTACTGAAGGAATCAAGTGTTCAATGTACTGAAGGAATCAAGTATCCAATGCACTGAAGGAATCAAGTGTCCAATGTGCTGAAGGAATCAAGTGTTCAATGTACTGAAGGAATCAAGTATCCAATGCACTGAAGGAATCAAGTGTTCAATGTACTGAAGGAATCAAGTGTTCAGTGTACTGAAGGAATCAAGTGTTCAATGTACTGCAGGAATCAAGTGTTCAATGTACTGAAGGAATCAAGTATCCAATGCACTGAAGGAATCAGGTGTCCAATGTGCTGAAGGAATCAAGTGTTCAATGTACTGAAGGAATCAAGTATCCAATGCACTGAAGGAATCAAGTGTCCAATGTGCTGAAGGAATCAAGTGTTCAATGTACTGAAGGAATCAAGTATCCAATGCACTGAAGGAATCAAGTGTTCAATGTACTGCAGGAATCAAGTGTTCAGTGTACTGAAGGAATCAAGTGTTCAATGTACTGCAGGAATCAAGTGTCCAATGTACTGAAGGAATCAAGTATCCAATGTGCTGAAGGAATCAAGTGTTCAATGTACTGAAGGAATCAAGTGTCCAATGTGCTGAAGGAATCAAGTGTTCAATGTACTGAAGGAATCAAGTATCCAATGCACTGAAGGAATCAAGTGTTCAATGTACTGAAGGAATCAAGTGTTCAATGTACTCCAGGAATCAAGTGTCCAATGTACTGAAGGAATCAAGTGTCCAATGTACTGAAGGAATCAAGTATCCAATGCACTGAAGGAATCAAGTATCCAATGCACTGAAGGAATCAAGTGTTCAGTGTGCTGAAGGAATCAAGTGTTCAATGTACTGAAGGAATCAAGTATCCAATGCACTGAAGGAATCAAGTGTTCAATGTACTGAAGGAATCAAGTGTCCAATGCACTGAAGGAATCAAGTATCCAATGCACTGAAGGAATCAAGTGTTCATTGTACTGAAGGAATCAAGTGTTCAATGTACTGAAGGAATCAAGTGTTCAATGTACTGAAGGAATCAAGTATCCAATGCACTGAAGGAATCAAGTGTCCAATGTGCTGAAGGAATCAAGTGTTCAATGTACTGAAGGAATCAAGTATCCAATGCACTGAAGGAATCAAGTGTCCAATGTGCTGAAGGAATCAAGTGTTCAATGTACTGAAGGAATCAAGTATCCAATGCACTGAAGGAATCAAGTGTTCAATGTACTGAAGGAATCAAGTGTTCAGTGTACTGAAGGAATCAAGTGTTCAATGTACTGCAGGAATCAAGTGTTCAATGTACTGAAGGAATCAAGTATCCAATGCACTGAAGGAATCAGGTGTCCAATGTGCTGAAGGAATCAAGTGTTCAGTGTACTGAAGGAATCAAGTGTTCAATGTACTGAAGGAATCAAGTATCCAATGCACTGAAGGAATCAAGTGTTCAATGTACTGAAGGAATCAAGTGTCCAATGTGCTGAAGGAATCAAGTGTTCAATGTACTGAAGGAATCAAGTGTCCAATGTACTGAAGGAATCAAGTATCCAATGCACTGAAGGAATCAAGTGTTCAATGTACTGAAGGAATCAAGTGTCCAATGTGCTGAAGGAATCAAGTGTTCAATGTACTGAAGGAATCAAGTATCCAATGCACTGAAGGAATCAAGTATCCAATGCACTGAAGGAATCAAGTGTTCAGTGTGCTGAAGGAATCAAGTGTTCAATGTACTGAAGGAATCAAGTATCCAATGCACTGAAGGAATCAAGTGTTCAATGTACTGAAGGAATCAAGTGTCCAATGCACTGAAGGAATCAAGTATCCAATGCACTGAAGGAATCAAGTGTTCATTGTACTGAAGGAATCAAGTGTTCAATGTACTGAAGGAATCAAGTGTTCAATGTACTGAAGGAATCAAGTATCCAATGCACTGAATGAATCAAGTGTCCAATGTGCTGAAGGAATGAAGTGTTCAATGTACTGAAGGAATCAAGTATCCAATGCACTGAAGGAATCAAGTGTTCAATGTACTGAAGGAATCAAGTGTTCAGTGTACTGAAGGAATCAAGTGTTCAATGTACTGCAGGAATCAAGTGTCCAATGTACTGAAGGAATCAAGTATCCAATGCACTGAAGGAATCAAGTGTTCAATGTACTGAAGGAATCAAGTGTCCAATGTGCTGAAGGAATCAAGTGTTCAATGTACTGAAGGAATCAAGTATCCAATGCACTGAAGGAATCAAGTGTTCAATGTACTGAAGGAATCAAGTGTTCAATGTACTGCAGGAATCAAGTGTCCAATGTGCTGAAAGAATCAAGTGTTCAATGTACTGAAGGAATCAAGTATCCAATGCACTGAAGGAATCAAGTATCCAATGCACTGAAGGAATCAAGTGTTCAGTGTGCTGAAGGAATCAAGTGTTCAATGTACTGAAGGAATCAAGTATCCAATGCACTGAAGGAATCAAGTGTTCAATGTACTGAAGGAATCAAGTGTTCAATGTACTGAAGGAATCAAGTGTCCAATGTACTGAAGGAATCAAGTATCCAATGCACTGAAGGAATCAAGTGTTCAATGTACTGAAGGAATCAAGTGTTCAATGTACTGAAGGAATCAAGTATCCAATGCACTGAAGGAATCAAGTGTTCAATGTACTGCAGGAATCAAGTGTTCAGTGTACTGAAGGAATCAAGTGTTCAATGTACTGAAGGAATCAAGTGTCCAATGTACTGAAGGAATCAAGTATCCAATGCACTGAAGGAATCAAGTGTTCAATGTACTGAAGGAATCAAGTGTCCAATGTGCTGAAGGAATCAAGTGTTCAATGTACTGAAGGAATCAAGTATCCAATGCACTGAAGGAATCAAGTGTTCAATGTGCTGCAGGAATCAAGTGTTCAATGTACTCCAGGAATCAAGTGTCCAATGTGCTGAAGGAATCAAGTGTTCAATGTACTGAAGGAATCAAGTATCCAATGCACTGAAGGAATCAAGTATCCAATGCACTGAAGGAATCAAGTGTTCAGTGTGCTGAAGGAATCAAGTGTTCAATGTACTGAAGGAATCAAGTATCCAATGCACTGAAGGAATCAAGTGTTCAATGTACTGAAGGAATCAAGTGTCCAATGCACTGAAGGAATCAAGTATCCAATGCACTGAAGGAATCAAGTGTCCAATGCACTGAAGGAATCAAGTATCCAATGCACTGAAGGAATCAAGTGTTCATTGTACTGAAGGAATCAAGTGTTCAATGTACTGAAGGAATCAAGTGTTCAATGTACTGAAGGAATCAAGTATCCAATGCACTGAAGGAATCAAGTGTCCAATGTGCTGAAGGAATCAAGTGTTCAATGTACTGAAGGAATCAAGTATCCAATGCACTGAAGGAATCAAGTGTTCAATGTACTGAAGGAATCAAGTGTTCAGTGTACTGAAGGAATCAAGTGTTCAATGTACTGCAGGAATCAAGTGTTCAATGTACTGAAGGAATCAAGTATCCAATGCACTGAAGGAATCAGGTGTCCAATGTGCTGAAGGAATCAAGTGTTCAATGTACTGAGGGAATCAAGTATCCAATGCACTGAAGGAATCAAGTGTCCAATGTGCTGAAGGAATCAAGTGTTCAATGTACTGAAGGAATCAAGTATCCAATGCACTGAAGGAATCAAGTGTTCAATGTACTGCAGGAATCAAGTGTTCAGTGTACTGAAGGAATCAAGTGTTCAATGTACTGCAGGAATCAAGTGTCCAATGTACTGAAGGAATCAAGTATCCAATGCACTGAAGGAATCAAGTGTTCAATGTACTGAAGGAATCAAGTGTCCAATGTGCTGAAGGAATCAAGTGTTCAATGGACTGAAGGAATCAAGTATCCAATGCACTGAAGGAATCAAGTGTTCAATGTACTGAAGGAATCAAGTGTTCAATGTACTCCAGGAATCAAGTGTCCAATGTGCTGAAGGAATCAAGTGTCCAATGTACTGAAGGAATCAAGTATCCAATGCACTGAAGGAATCAAGTATCCAATGCACTGAAGGAATCAAGTGTTCAGTGTGCTGAAGGAATCAAGTGTTCAATGTACTGAAGGAATCAAGTATCCAATGCACTGAAGGAATCAAGTGTTCAATGTACTGAAGGAATCAAGTGTCCAATGCACTGAAGGAATCAAGTATCCAATGCACTGAAGGAATCAAGTGTTCATTGTACTGAAGGAATCAAGTGTTCAATGTACTGAAGGAATCAAGTGTTCAATGTACTGAAGGAATCAAGTATCCAATGCACTGAAGGAATCAAGTGTCCAATGTGCTGAAGGAATCAAGTGTCCAATGTGCTGAAGGAATCAAGTATCCAATGCACTGAAGGAATCAAGTGTTCAATGTACTGAAGGAATCAAGTGTTCAGTGTACTGAAGGAATCAAGTGTTCAATGTACTGCAGGAATCAAGTGTTCAATGTACTGAAGGAATCAAGTATCCAATGCACTGAAGGAATCAGGT
The DNA here is from genome assembly GCF_037392515.1 of Haliotis asinina. NCBI lineage: Eukaryota > Metazoa > Mollusca > Gastropoda > Lepetellida > Haliotidae > Haliotis > Haliotis asinina. The sequence goes on from NC_090284.1 coordinate 33,825,242, forward strand.
GTCCAATGTGCTGAAGGAATCAAGTGTTCAATGTACTGAAGGAATCAAGTATCCAATGCACTGAAGGAATCAAGTGTCCAATGTGCTGAAGGAATCAAGTGTTCAATGTACTGAAGGAATCAAGTATCCAATGCACTGAAGGAATCAAGTGTTCAATGTACTGAAGGAATCAAGTGTTCAATGTACTGAAGGAATCAAGTGTCCAATGTGCTGAAGGAATCAAGTGTCCAATGTACTGAAGGAATCAAGTATCCAATGCACTGAAGGAATCAAGTGTTCAGTGTGCTGAAGGAATCAAGTGTTCAATGCACTGAAGGAATCAAGTATCCAATGCACTGAAGGAATCAAGTGTTCAGTGTGCTGAAGGAATCAAGTGTTCAATGCACTGAAGGAATCAAGTATCCAATGCACTGAAGGAATCAAGTGTTCAATGTACTGAAGGAATCAAGTGTCCAATGCACTGAAGGAATCAAGTATCCAATGCACTGAAGGAATCAAGTGTTCATTGTACTGAAGGAATCAAGTGTTCAATGTACTGAAGGAATCAAGTGTTCAATGTACTGAAGGAATCAAGTATCCAATGCACTGAAGGAATCAAGTGTCCAATGTGCTGAAGGAATCAAGTGTTCAATGTACTGAAGGAATCAAGTATCCAATGCACTGAAGGAATCAAGTGTCCAATGTGCTGAAGGAATCAAGTGTTCAATGTACTGAAGGAATCAAGTGTTCAATGTACTGAAGGAATCAAGTATCCAATGCACTGAAGGAATCAGGTGTCCAATGTGCTGAAGGAATCAAGTGTTCAATGTACTGAAGGAATCAAGTATCCAATGCACTGAAGGAATCAAGTATCCAATGTGCTGAAGGAATCAAGTGTTCAATGTACTGAAGGAATCAAGTATCCAATGCACTGAAGGAATCAAGTGTTCAATGTGCTGCAGGAATCAAGTGTTCAATGTACTCCAGGAATCAAGTGTCCAATGTGCTGAAGGAATCAAGTGTTCAATGTACTGAAGGAATCAAGTATCCAATGCACTGAAGGAATCAAGTATCCAATGCACTGAAGGAATCAAGTGTTCAGTGTGCTGAAGGAATCAAGTGTTCAATGTACTGAAGGAATCAAGTATCCAATGCACTGAAGGAATCAAGTGTTCAATGTACTGAAGGAATCAAGTGTCCAATGCACTGAAGGAATCAAGTATCCAATGCACTGAAGGAATCAAGTGTCCAATGCACTGAAGGAATCAAGTATCCAATGCACTGAAGGAATCAAGTGCTCAATGTACTGAAGGAATCAAGTGTTCAGTGTACTGAAGGAATCAAGTGTTCAATGTACTGCAGGAATCAAGTGTTCAATGTACTGAAGGAATCAAGTATCCAATGCACTGAAGGAATCAGGTGTCCAATGTGCTGAAGGAATCAAGTGTTCAATGTACTGAGGGAATCAAGTATCCAATGCACTGAAGGAATCAAGTGTCCAATGTGCTGAAGGAATCAAGTGTTCAATGTACTGAAGGAATCAAGTATCCAATGCACTGAAGGAATCAAGTGTTCAATGTACTGCAGGAATCAAGTGTTCAGTGTACTGAAGGAATCAAGTGTTCAATGTACTGCAGGAATCAAGTGTCCAATGTACTGAAGGAATCAAGTATCCAATGCACTGAAGGAATCAAGTGTTCAATGTACTGAAGGAATCAAGTGTCCAATGTGCTGAAGGAATCAAGTGTTCAATGTACTGAAGGAATCAAGTATCCAATGCACTGAAGGAATCAAGTGTTCAATGTACTGAAGGAATCAAGTGTTCAATGTACTCCAGGAATCAAGTGTCCAATGTGCTGAAGGAATCAAGTGTCCAATGTACTGAAGGAATCAAGTATCCAATGCACTGAAGGAATCAAGTATCCAATGCACTGAAGGAATCAAGTGTTCAGTGTGTTGAAGGAATCAAGTGTTCAATGTACTGAAGGAATCAAGTATCCAATGCACTGAAGGAATCAAGTGTTCAATGTACTGAAGGAATCAAGTGTCCAATGCACTGAAGGAATCAAGTATCCAATGCACTGAAGGAATCAAATGTTCATTGTACTGAAGGAATCAAGTGTTCAATGTACTGAAGGAATCAAGTGTTCAATGTACTGAAGGAATCAAGTATCCAATGCACTGAAGGAATCAAGTGTCCAATGTGCTGAAGGAATCAAGTGTTCAATGTACTGAAGGAATCAAGTATCCAATGCACTGAAGGAATCAAGTGTTCAATGTACTGAAGGAATCAAGTGTTCAGTGTACTGAAGGAATCAAGTGTTCAATGTACTGCAGGAATCAAGTGTTCAATGTACTGAAGGAATCAAGTATCCAATGCACTGAAGGAATCAGGTGTCCAATGTGCTGAAGGAATCAAGTGTTCAATGTACTGAAGGAATCAAGTATCCAATGCACTGAAGGAATCAAGTGTCCAATGTGCTGAAGGAATCAAGTGTTCAATGTACTGAAGGAATCAAGTATCCAATGCACTGAAGGAATCAAGTGTTCAATGTACTGAAGGAATCAAGTGTTCAATGTACTGAAGGAATCAAGTGTCCAATGTGCTGAAGGAATCAAGTGTCCAATGTACTGAAGGAATCAAGTATCCAATGCACTGAAGGAATCAAGTGTTCAGTGTGCTGAAGGAATCAAGTGTTCAATGCACTGAAGGAATCAAGTATCCAATGCACTGAAGGAATCAAGTGTTCAGTGTGCTGAAGGAATCAAGTGTTCAATGCACTGAAGGAATCAAGTATCCAATGCACTGAAGGAATCAAGTGTTCAATGTACTGAAGGAATCAAGTGTCCAATGCACTGAAGGAATCAAGTATCCAATGCACTGAAGGAATCAAGTGTTCATTGTACTGAAGGAATCAAGTGTTCAATGTACTGAAGGAATCAAGTGTTCAATGTACTGAAGGAATCAAGTATCCAATGCACTGAAGGAATCAAGTGTCCAATGTGCTGAAGGAATCAAGTGTTCAATGTACTGAAGGAATCAAGTATCCAATGCACTGAAGGAATCAAGTGTCCAATGTGCTGAAGGAATCAAGTGTTCAATGTACTGAAGGAATCAAGTGTTCAATGTACTGAAGGAATCAAGTATCCAATGCACTGAAGGAATCAGGTGTCCAATGTGCTGAAGGAATCAAGTGTTCAATGTACTGAAGGAATCAAGTATCCAATGCACTGAAGGAATCAAGTATCCAATGCACTGAAGGAATCAAGTGTTCAATGTACTGAAGGAATCAAGTATCCAATGCACTGAAGGAATCAAGTGTTCAATGTACTGAAGGAATCAAGTGTTCAATGTACTCCAGGAATCAAGTGTCCAATGTGCTGAAGGAATCAAGTGTCCAATGTACTGAAGGAATCAAGTATCCAATGCACTGAAGGAATCAAGTGTTCAGTGTGCTGAAGGAATCAAGTGTTCAATGCACTGAAGGAATCAAGTATCCAATGCACTGAAGGAATCAAGTGTTCAGTGTGCTGAAGGAATCAAGTGTTCAATGCACTGAAGGAATCAAGTATCCAATGCACTGAAGGAATCAAGTGTTCAATGTACTGAAGGAATCAAGTGTCCAATGCACTGAAGGAATCAAGTATCCAATGCACTGAAGGAATCAAGTGTTCATTGTACTGAAGGAATCAAGTGTTCAATGTACTGAAGGAATCAAGTGTTCAATGTACTGAAGGAATCAAGTATCCAATGCACTGAAGGAATCAAGTGTCCAATGTGCTGAAGGAATCAAGTGTTCAATGTACTGAAGGAATCAAGTATCCAATGCACTGACGTAATCAAGTGTTCAATGTACTGAAGGAATCAAGTGTTCAGTGTACTGAAGGAATCAAGTGTTCAATGTACTGCAGGAATCAAGTGTTCAATGTACTGAAGGAATCAAGTATCCAATGCACTGAAGGAATCAGGTGTCCAATGTGCTGAAGGAATCAAGTGTTCAATGTACTGAAGGAATCAAGTATCCAATGCACTGAAGGAATCAAGTGTCCAATGTGCTGAAGGAATCAAGTGTTCAATGTACTGAAGGAATCAAGTATCCAATGCACTGAAGGAATCAAGTGTTCAATGTACTGAAGGAATCAAGTATCCAATGCACTGAAGGAATCAAGTGTTCAATGTACTGAAGGAATCAAGTGTCCAATGTGCTGAAGGAATCAAGTGTTCAATGTACTGAAGGAATCAAGTATCCAATGCACTGAAGGAATCAAGTATCCAATGCACTGAAGGAATCAAGTGTTCAGTGTGCTGAAGGAATCAAGTGTTCAATGTACTGAAGGAATCAAGTATCCAATGCACTGAAGGAATCAAGTGTTCAGTGTGCTGAAGGAATCAAGTGTTCAATGTACTGCAGGAATCAAGTGTTCAGTTTACTGAAGGAATCAAGTGTTCAATGTACTGCAGGAATCAAGTGTCCAATGTACTGAAGGAATCAAGTATCCAATGCACTGAAGGAATCAAGTGTTCAATGTACTGAAGGAATCAAGTGTCCAATGTGCTGAAGGAATCAAGTGTTCAATGTACTGAAGGAATCAAGTATCCAATGCACTGAAGGAATCAAGTGTTCAATGTACTGAAGGAATCAAGTGTTCAATGTACTCCAGGAATCAAGTGTCCAATGTGCTGAAGGAATCAAGTGTCCAATGTACTGAAGGAATCAAGTATCCAATGCACTGAAGGAATCAAGTATCCAATGCACTGAAGGAATCAAGTGTTCAGTGTGCTGAAGGAATCAAGTGTTCAATGTACTGAAGGAATCAAGTATCCAATGCACTGAAGGAATCAAGTGTTCAATGTACTGAAGGAATCAAGTGTCCAATGTACTGAAGGAATCAAGTATCCAATGCACTGAAGGAATCAAGTGTTCATTGTACTGAAGGAATCAAGTGTTCAATGTACTGAAGGAATCAAGTGTTCAATGTACTGAAGGAATCAAGTATCCAATGCACTGAAGGAATCAAGTGTCCAATGTGCTGAAGGAATCAAGTGTTCAATGTACTGAAGGAATCAAGTATCCAATGCACTGAAGGAATCAAGTGTTCAATGTACTGAAGGAATCAAGTGTTCAGTGTACTGAAGGAATCAAGTGTTCAATGTACTGCAGGAATCAAGTGTTCAATGTACTGAAGGAATCAAGTATCCAATGCACTGAAGGAATCAGGTGTCCAATGTGCTGAAGGAATCAAGTGTTCAATGTACTGAAGGAATCAAGTATCCAATGCACTGAAGGAATCAAGTGTCCAATGTACTGAAGGAATCAAGTGTTCAATGTACTGAAGGAATCAAGTATCCAATGCACTGAAGGAATCAAGTGTTCAATGTACTGAAGGAATCAAGTGTTCAATGTACTGAAGGAATCAAGTGTCCAATGTGCTGAAGGAATCAAGTGTCCAATGTACTGAAGGAATCAAGTATCCAATGCACTGAAGGAATCAAGTGTTCAGTGTGCTGAAGGAATCAAGTGTTCAATGCACTGAAGGAATCAAGTATCCAATGCACTGAAGGAATCAAGTGTTCAGTGTGCTGAAGGAATCAAGTGTCCAATGTACTGAAGGAATCAAGTATCCAATGCACTGAAGGAATCAAGTGTTCAATGTACTGAAGGAATCAAGTGTCCAATGCACTGAAGGAATCAAGTATCCAATGCACTGAAGGAATCAAGTGTTCATTGTACTGAAGGAATCAAGTGTTCAATGTACTGAAGGAATCAAGTGTTCAATGTACTGAAGGAATCAAGTATCCAATGCACTGAAGGAATCAAGTGTCCAATGTGCTGAAGGAATCAAGTGTTCAATGTACTGAAGGAATCAAGTATCCAATGCACTGAAGGAATCAAGTGTCCAATGTGCTGAAGGAATCAAGTGTTCAATGTACTGAAGGAATCAAGTGTTCAATGTACTGAAGGAATCAAGTATCCAATGCACTGAAGGAATCAGGTGTCCAATGTGCTGAAGGAATCAAGTGTTCAATGTACTGAAGGAATCAAGTATCCAATGCACTGAAGGAATCAAGTATCCAATGTGCTGAAGGAATCAAGTGTTCAATGTACTGAAGGAATCAAGTATCCAATGCACTGAAGGAATCAAGTGTTCAATGTGCTGCAGGAATCAAGTGTTCAATGTACTCCAGGAATCAAGTGTCCAATGTGCTGAAGGAATCAAGTGTTCAATGTACTGAAGGAATCAAGTATCCAATGCACTGAAGGAATCAAGTATCCAATGCACTGAAGGAATCAAGTGTTCAGTGTGCTGAAGGAATCAAGTGTTCAATGTACTGAAGGAATCAAGTATCCAATGCACTGAAGGAATCAAGTGTTCAATGTACTGAAGGAATCAAGTGTCCAATGCACTGAAGGAATCAAGTATCCAATGCACTGAAGGAATCAAGTGTCCAATGCACTGAAGGAATCAAGTATCCAATGCACTGAAGGAATCAAGTGTTCATTGTACTGAAGGAATCAAGTGTTCAATGTACTGAAGGTATCAAGTGTTCAATGTACTGAAGGAATCAAGTATCCAATGCACTGAAGGAATCAAGTGTCCAATGTGCTGAAGGAATCAAGTGTTCAATGTACTGAAGGAATCAAGTATCCAATGCACTGAAGGAATCAAGTGCTCAATGTACTGAAGGAATCAAGTGTTCAGTGTACTGAAGGAATCAAGTGTTCAATGTACTGCAGGAATCAAGTGTTCAATGTACTGAAGGAATCAAGTATCCAATGCACTGAAGGAATCAGGTGTCCAATGTGCTGAAGGAATCAAGTGTTCAATGTACTGAGGGAATCAAGTATCCAATGCACTGAAGGAATCAAGTGTCCAATGTGCTGAAGGAATCAAGTGTTCAATGTACTGAAGGAATCAAGTATCCAATGCACTGAAGGAATCAAGTGTTCAATGTACTGCAGGAATCAAGTGTTCAGTGTACTGAAGGAATCAAGTGTTCAATGTACTGCAGGAATCAAGTGTCCAATGTACTGAAGGAATCAAGTATCCAATGCACTGAAGGAATCAAGTGTTCAATGTACTGAAGGAATCAAGTGTCCAATGTGCTGAAGGAATCAAGTGTTTAATGTACTGAAGGAATCAAGTATCCAATGCACTGAAGGAATCAAGTGTTCAATGTACTGAAGGAATCAAGTGTTCAATGTACTCCAGGAATCAAGTGTCCAATGTGCTGAAGGAATCAAGTGTCCAATGTACTGAAGGAATCAAGTATCCAATGCACTGAAGGAATCAAGTATCCAATGCACTGAAGGAATCAAGTGTTCAGTGTGCTGAAGGAATCAAGTGTTCAATGTACTGAAGGAATCAAGTATCCAATGCACTGAAGGAATCAAGTGTTCAATGTACTGAAGGAATCTAGTGTCCAATGCACTGAAGCAATCAAGTATCCAATGCACTGAAGGAATCAAATGTTCATTGTACTGAAGGAATCAAGTGTTCAATGTACTGAAGGAATCAAGTGTTCAATGTACTGAAGGAATCAAGTATCCAATGCACTGAAGGAATCAAGTGTCCAATGTGCTGAAGGAATCAAGTGTTCAATGTACTGAAGGAATCAAGTATCCAATGCACTGAAGGAATCAAGTGTTCAATGTACTGAAGGAATCAAGTGTTCAGTGTACTGAAGGAATCAAGTGTTCAATGTACTGCAGGAATCAAGTGTTCAATGTACTGAAGGAATCAAGTATCCAATGCACTGAAGGAATCAGGTGTCCAATGTGCTGAAGGAATCAAGTGTTCAATGTACTGAAGGAATCAAGTATCCAATGCACTGAAGGAATCAAGTGTCCAATGTGCTGAAGGAATCAAGTGTTCAATGTACTGAAGGAATCAAGTATCCAATGCACTGAAGGAATCAAGTGTTCAATGTACTGAAGGAATCAAGTATCCAATGCACTGAAGGAATCAAGTGTTCAATGTACTGAAGGAATCAAGTGTCCAATGTGCTGAAGGAATCAAGTGTTCAATGTACTGAAGGAATCAAGTATCCAATGCACTGAAGGAATCAAGTATCCAATCCACTGAAGGAATCAAGTGTTCAGTGTGCTGAAGGAATCAAGTGTTCAATGTACTGAAGGAATCAAGTATCCAATGCACTGAAGGAATCAAGTGTTCAGTGTGCTGAAGGAATCAAGTGTTCAATGTACTGCAGGAATCAAGTGTTCAGTGTACTGAAGGAATCAAGTGTTCAATGTACTGCAGGAATCAAGTGTCCAATGTACTGAAGGAATCAAGTATCCAATGCACTGAAGGAATCAAGTGTTCAATGTACTGAAGGAATCAAGTGTCCAATGTGCTGAAGGAATCAAGTGTTCAATGTACTGAAGGAATCAAGTATCCAATGCACTGAAGGAATCAAGTGTTCAATGTACTGAAGGAATCAAGTGTTCAATGTACTCCAGGAATCAAGTGTCCAATGTGCTGAAGGAATCAAGTGTTCAATGTACTGAAGGAATCAAGTATCCAATGCACTGAAGGAATCAAGTATCCAATGCACTGAAGGAATCAAGTGTTCAGTGTGCTGAAGGAATCAAGTGTTCAATGTACTGAAGGAATCAAGTATCCAATGCACTGAAGGAATCAAGTGTTCAATGTACTGAAGGAATCAAGTGTCCAATGTACTGAAGGAATCAAGTATCCAATGCACTGAAGGAATCAAGTGTTCATTGTACTGAAGGAATCAAGTGTTCAATGTACTGAAGGAATCAAGTGTTCAATGTACTGAAGGAATCAAGTATCCAATGCACTGAAGGAATCAAGTGTCCAATGTGCTGAAGGAATCAAGTGTTCAATGTACTGAAGGAATCAAGTATCCAATGCACTGAAGGAATCAAGTGTTCAATGTACTGAAGGAATCAAGTGTTCAGTGTACTGAAGGAATCAAGTGTTCAATGTACTGAAGGAATCAAGTGTTCAATGTACTGAAGGAATCAAGTATCCAATGCACTGAAGGAATCAGGTGTCCAATGTGCTGAAGGAATCAAGTGTTCAATGTACTGAAGGAATCAAGTATCCAATGCACTGAAGGAATCAAGTGTCCAATGTGCTGAAGGAATCAAGTGTTCAATGTACTGAAGGAATCAAGTATCCAATGCACTGAAGGAATCAAGTGTTCAATGTACTGAAGGAATCAAGTGTTCAATGTACTGAAGGAATCAAGTGTCCAATGTACTGAAGGAATCAAGTGTCCAATGTACTGAAGGAATCAAGTATCCAATGCACTGAAGGAATCAAGTGTTCAGTGTGCTGAAGGAATCAAGTGTTCAATGCACTGAAGGAATCAAGTATCCAATGCACTGAAGGAATCAAGTGTTCAGTGTGCTGAAGGAATCAAGTGTTCAATGCACTGAAGGAATCAAGTATCCAATGCACTGAAGGAATGAAGTGTTCAATGTACTGAAGGAATCAAGTGTCCAATGCACTGAAGGAATCAAGTATCCAATGCACTGAAGGAATCAAGTGTTCAATGTACTGAAGGAATCAAGTGTTCAATGTACTGAAGGAATCAAGTGTTCAATGTACTGAAGGAATCAAGTATCCAATGCACTGAAGGAATCAAGTGTCCAATGTGCTGAAGGAATCAAGTGTTCAATGTACTGAAGGAATCAAGTATCCAATGCACTGAAGGAATCAAGTGTCCAATGTGCTGAAGGAATCAAGTGTTCAATGTACTGAAGGAATCAAGTGTTCAATGTACTGAAGGAATCAAGTATCCAATGCACTGAAGGAATCAGGTGTCCAATGTGCTGAAGGAATCAAGTGTTCAATGTACTGAAGGAATCAAGTATCCAATGCACTGAAGGAATCAAGTATCCAATGTGCTGAAGGAATCAAGTGTTCAATGTACTGAAGGAATCAAGTATCCAATGCACTGAAGGAATCAAGTGTTCAATGTGCTGCAGGAATCAAGTGTTCAATGTACTCCAGGAATCAAGTGTCCAATGTGCTGAAGGAATCAAGTGTTCAATGTACTGAAGGAATCAAGTATCCAATGCACTGAAGGAATCAAGTATCCAATGCACTGAAGGAATCAAGTGTTCAGTGTGCTGAAGGAATCAAGTGTTCAATGTACTGAAGGAATCAAGTATCCAATGCACTGAAGGAATCAAGTGTTCAATGTACTGAAGGAATCAAGTGTCCAATGCACTGAAGGAATCAAGTATCCAATGCACTGAAGGAATCAAGTGTCCAATGCACTGAAGGAATCAAGTATCCAATGCACTGAAGGAATCAAGTGTTCATTGTACTGAAGGAATCAAGTGTTCAATGTACTGAAGGTATCAAGTGTTCAATGTACTGAAGGAATCAAGTATCCAATGCACTGAAGGAATCAAGTGTCCAATGTGCTGAAGGAATCAAGTGTTCAATGTACTGAAGGAATCAAGTATCCAATGCACTGAAGGAATCAAGTGCTCAATGTACTGAAGGAATCAAGTGTTCAGTGTACTGAAGGAATCAAGTGTTCAATGTACTGCAGGAATCAAGTGTTCAATGTACTGAAGGAATCAAGTATCCAATGCACTGAAGGAATCAGGTGTCCAATGTGCTGAAGGAATCAAGTGTTCAATGTACTGAGGGAATCAAGTATCCAATGCACTGAAGGAATCAAGTGTCCAATGTGCTGAAGGAATCAAGTGTTCAATGTACTGAAGGAATCAAGTATCCAATGCACTGAAGGAATCAAGTGTTCAATGTACTGCAGGAATCAAGTGTTCAGTGTACTGAAGGAATCAAGTGTTCAATGTACTGCAGGAATCAAGTGTCCAATGTACTGAAGGAATCAAGTATCCAATGCACTGAAGGAATCAAGTGTTCAATGTACTGAAGGAATCAAGTGTCCAATGTGCTGAAGGAATCAAGTGTTCAATGTACTGAAGGAATCAAGTATCCAATGCACTGAAGGAATCAAGTGTTCAATGTACTGAAGGAATCAAGTGTTCAATGTACTCCAGGAATCAAGTGTCCAATGTGCTGAAGGAATCAAGTGTCCAATGTACTGAAGGAATCAAGTATCCAATGCACTGAAGGAATCAAGTATCCAATGCACTGAAGGAATCAAGTGTTCAGTGTGCTGAAGGAATCAAGTGTTCAATGTACTGAAGGAATCAAGTATCCAATGCACTGAAGGAATCAAGTGTTCAATGTACTGAAGGAATCAAGTGTCCAATGCACTGAAGGAATCAAGTATCCAATGCACTGAAGGAATCAAATGTTCATTGTACTGAAGGAATCAAGTGTTCAATGTACTGAAGGAATCAAGTGTTCAATGTACTGAAGGAATCAAGTATCCAATGCACTGAAGGAATCAAGTGTCCAATGTGCTGAAGGAATCAAGTGTTCAATGTACTGAAGGAATCAAGTATCCAATGCACTGAAGGAATCAAGTGTTCAATGTACTGAAGGAATCAAGTGTTCAGTGTACTGAAGGAATCAAGTGTTCAATGTACTGCAGGAATCAAGTGTTCAATGTACTGAAGGAATCAAGTATCCAATGCACTGAAGGAATCAGGTGTCCAATGTGCTGAAGGAATCAAGTGTTCAATGTACTGAAGGAATCAAGTATCCAATGCACTGAAGGAATCAAGTGTCCAATGTGCTGAAGGAATCAAGTGTTCAATGTACTGAAGGAATCAAGTATCCAATGCACTGAAGGAATCAAGTGTTCAATGTACTGAAGGAATCAAGTGTTCAATGTACTGAAGGAATCAAGTGTTCAATGTGCTGAAGGAATCAAGTGTCCAATGTACTGAAGGAATCAAGTATCCAATGCACTGAAGGAATCAAGTGTTCAGTGTGCTGAAGGAATCAAGTGTTCAATGCACTGAAGGAATCAAGTATCCAATGCACTGAAGGAATCAAGTGTTCAGTGTGCTGAAGGAATCAAGTGTTCAATGCACTGATGGAATCAAGTATCCAATGCACTGAAGGAATCAAGTGTTCAATGTACTGAAGGAATCAAGTGTCCAATGCACTGAAGGAATCAAGTATCCAATGCACTGAAGGAATCAAGTGTTCATTGTACTGAAGGAATCAAGTGTTCAATGTACTGAAGGAATCAAGTGTTCAATGTACTGAAGGAATCAAGTATCCAATGCACTGAAGGAATCAAGTGTCCAATGTGCTGAAGGAATCAAGTGTTCAATGTACTGAAGGAATCAAGTATCCAATGCACTGAAGGAATCAAGTGTCCAATGTGCTGAAGGAATCAAGTGTTCAATGTACTGCAGGAATCAAGTGTTCAATGTACTGAAGGAATCAAGTATCCAATGCACTGAAGGAATCAAGTGTCCAATGTGCTGAAGGAATCAAGTGTTCAATGTACTGAAGGAATCAAGTATCCAATGCACTGAAGGAATCAAGTATCCAATGTGCTGAAGGAATCAAGTGTTCAATGTACTGAAGGAATCAAGTATCCAATGCACTGAAGGAATCAAGTGTTCAATGTACTGAAGGAATCAAGTGTTCAATGTACTCCAGGAATCAAGTGTCCAATGTGCTGAAGGAATCAAGTGTCCAATGTACTGAAGGAATCAAGTATCCAATGCACTGAAGGAATCAAGTGTTCAGTGTGCTGAAGGAATCAAGTGTTCAATGCACTGAAGGAATCAAGTATCCAATGCACTGAAGGAATCAAGTGTTCAGTGTGCTGAAGGAATCAAGTGTTCAATGCACTGAAGGAATCAAGTATCCAATGCACTGAAGGAATCAAGTGTTCAATGTACTGAAGGAATCAAGTGTCCAATGCACTGAAGGAATCAAGTATCCAATGCACTGAAGGAATCAAGTGTTCATTGTACTGAAGGAATCAAGTGTTCAATGTACTGAAGGAATCAAGTGTTCAATGTACTGAAGGAATCAAGTATCCAATGCACTGAAGGAATCAAGTGTCCAATGTGCTGAAGGAATCAAGTGTTCAATGTACTGAAGGAATCAAGTATCCAATGCACTGACGTAATCAAGTGTTCAATGTACTGAAGGAATCAAGTGTTCAGTGTACTGAAGGAATCAAGTGTTCAATGTACTGCAGGAATCAAGTGTTCAATGTACTGAAGGAATCAAGTATCCAATGCACTGAAGGAATCAGGTGTCCAATGTGCTGAAGGAATCAAGTGTTCAATGTACTGAAGGAATCAAGTATCCAATGCACTGAAGGAATCAAGTGTCCAATGTGCTGAAGGAATCAAGTGTTCAATGTACTGAAGGAATCAAGTATCCAATGCACTGAAGGAATCAAGTGTTCAATGTACTGAAGGAATCAAGTATCCAATGCACTGAAGGAATCAAGTGTTCAATGTACTGAAGGAATCAAGTGTCCAATGTGCTGAAGGAATCAAGTGTTCAATGTACTGAAGGAATCAAGTATCCAATGCACTGAAGGAATCAAGTATCCAATGCACTGAAGGAATCAAGTGTTCAGTGTGCTGAAGGAATCAAGTGTTCAATGTACTGAAGGAATCAAGTATCCAATGCACTGAAGGAATCAAGTGTTCAATGTACTGAAGGAATCAAGTGTCCAATCCACTGAAGGAATCAAGTATCCAATGCACTGAAGGAATCAAGTGTTCATTGTACTGAAGGAATCAAGTGTTCAATGTACTGAAGGAATCAAGTGTTCAATGTACTGAAGGAATCAAGTATCCAATGCACTGAAGGAATCAAGTGTCCAATGTGCTGAAGGAATGAAGTGTTCAATGTACTGAAGGAATCAAGTATCCAATGCACTGAAGGAATCAAGTGTTCAATGTACTGAAGGAATCAAGTGTTCAGTGTACTGAAGGAATCAAGTGTCCAATGCACTGAAGGAATCAAGTGTCCAATGTACTGAAGGAATCAAGTATCCAATGCACTGAAGGAATCAAGTGTACAATGTACTGCAGGAATCAAGTGTCCAATGTGCTGAAGGAATCAACTGTTCAATGTTCTGAAGGAATGAAGTATCCAATGCACTGAAGGAATCAAGTGTTCAATGTACTGAAGGAATCAAGTGTTCAATGTACTGCAGGAATCAAGTGTCCAATGCACTGAAGGAATCAAGTATCCAATGCACTGAAGGAATCAAGTGTTCAGTGTGCTGAAGGAATCAAGTGTTCAATGTACTGAAGGAATCAAGTATCCAATGCACTGAAGGAATCAAGTGTTCAATGTACTGAAGGAATCAAGTGTTCAATGTACTGAAGGAATCAAGTGTCCAATGCACTGAAGGAATCAAGTATCCAATGCACTGAAGGAATCAAGTATCCAATGTCCTGAAGGAATCAAGTGTTCAATGTACTGAAGGAATCAAGTGTTCAATGTACTGAAGGAATCAAGTATCCAATGCACTGAAGGAATCAAGTGTCCAATGTGCTGAAGGAATCAAGTGTTCAATGTACTGAAGGAATCAAGTATCCAATGCACTGAAGGAGTCAAGTGTTCAATGTACTGAAGGAATCAAGTGTTCAATGTAGTGCAGGAATCAAGTGTCCAGTGTGCTGAAGGAATCAAATGTTCAATGTACTGAAGGAATCAAGTATCCAATGCACTGAAGGAATCAAGTGTTCAATGTATTGAAGGAATCAAGTATCCAATGCACTGAAGGAATCAAGTGTTCAATGTACTGAAGGAATCAAGTATCCAATGCACTGAAGGAATCAAGTGTTCAATGTACTGAAGGAATCAATTGTCCAATGTGCTGAAGGAATCAAGTGTTCAATGTACTGAAGGAATCAAGTATCCAATGCACTGAAGGAATCAAGTATCCAATGCACTGAAGGAATCAAGTGTTCAGTGTGCTGAAGGAATCAAGTGTTCAATGTACTGAAGGAATCAAGTATCCAATGCACTGAAGGAATCAAGTGTTCAATGTACTGAAGGAATGAAGTGTCCAATCCACTGAAGGAATCAAGTATCCAATGCACTGAAGGAATCAAGTGTTCATTGTACTGAAGGAATCAAGTGTTCAATGTACTGAAGGAATCAAGTGTTTAATGTACTGAAGGAATCAAGTATCCAATGCACTGAAGGAATCAAGTGTCCAATGTGCTGAAGGAATGAAGTGTTCAATGTACTGAAGGAATCAAGTATCCAATGCACTGAAGGAATCAAGTGTTCAATGTACTGAAGGAATCAAGTGTTCAGTGTACTGAAGGAATCAAGTGTTCAATGTACTGCAGGAATCAAGTGTCCAATGTACTGAAGGAATCAAGTATCCAATGCACTGAAGGAATCAAGTGTTCAATGTACTGCAGGAATCAAGTGTCCAATGTGCTGAAGGAATCAAGTGTTCAATGTACTGAAGGAATCAAGTGTCCAATGCACTGAAGGAATCAAGTGTTCAATGTACTGCAGGAATCAAGTGTTCAATGTACTGCAGGAATCAAGTGTCCAATGTGCTGAAAGAATCAAGTGTTCAATGTACTGAAGGAATCAAGTATCCAATGCACTGAAGGAATCAAGTATCCAATGCACTGAAGGAATCAAGTGTTCAGTGTGCTGAAGGAATCAAGTGTTCAATGTACTGAAGGAATCAAGTATCCAATGCACTGAAGGAATCAAGTGTTCAATGTACTGAAGGAATCAAGTGTTCAATGTACTGAAGGAATCAAGTGTCCAATGCACTGAAGGAATCAAGTATCCAATGCACTGAAGGAATCAAGTATCCAATGTACTGAAGGAATCAAGTGTTCAATGTACTGAAGGAATCAAGTGTTCAATGTACTGAAGGAATCAAGTATCCAATGCACTGAAGGAATCAAGTGTCCAATGTGCTGAAGGAATCAAGTGTTCAATGTACTGAAGGAATCAAGTATCCAATGCACTGAAGGAATCAAGTGTTCAATGTACTGAAGGAATCAAGTGTTCAATGTAGTGCAGGAATCAAGTGTCCAATGTGCTGAAGGAATCAAATGTTCAATGTACTGAAGGAATCAAGCATCCAATGCACTGAAGGAATCAAGTATCCAATGCACTGAAGGAATCAAGTGTTCAGTGTGCTGAAGGAATCAAGTGTTCAATGTACTGAAGGAATCAAGTATCCAATGCACTGAAGGAATCAAGTGTTCAATGTACTGAAGGAATAAAGTGTTCAATGTACTGAAGGAATCAAGTGTCCAATGCACTGAAGGAATCAAGTGTTCAATGTACTGAAGGAATCAAGTGTTCAGTGTACTGAAGGAATCAAGTGTTCAATGTGCTGAAGGAATCAAGTGTTCAATGTACTAAAGGAATCAAGTGTTCAATGTACTGAAGAAATCAAGTGTTCAATGTGCTGAAGGAATCAAGTATCCAATGTACTGAAGGAATCAAGTATCCAATGCACTGAAGGAATCAAGTGTTCAATGTACTGCAGGAATCAAGTGTCCAATGTGCTGAAGGAATCAAGTGTTCAATGTACTGAAGGAATCAAGTGTTCAGTGAACTGAAGGAATCAAGTGTTCAATGCACTGAAGGAATCAAGTATCCAATGTACTGAAGGAATCAAGTGTTCAGTGTACTGCAGGAATCAAGTGTCCAATGTGCTGAAGGAATCAAGTGTTCAATGTGCTGAAGGAATCAAGTATCCAATGCACTAAAGGAATCAAGTGTTCAATGCACTGAAGGAATGAAGTGTTCAATGTGCTGAAGGAATCAAGTATCCAATGTACTGAAGGAATCAAGCATCCAATGCACTGAAGGAATCAAGTATCCAATGCACTGAAGGAATCAAGTGTTCAATGTACTGAAGGAATCAAGTGTTCAATGTACTGAAGGAATCAAGTGTTCAATGTACTGAAGGAATTAAGTATCCAATGCACTGAAGGAATCAATTGTCCAATGTGCTGAAGGAATCATGTGTTCAATGTACTGAAGGAATCAAGTATCCAATGCACTGAAGGAATCAAGTGTTCAATGTACTGAAGGAATCAAGTATCCAATGCACTGAAGGAATCAAGTGTTCAATGTACTGAAGGAATCAAGTATCCAATGCACTGAAGGAATCAAGTGTTCAATGTACTGAAGGAATCAATTGTCCAATGTGCTGAAGGAATCAAGTGTTCAATGTACTGAAGGAATCAAGTATCCAATGCACTGAAGGAATCAAGTATCCAATGCACTGAAGGAATCAAGTGTTCAGTGTGCTGAAGGAATCAAGTATCCAATGCACTGAAGGAATCAAGTATCCAATGCACTGAAGGAATCAAGTGTTCAGTGTGCTGAAGGAATCAAGTGTTCAATGTACTGAAGGAATCAAGTATCCAATGCACTGAAGGAATCAAGTGTTCAGTGTGCTGAAGGAATCAAGTATCCAATGCACTGAAGGAATCAAGTATCCAATGCACTGAAGGAATCAAGTGTTCAGTGTGCTGAAGGAATCAAGTGTTCAATGCACTGAAGGAATCAAGTATCCAATGTACTGAAGGAATCAAGTGTTCAGTGTACTGCTGGAATCAAGTGTCCAATGTGCTGAAGGAATCAAGTGTTCAATGTGCTGAAGGAATCAAGTATCCAATGCACTAAAGGAATCAAGTGTTCAATGCACTGAAGGAATGAAGTGTTCAATGTGCTGAAGGAATCAAGTATCCAATGTACTGAAGGAATCAAGCATCCAATGCACTGAAGGAATCAAGTATCCAATGCACTGAAGGAATCAAGTGTTCAATGTACTGAAGGAATCAAGTGTTCAATGTACTGAAGGAATCAAGTGTTCAATGTACTGAAGGAATCAAGTATCCAATGCACTGAAGGAATCAAGTGTCCAATGTGCTGAAGGAATCATGTGTTCAATGTACTGAAGGAATCAAGTATCCAATGCACTGAAGGAATCAAGTGTTCAATGTACTGAAGGAATCAAGTATCCAATGCACTGAAGGAATCAAGTGTTCAATGTACTGAAGGAATCAAGTATCCAATGCACTGAAGGAATCAAGTGTTCAATGTACTGAAGGAATCAATTGTCCAATGTGCTGAAGGAATCAAGTGTTCAATGTACTGAAGGAATCAAGTATCCAATGCACTGAAGGAATCAAGTATCCAATGCACTGAAGGAATCAAGTGTTCAGTGTGCTGAAGGAATCAAGTATCCAATGCACTGAAGGAATCAAGTATCCAATGCACTGAAGGAATCAAGTGTTCAGTGTGCTGAAGGAATCAAGTGTCCAATCCACTGAAGGAATCAAGTATCCAATGCACTGAAGGAATCAAGTGTTCATTGTACTGAAGGAATCAAGTGTTCAATGTACTGAAGGAATCAAGTGTTCAATGTACTGAAGGAATCAAGTATCCAATGCACTGAAGGAATCAAGTGTCCAATGTGCTGAAGGAATGAAGTGTTCAATGTACTGAAGGAATCAAGTATCCAATGCACTGAAGGAATCAAGTGTTCAATGTACTGAAGGAATCAAGTGTTCAGTGTACTGAAGGAATCAAGTGTTCAATGTACTGCAGGAATCAAGTGTCCAATGTACTGAAGGAATCAAGTATCCAATGCACTGAAGGAATCAAGTGTTCAATGTACTGCAGGAATCAAGTGTCCAATGTGCTGAAGGAATCAAGTGTTCAATGTACTGAAGGAATCAAGTGTCCAATGCACTGAAGGAATCAAGTGTTCAATGTACTGCAGGAATCAAGTGTTCAATGTACTGCAGGAATCAAGTGTCCAATGTGCTGAAAGAATCAAGTGTTCAATGTACTGAAGGAA
Organism: Haliotis asinina; assembly: GCF_037392515.1. Lineage (NCBI taxonomy): Eukaryota > Metazoa > Mollusca > Gastropoda > Lepetellida > Haliotidae > Haliotis > Haliotis asinina. The sequence goes on from NC_090284.1 coordinate 33,843,936, forward strand.
TCAAGTATCCAATGCACTGAAGGAATCAAGTATCCAATGCACTGAAGGAATCAAGTGTTCAGTGTGCTGAAGGAATCAAGTGTTCAATGTACTGAAGGAATCAAGTATCCAATGCACTGAAGGAATCAAGTGTTCAATGTACTGAAGGAATCAAGTGTTCAATGTACTGAAGGAATCAAGTGTCCAATGCACTGAAGGAATCAAGTATCCAATGCACTGAAGGAATCAAGTATCCAATGTACTGAAGGAATCAAGTGTTCAATATACTGAAGGAATCAAGTGTTCAATGTACTGAAGGAATCAAGTGTCCAATGCACTGAAGGAATCAAGTGTCCAATGTGCTGAAGGAATCAAGTGTTCAATGTACTGAAGGAATCAAGTATCCAATGCACTGAAGGAATCAAGTGTTCAATGTACTGAAGGAATCAAGTGTTCAATGTAGTGCAGGAATCAAGTGTCCAATGTGCTGAAGGAATCAAATGTTCAATGTACTGAAGGAATCAAGCATCCAATGCACTGAAGGAATCAAGTATCCAATGCACTGAAGGAATCAAGTGTTCAGTGTGCTGAAGGAATCAAGTGTTCAATGTACTGAAGGAATCAAGTATCCAATGCACTGAAGGAATCAAGTGTTCAATGTACTGAAGGAATCAAGTGTTCAATGTACTGAAGGAATCAAGTGTCCAATGCACTGAAGGAATCAAGTGTTCAATGTACTGAAGGAATCAAGTGTTCAGTGTACTGAAGGAATCAAGTGTTCAATGTGCTGAAGGAATCAAGTGTTCAATGTACTAAAGGAATCAAGTGTTCAATGTACTGAAGAAATCAAGTGTTCAATGTGCTGAAGGAATCAAGTATCCAATGTACTGAAGGAATCAAGTATCCAATGCACTGAAGGAATCAAGTGTTCAATGTACTGCAGGAATCAAGTGTCCAATGTGCTGAAGGAATCAAGTGTTCAATGTACTGAAGGAATCAAGTTTTCAGTGAACTGAAGGAATCAAGTGTTCAATGCACTGAAGGAATCAAGTATCCAATGTACTGAAGGAATCAAGTGTTCAGTGTACTGCAGGAATCAAGTGTCCAATGTGCTGAAGGAATCAAGTGTTCAATGTGCTGAAGGAATCAAGTATCCAATGCACTAAAGGAATCAAGTGTTCAATGCACTGAAGGAATGAAGTGTTCAATGTGCTGAAGGAATCAAGTATCCAATGTACTGAAGGAATCAAGCATCCAATGCACTGAAGGAATCAAGTATCCAATGCACTGAAGGAATCAAGTGTTCAATGTACTGAAGGAATCAAGTGTTCAATGTACTGAAGGAATCAAGTGTTCAATGTACTGAAGGAATCAAGTATCCAATGCACTGAAGGAATCAAGTGTCCAATGTGCTGAAGGAATCATGTGTTCAATGTACTGAAGGAATCAAGTATCCAATGCACTGAAGGAATCAAGTGTTCAATGTACTGAAGGAATCAAGTATCCAATGCACTGAAGGAATCAAGTGTTCAATGTACTGAAGGAATCAAGTATCCAATGCACTGAAGGAATCAAGTGTTCATTGTACTGAAGGAATCAAGTGTTCAATGTACTGAAGGAATCAAGTGTTCAATGTACTGAAGGAATCAAGTATCCAATGCACTGAAGGAATCAAGTGTCCAATGTGCTGAAGGAATCAAGTGTTCAATGTACTGAAGGAATCAAGTATCCAATGCACTGACGTAATCAAGTGTTCAATGTACTGAAGGAATCAAGTGTTCAGTGTACTGAAGGAATCAAGTGTTCAATGTACTGCAGGAATCAAGTGTTCAATGTACTGAAGGAATCAAGTATCCAATGCACTGAAGGAATCAGGTGTCCAATGTGCTGAAGGAATCAAGTGTTCAATGTACTGAAGGAATCAAGCATCCAATGCACTGAAGGAATCAAGTGTCCAATGTGCTGAAGGAATCAAGTGTTCAATGTACTGAAGGAATCAAGTATCCAATGCACTGAAGGAATCAAGTGTTCAATGTACTGAAGGAATCAAGTATCCAATGCACTGAAGGAATCAAGTGTTCAATGTACTGAAGGAATCAAGTGTCCAATGTGCTGAAGGAATCAAGTGTTCAATGTACTGAAGGAATCAAGTATCCAATGCACTGAAGGAATCAAGTATCCAATGCACTGAAGGAATCAAGTGTTCAGTGTGCTGAAGGAATCAAGTGTTCAATGTACTGAAGGAATCAAGTATCCAATGCACTGAAGGAATCAAGTGTTCAATGTACTGAAGGAATCAAGTGTTCAGTGTACTGAAGGAATCAAGTGTTCAATGTACTGCAGGAATCAAGTGTCCAATGTACTGAAGGAATCAAGTATCCAATGCACTGAAGGAATCAAGTGTTCAATGTACTGCAGGAATCAAGTGTCCAATGTGCTGAAGGAATCAAGTGTTCAATGTTCTGAAGGAATGAAGTATCCAATGCACTGAAGGAATCAAGTGTTCAATGTACTGAAGGAATCAAGTGTTCAATGTACTGCAGGAATCAAGTGTCCAATGCACTGAAGGAATCAAGTATCCAATGCACTGAAGGAATCAAGTGTTCAGTGTGCTGAAGGAATCAAGTGTTCAATGTACTGAAGGAATCAAGTATCCAATGCACTGAAGGAATCAAGTGTTCAATGTACTGAAGGAATCAAGTGTTCAATGTACTGAAGGAATCAAGTGTCCAATGCACTGAAGGAATCAAGTATCCAATGCACTGAAGGAATCAAGTATCCAATGTACTGAAGGAATCAAGTGTTCAATGTACTGAAGGAATCAAGTGTTCAATGTACTGAAGGAATCAAGTATCCAATGCACTGAAGGAATCAAGTGTCCAATGTGCTGAAGGAATCAAGTGTTCAATGTACTGAAGGAATCAAGTATCCAATGCACTGAAGGAGTCAAGTGTTCAATGTACTGAAGGAATCAAGTGTTCAATGTAGTGCAGGAATCAAGTGTCCAATGTGCTGAAGGAATCAAATGTTCAATGTACTGAAGGAATCAAGTATCCAATGCACTGAAGGAATCAAGTGTTCAATGTATTGAAGGAATCAAGTATCCAATGCACTGAAGGAATCAAGTGTTCAATGTACTGAAGGAATCAAGTATCCAATGCACTGAAGGAATCAAGTGTTCAATGTACTGAAGGAATCAATTGTCCAATGTGCTGAAGGAATCAAGTGTTCAATGTACTGAAGGAATCAAGTATCCAATGCACTGAAGGAATCAAGTATCCAATGCACTGAAGGAATCAAGTGTTCAGTGTGCTGAAGGAATCAAGTGTTCAATGTACTGAAGGAATCAAGTATCCAATGCACTGAAGGAATCAAGTGTTCAATGTACTGAAGGAATGAAGTGTCCAATCCACTGAAGGAATCAAGTATCCAATGCACTGAAGGAATCAAGTGTTCATTGTACTGAAGGAATCAAGTGTTCAATGTACTGAAGGAATCAAGTGTTCAATGTACTGAAGGAATCAAGTATCCAATGCACTGAAGGAATCAAGTGTCCAATGTGCTGAAGGAATGAAGTGTTCAATGTACTGAAGGAATCAAGTATCCAATGCACTGAAGGAATCAAGTGTTCAATGTACTGAAGGAATCAAGTGTTCAGTGTACTGAAGGAATCAAGTGTTCAATGTACTGCAGGAATCAAGTGTCCAATGTACTGAAGGAATCAAGTATCCAATGCACTGAAGGAATCAAGTGTTCAATGTACTGCAGGAATCAAGTGTCCAATGTGCTGAAGGAATCAAGTGTTCAATGTACTGAAGGAATCAAGTGTCCAATGCACTGAAGGAATCAAGTGTTCAATGTACTGCAGGAATCAAGTGTTCAATGTACTGCAGGAATCAAGTGTCCAATGTGCTGAAAGAATCAAGTGTTCAATGTACTGAAGGAATCAAGTATCCAATGCACTGAAGGAATCAAGTATCCAATGCACTGAAGGAATCAAGTGTTCAGTGTGCTGAAGGAATCAAGTGTTCAATGTACTGAAGGAATCAAGTATCCAATGCACTGAAGGAATCAAGTGTTCAATGTACTGAAGGAATCAAGTGTTCAATGTACTGAAGGAATCAAGTGTCCAATGCACTGAAGGAATCAAGTATCCAATGCACTGAAGGAATCAAGTATCCAATGTACTGAAGGAATCAAGTGTTCAATGTACTGAAGGAATCAAGTGTTCAATGTACTGAAGGAATCAAGTATCCAATGCACTGAAGGAATCAAGTGTCCAATGTGCTGAAGGAATCAAGTGTTCAATGTACTGAAGGAATCAAGTATCCAATGCAATGAAGGAATCAAGTGTTCAATGTACTGAAGGAATCAAGTGTTCAATGTAGTGCAGGAATCAAGTGTCCAATGTGCTGAAGGAATCAAATGTTCAATGTACTGAAGGAATCAAGCATCCAATGCACTGAAGGAATCAAGTATCCAATGCACTGAAGGAATCAAGTGTTCAGTGTGCTGAAGGAATCAAGTGTTCAATGTACTGAAGGAATCAAGTATCCAATGCACTGAAGGAATCAAGTGTTCAATGTACTGAAGGAATAAAGTGTTCAATGTACTGAAGGAATCAAGTGTCCAATGCACTGAACGAATCAAGTGTTCAATGTACTGAAGGAATCAAGTGTTCAGTGTACTGAAGGAATCAAGTGTTCAATGTGCTGAAGGAATCAAGTGTTCAATGTACTAAAGGAATCAAGTGTTCAATGTACTGAAGAAATCAAGTGTTCAATGTGCTGAAGGAATCAAGTATCCAATGTACTGAAGGAATCAAGTATCCAATGCACTGAAGGAATCAAGTGTTCAATGTACTGCAGGAATCAAGTGTCCAATGTGCTGAAGGAATCAAGTGTTCAATGTACTGAAGGAATCAAGTGTTCAGTGAACTGAAGGAATCAAGTGTTCAATGCACTGAAGGAATCAAGTATCCAATGTACTGAAGGAATCAAGTGTTCAGTGTACTGCAGGAATCAAGTGTCCAATGTGCTGAAGGAATCAAGTGTTCAATGTGCTGAAGGAATCAAGTATCCAATGCACTAAAGGAATCAAGTGTTCAATGCACTGAAGGAATGAAGTGTTCAATGTGCTGAAGGAATCAAGTATCCAATGTACTGAAGGAATCAAGCATCCAATGCACTGAAGGAATCAAGTATCCAATGCACTGAAGGAATCAAGTGTTCAATGTACTGAAGGAATCAAGTGTTCAATGTACTGAAGGAATCAAGTGTTCAATGTACTGAAGGAATCAAGTATCCAATGCACTGAAGGAATCAAGTGTCCAATGTGCTGAAGGAATCATGTGTTCAATGTACTGAAGGAATCAAGTATCCAATGCACTGAAGGAATCAAGTGTTCAATGTACTGAAGGAATCAAGTATCCAATGCATTGAAGGAATCAAGTGTTCAATGTACTGAAGGAATCAAGTATCCAATGCACTGAAGGAATCAAGTGTTCAATGTACTGAAGGAATCAATTGTCCAATGTGCTGAAGGAATCAAGTGTTCAATGTACTGAAGGAATCAAGTATCCAATGCACTGAAGGAATCAAGTATCCAATGCACTGAAGGAATCAAGTGTTCAGTGTGCTGAAGGAATCAAGTATCCAATGCACTGAAGGAATCAAGTATCCAATGCACTGAAGGAATCAAGTGTTCAGTGTGCTGAAGGAATCAAGTGTTCAATGTACTGAAGGAATCAAGTATCCAATGCACTGAAGGAATCAAGTGTTCAATGTACTGAAGGAATGAAGTGTCCAATCCACTGAAGGAATCAAGTATCCAATGCACTGAAGGAATCAAGTGTTCATTGTACTGAAGGAATCAAGTGTTCAATGTACTGAAGGAATCAAGTGTTCAATGTACTGAAGGAATCAAGTATCCAATGCACTGAAGGAATCAAGTGTCCAATGTGCTGAAGGAATGAAGTGTTCAATGTACTGAAGGAATCAAGTATCCAATGCACTGAAGGAATCAAGTGTTCAATGTACTGAAGGAATCAAGTGTTCAGTGTACTGAAGGAATCAAGTGTTCAATGTACTGCAGGAATCAAGTGTCCAATGTACTGAAGGAATCAAGTATCCAATGCACTGAAGGAATCAAGTGTTCAATGTACTGCAGGAATCAAGTGTCCAATGTGCTGAAGGAATCAAGTGTTCAATGTACTGAAGGAATCAAGTGTCCAATGCACTGAAGGAATCAAGTGTTCAATGTACTGCAGGAATCAAATGTTCAATGTACTGCAGGAATCAAGTGTCCAATGTGCTGAAAGAATCAAGTGTTCAATGTACTGAAGGAATCAAGTATCCAATGCACTGAAGGAATCAAGTATCCAATGCACTGAAGGAATCAAGTGTTCAGTGTGCTGAAGGAATCAAGTGTTCAATGTACTGAAGGAATCAAGTATCCAATGCACTGAAGGAATCAAGTGTTCAATGTACTGAAGGAATCAAGTGTTCAATGTACTGAAGGAATCAAGTGTCCAATGCACTGAAGGAATCAAGTATCCAATGCACTGAAGGAATCAAGTATCCAATGTACTGAAGGAATCAAGTGTTCAATGTACTGCAGGAATCAAGTGTCCAATGTGCTGAAGGAATCAAGTGTTCAATGTACTGAAGGAATCAAGTGTTCAGTGAACTGAAGGAATCAAGTGTTCAATGCACTGAAGGAATCAAGTATCCAATGTACTGAAGGAATCAAGTGTTCAGTGTACTGCAGGAATCAAGTGTCCAATGTGCTGAAGGAATCAAGTGTTCAATGTGCTGAAGGAATCAAGTATCCAATGCACTAAAGGAATCAAGTGTTCAATGCACTGAAGGAATGAAGTGTTCAATGTGCTGAAGGAATCAAGTATCCAATGTACTGAAGGAATCAAGCATCCAATGCACTGAAGGAATCAAGTATCCAATGCACTGAAGGAATCAAGTGTTCAATGTACTGAAGGAATCAAGTGTTCAATGTACTGAAGGAATCAAGTGTTCAATGTACTGAAGGAATCAAGTATCCAATGCACTGAAGGAATCAAGTGTCCAATGTGCTGAAGGAATCATGTGTTCAATGTACTGAAGGAATCAAGTGTCCAATGCACTGAAGGAATCAAGTGTTCAATGTACTGAAGGAATCAAGTATCCAATGCATTGAAGGAATCAAGTGTTCAATGTACTGAAGGAATCAAGTATCCAATGCACTGAAGGAATCAAGTGTTCAATGTACTGAAGGAATCAATTGTCCAATGTGCTGAAGGAATCAAGTGTTCAATGTACTGAAGGAATCAAGTATCCAATGCACTGAAGGAATCAAGTATCCAATGCACTGAAGGAATCAAGTGTTCAGTGTGCTGAAGGAATCAAGTATCCAATGCACTGAAGGAATCAAGTATCCAATGCACTGAAGGAATCAAGTGTTCAGTGTGCTGAAGGAATCAAGTGTTCAATGTACTGAAGGAATCAAGTATCCAATGCACTGAAGGAATCAAGTGTTCAATGTACTGAAGGAATGAAGTGTCCAATCCACTGAAGGAATCAAGTATCCAATGCACTGAAGGAATCAAGTGTTCATTGTACTGAAGGAATCAAGTGTTCAATGTACTGAAGGAATCAAGTGTTCAATGTACTGAAGGAATCAAGTATCCAATGCACTGAAGGAATCAAGTGTCCAATGTGCTGAAGGAATGAAGTGTTCATTGTACTGAAGGAATCAAGTATCCAATGCACTGAAGGAATCAAGTGTTCAATGTACTGAAGGAATCAAGTGTTCAGTGTACTGAAGGAATCAAGTGTTCAATGTACTGCAGGAATCAAGTGTCCAATGTACTGAAGGAATCAAGTATCCAATGCACTGAAGGAATCAAGTGTTCAATGTACTGCAGGAATCAAGTGTCCAATGTGCTGAAGGAATCAAGTGTTCAATGTACTGAAGGAATCAAGTGTCCAATGCACTGAAGGAATCAAGTGTTCAATGTACTGCAGGAATCAAGTGTTCAATGTACTGCAGGAATCAAGTGTCCAATGTGCTGAAAGAATCAAGTGTTCAATGTACTGAAGGAATCAAGTATCCAATGCACTGAAGGAATCAAGTATCCAATGCACTGAAGGAATCAAGTGTTCAGTGTGCTGAAGGAATCAAGTGTTCAATGTACTGAAGGAATCAAGTATCCAATGCACTGAAGGAATCAAGTGTTCAATGTACTGAAGGAATCAAGTGTTCAATGTACTGAAGGAATCAAGTGTCCAATGCACTGAAGGAATCAAGTATCCAATGCACTGAAGGAATCAAGTATCCAATGTACTGAAGGAATCAAGTGTTCAATGTACTGAAGGAATCAAGTGTTCAATGTACTGAAGGAATCAAGTGTCCAATGCACTGAAGGAATCAAGTGTCCAATGTGCTGAAGGAATCAAGTGTTCAATGTACTGAAGGAATCAAGTATCCAATGCACTGAAGGAATCAAGTGTTCAATGTACTGAAGGAATCAAGTGTTCAATGTAGTGCAGGAATCAAGTGTCCAATGTGCTGAAGGAATCAAATGTTCAATGTACTGAAGGAATCAAGCATCCAATGCACTGAAGGAATCAAGTATCCAATGCACTGAAGGAATCAAGTGTTCAGTGTGCTGAAGGAATCAAGTGTTCAATGTACTGAAGGAATCAAGTATCCAATGCACTGAAGGAATCAAGTGTTCAATGTACTGAAGGAATCAAGTGTTCAATGTACTGAAGGAATCAAGTGTCCAATGCACTGAAGGAATCAAGTGTTCAATGTACTGAAGGAATCAAGTGTTCAGTGTACTGAAGGAATCAAGTGTTCAATGTGCTGAAGGAATCAAGTGTTCAATGTACTAAAGGAATCAAGTGTTCAATGTACTGAAGAAATCAAGTGTTCAATGTGCTGAAGGAATCAAGTATCCAATGTACTGAAGGAATCAAGTATCCAATGCACTGAAGGAATCAAGTGTTCAATGTACTGCAGGAATCAAGTGTCCAATGTGCTGAAGGAATCAAGTGTTCAATGTACTGAAGGAATCAAGTGTTCAGTGAACTGAAGGAATCAAGTGTTCAATGCACTGAAGGAATCAAGTGTTCAATGTACTGAAGGAATCAAGTGTCCAATGCACTGAAGGAATCAAGTGTTCAATGTACTGAAGGAATCAATTGTCCAATGTGCTGAAGGAATCAAGTGTTCAATGTACTGAAGGAATCAAGTATCCAATGCACTGAAGGAATCAAGTATCCAATGCACTGAAGGAATCAAGTGTTCAGTGTGCTGAAGGAATCAAGTGTTCAATGTACTGAAGGAATCAAGTATCCAATGCACTGAAGGAATCAAGTGTTCAATGTACTGAAGGAATCAAGTGTTCAATGTACTGAAGGAATCAAGTGTCCAATGCACTGAAGGAATCAAGTATCCAATGCACTGAAGGAATCAAGTATCCAATGTACTGAAGGAATCAAGTGTTCAATGTACTGAAGGAATCAAGTGTTCAATGTACTGAAGGAATCAAGTATCCAATGCACTGAAGGAATCAAGTGTCCAATGTGCTGAAGGAATCAAGTGTTCAATGTACTGAAGGAATCAAGTATCCAATGCACTGAAGGAGTCAAGTGTTCAATGTACTGAAGGAATCAAGTGTTCAATGTAGTGCAGGAATCAAGTGTCCAATGTGCTGAAGGAATCAAATGTTCAATGTACTGAAGGAATCAAGTATCCAATGCACTGAAGGAATCAAGTGTTCAATGTATTGAAGGAATCAAGTATCCAATGCACTGAAGGAATCAAGTGTTCAATGTACTGAAGGAATCAAGTATCCAATGCACTGAAGGAATCAAGTGTTCAATGTACTGAAGGAATCAATTGTCCAATGTGCTGAAGGAATCAAGTGTTCAATGTACTGAAGGAATCAAGTATCCAATGCACTGAAGGAATCAAGTATCCAATGCACTGAAGGAATCAAGTGTTCAGTGTGCTGAAGGAATCAAGTGTTCAATGTACTGAAGGAATCAAGTATCCAATGCACTGAAGGAATCAAGTGTTCAATGTACTGAAGGAATGAAGTGTCCAATCCACTGAAGGAATCAAGTATCCAATGCACTGAAGGAATCAAGTGTTCATTGTACTGAAGGAATCAAGTGTTCAATGTACTGAAGGAATCAAGTGTTCAATGTACTGAAGGAATCAAGTATCCAATGCACTGAAGGAATCAAGTGTCCAATGTGCTGAAGGAATGAAGTGTTCAATGTACTGAAGGAATCAAGTATCCAATGCACTGAAGGAATCAAGTGTTCAATGTACTGAAGGAATCAAGTGTTCAGTGTACTGAAGGAATCAAGTGTTCAATGTACTGCAGGAATCAAGTGTCCAATGTACTGAAGGAATCAAGTATCCAATGCACTGAAGGAATCAAGTGTTCAATGTACTGCAGGAATCAAGTGTCCAATGTGCTGAAGGAATCAAGTGTTCAATGTACTGAAGGAATCAAGTGTCCAATGCACTGAAGGAATCAAGTGTTCAATGTACTGCAGGAATCAAGTGTTCAATGTACTGCAGGAATCAAGTGTCCAATGTGCTGAAAGAATCAAGTGTTCAATGTACTGAAGGAATCAAGTATCCAATGCACTGAAGGAATCAAGTATCCAATGCACTGAAGGAATCAAGTGTTCAGTGTGCTGAAGGAATCAAGTGTTCAATGTACTGAAGGAATCAAGTATCCAATGCACTGAAGGAATCAAGTGTTCAATGTACTGAAGGAATCAAGTGTTCAATGTACTGAAGGAATCAAGTGTCCAATGCACTGAAGGAATCAAGTATCCAATGCACTGAAGGAATCAAGTATCCAATGTACTGAAGGAATCAAGTGTTCAATGTACTGAAGGAATCAAGTGTTCAATGTACTGAAGGAATCAAGTATCCAATGCACTGAAGGAATCAAGTGTCCAATGTGCTGAAGGAATCAAGTGTTCAATGTACTGAAGGAATCAAGTATCCAATGCAATGAAGGAATCAAGTGTTCAATGTACTGAAGGAATCAAGTGTTCAATGTAGTGCAGGAATCAAGTGTCCAATGTGCTGAAGGAATCAAATGTTCAATGTACTGAAGGAATCAAGCATCCAATGCACTGAAGGAATCAAGTATCCAATGCACTGAAGGAATCAAGTGTTCAGTGTGCTGAAGGAATCAAGTGTTCAATGTACTGAAGGAATCAAGTATCCAATGCACTGAAGGAATCAAGTGTTCAATGTACTGAAGGAATAAAGTGTTCAATGTACTGAAGGAATCAAGTGTCCAATGCACTGAACGAATCAAGTGTTCAATGTACTGAAGGAATCAAGTGTTCAGTGTACTGAAGGAATCAAGTGTTCAATGTGCTGAAGGAATCAAGTGTTCAATGTACTAAAGGAATCAAGTGTTCAATGTACTGAAGAAATCAAGTGTTCAATGTGCTGAAGGAATCAAGTATCCAATGTACTGAAGGAATCAAGTATCCAATGCACTGAAGGAATCAAGTGTTCAATGTACTGCAGGAATCAAGTGTCCAATGTGCTGAAGGAATCAAGTGTTCAATGTACTGAAGGAATCAAGTGTTCAGTGAACTGAAGGAATCAAGTGTTCAATGCACTGAAGGAATCAAGTATCCAATGTACTGAAGGAATCAAGTGTTCAGTGTACTGCAGGAATCAAGTGTCCAATGTGCTGAAGGAATCAAGTGTTCAATGTGCTGAAGGAATCAAGTATCCAATGCACTAAAGGAATCAAGTGTTCAATGCACTGAAGGAATGAAGTGTTCAATGTGCTGAAGGAATCAAGTATCCAATGTACTGAAGGAATCAAGCATCCAATGCACTGAAGGAATCAAGTATCCAATGCACTGAAGGAATCAAGTGTTCAATGTACTGAAGGAATCAAGTGTTCAATGTACTGAAGGAATCAAGTGTTCAATGTACTGAAGGAATCAAGTATCCAATGCACTGAAGGAATCAAGTGTCCAATGTGCTGAAGGAATCATGTGTTCAATGTACTGAAGGAATCAAGTATCCAATGCACTGAAGGAATCAAGTGTTCAATGTACTGAAGGAATCAAGTATCCAATGCATTGAAGGAATCAAGTGTTCAATGTACTGAAGGAATCAAGTATCCAATGCACTGAAGGAATCAAGTGTTCAATGTACTGAAGGAATCAATTGTCCAATGTGCTGAAGGAATCAAGTGTTCAATGTACTGAAGGAATCAAGTATCCAATGCACTGAAGGAATCAAGTATCCAATGCACTGAAGGAATCAAGTGTTCAGTGTGCTGAAGGAATCAAGTATCCAATGCACTGAAGGAATCAAGTATCCAATGCACTGAAGGAATCAAGTGTTCAGTGTGCTGAAGGAATCAAGTGTTCAATGTACTGAAGGAATCAAGTATCCAATGCACTGAAGGAATCAAGTGTTCAATGTACTGAAGGAATGAAGTGTCCAATCCACTGAAGGAATCAAGTATCCAATGCACTGAAGGAATCAAGTGTTCATTGTACTGAAGGAATCAAGTGTTCAATGTACTGAAGGAATCAAGTGTTCAATGTACTGAAGGAATCAAGTATCCAATGCACTGAAGGAATCAAGTGTCCAATGTGCTGAAGGAATGAAGTGTTCAATGTACTGAAGGAATCAAGTATCCAATGCACTGAAGGAATCAAGTGTTCAATGTACTGAAGGAATCAAGTGTTCAGTGTACTGAAGGAATCAAGTGTTCAATGTACTGCAGGAATCAAGTGTCCAATGTACTGAAGGAATCAAGTATCCAATGCACTGAAGGAATCAAGTGTTCAATGTACTGCAGGAATCAAGTGTCCAATGTGCTGAAGGAATCAAGTGTTCAATGTACTGAAGGAATCAAGTGTCCAATGCACTGAAGGAATCAAGTGTTCAATGTACTGCAGGAATCAAATGTTCAATGTACTGCAGGAATCAAGTGTCCAATGTGCTGAAAGAATCAAGTGTTCAATGTACTGAAGGAATCAAGTATCCAATGCACTGAAGGAATCAAGTATCCAATGCACTGAAGGAATCAAGTGTTCAGTGTGCTGAAGGAATCAAGTGTTCAATGTACTGAAGGAATCAAGTATCCAATGCACTGAAGGAATCAAGTGTTCAATGTACTGAAGGAATCAAGTGTTCAATGTACTGAAGGAATCAAGTGTCCAATGCACTGAAGGAATCAAGTATCCAATGCACTGAAGGAATCAAGTATCCAATGTACTGAAGGAATCAAGTGTTCAATGTACTGCAGGAATCAAGTGTCCAATGTGCTGAAGGAATCAAGTGTTCAATGTACTGAAGGAATCAAGTGTTCAGTGAACTGAAGGAATCAAGTGTTCAATGCACTGAAGGAATCAAGTATCCAATGTACTGAAGGAATCAAGTGTTCAGTGTACTGCAGGAATCAAGTGTCCAATGTGCTGAAGGAATCAAGTGTTCAATGTGCTGAAGGAATCAAGTATCCAATGCACTAAAGGAATCAAGTGTTCAATGCACTGAAGGAATGAAGTGTTCAATGTGCTGAAGGAATCAAGTATCCAATGTACTGAAGGAATCAAGCATCCAATGCACTGAAGGAATCAAGTATCCAATGCACTGAAGGAATCAAGTGTTCAATGTACTGAAGGAATCAAGTGTTCAATGTACTGAAGGAATCAAGTGTTCAATGTACTGAAGGAATCAAGTATCCAATGCACTGAAGGAATCAAGTGTCCAATGTGCTGAAGGAATCATGTGTTCAATGTACTGAAGGAATCAAGTGTCCAATGCACTGAAGGAATCAAGTGTTCAATGTACTGAAGGAATCAAGTATCCAATGCATTGAAGGAATCAAGTGTTCAATGTACTGAAGGAATCAAGTATCCAATGCACTGAAGGAATCAAGTGTTCAATGTACTGAAGGAATCAATTGTCCAATGTGCTGAAGGAATCAAGTGTTCAATGTACTGAAGGAATCAAGTATCCAATGCACTGAAGGAATCAAGTATCCAATGCACTGAAGGAATCAAGTGTTCAGTGTGCTGAAGGAATCAAGTATCCAATGCACTGAAGGAATCAAGTATCCAATGCACTGAAGGAATCAAGTGTTCAGTGTGCTGAAGGAATCAAGTGTTCAATGTACTGAAGGAATCAAGTATCCAATGCACTGAAGGAATCAAGTGTTCAATGTACTGAAGGAATGAAGTGTCCAATCCACTGAAGGAATCAAGTATCCAATGCACTGAAGGAATCAAGTGTTCATTGTACTGAAGGAATCAAGTGTTCAATGTACTGAAGGAATCAAGTGTTCAATGTACTGAAGGAATCAAGTATCCAATGCACTGAAGGAATCAAGTGTCCAATGTGCTGAAGGAATGAAGTGTTCATTGTACTGAAGGAATCAAGTATCCAATGCACTGAAGGAATCAAGTGTTCAATGTACTGAAGGAATCAAGTGTTCAGTGTACTGAAGGAATCAAGTGTTCAATGTACTGCAGGAATCAAGTGTCCAATGTACTGAAGGAATCAAGTATCCAATGCACTGAAGGAATCAAGTGTTCAATGTACTGCAGGAATCAAGTGTCCAATGTGCTGAAGGAATCAAGTGTTCAATGTACTGAAGGAATCAAGTGTCCAATGCACTGAAGGAATCAAGTGTTCAATGTACTGCAGGAATCAAGTGTTCAATGTACTGCAGGAATCAAGTGTCCAATGTGCTGAAAGAATCAAGTGTTCAATGTACTGAAGGAATCAAGTATCCAATGCACTGAAGGAATCAAGTATCCAATGCACTGAAGGAATCAAGTGTTCAGTGTGCTGAAGGAATCAAGTGTTCAATGTACTGAAGGAATCAAGTATCCAATGCACTGAAGGAATCAAGTGTTCAATGTACTGAAGGAATCAAGTGTTCAATGTACTGAAGGAATCAAGTGTCCAATGCACTGAAGGAATCAAGTATCCAATGCACTGAAGGAATCAAGTATCCAATGTACTGAAGGAATCAAGTGTTCAATGTACTGAAGGAATCAAGTGTTCAATGTACTGAAGGAATCAAGTGTCCAATGCACTGAAGGAATCAAGTGTCCAATGTGCTGAAGGAATCAAGTGTTCAATGTACTGAAGGAATCAAGTATCCAATGCACTGAAGGAATCAAGTGTTCAATGTACTGAAGGAATCAAGTGTTCAATGTAGTGCAGGAATCAAGTGTCCAATGTGCTGAAGGAATCAAATGTTCAATGTACTGAAGGAATCAAGCATCCAATGCACTGAAGGAATCAAGTATCCAATGCACTGAAGGAATCAAGTGTTCAGTGTGCTGAAGGAATCAAGTGTTCAATGTACTGAAGGAATCAAGTATCCAATGCACTGAAGGAATCAAGTGTTCAATGTACTGAAGGAATCAAGTGTTCAATGTACTGAAGGAATCAAGTGTCCAATGCACTGAAGGAATCAAGTGTTCAATGTACTGAAGGAATCAAGTGTTCAGTGTACTGAAGGAATCAAGTGTTCAATGTGCTGAAGGAATCAAGTGTTCAATGTACTAAAGGAATCAAGTGTTCAATGTACTGAAGAAATCAAGTGTTCAATGTGCTGAAGGAATCAAGTATCCAATGTACTGAAGGAATCAAGTATCCAATGCACTGAAGGAATCAAGTGTTCAATGTACTGCAGGAATCAAGTGTCCAATGTGCTGAAGGAATCAAGTGTTCAATGTACTGAAGGAATCAAGTGTTCAGTGAACTGAAGGAATCAAGTGTTCAATGCACTGAAGGAATCAAGTATCCAATGTACTGAAGGAATCAAGTGTTCAGTGTACTGCAGGAATCAAGTGTCCAATGTGCTGAAGGAATCAAGTGTTCAATGTGCTGAAGGAATCAAGTATCCAATGCACTAAAGGAATCAAGTGTTCAATGCACTGAAGGAATGAAGTGTTCAATGTGCTGAAGGAATCAAGTATCCAATGTACTGAAGGAATCAAGCATCCAATGCACTGAAGGAATCAAGTATCCAATGCACTGAAGGAATCAAGTGTTCAATGTACTGAAGGAATCAAGTGTTCAATGTACTGAAGGAATCAAGTGTTCAATGTACTGAAGGAATCAAGTATCCAATGCACTGAAGGAATCATGTGTCCAATGTGCTGAAGGAATCATGTGTTCAATGTACTGAAGGAATCAAGTATCCAATCCACTGAAGGAATCAAGTGTTCAATGTACTGAAGGAATCAAGTATCCAATGCACTGAAGGAATCAAGTGTTCAATGTACTGAAGGAATCAAGTATCCAATGCACTGAAGGAATCAAGTGTTCAATGTACTGAAGGAATCAATTGTCCAATGTGCTGAAGGAATCAAGTGTTCAATGCACTGAAGGAATCAAGTATCCAATGTACTGAAGGAATCAAGTGTTCAGTGTACTGCAGGAATCAAGTGTCCAATGTGCTGAAGGAATCAAGTGTTCAATGTACTGAAGGAATCAAGTGTTCAATGCACTGAAGGAATCAAGTATCCAATGTACTGAAGGAATCAAGTGTTCAGTGTACTGCAGGAATCAAGTGTCCAATGTG